>NC_073629.1:117744371-118052942 GCF_029407905.1 Bubalus kerabau | reverse complement strand
CTTGGGCTGGCACCCTCTGATCCACACCTGGGAGTGCTCTGGCTGCCGCAGGGCACTGGCTGGTACCCTCCACCTGGGACTGCCCCAGAGACATGAGCACGCGTCCATGCTGTTTGGAGGGACGTGTGGGCCACCCCTGGTCTCTGCTGTCACGAAGGCGGCACGAGCGGCCCCACGTGCCCCTGGTGTCCACATGGCCCGTTCTTCTCGGGGATGTCCCCAAGCGGAGCAGCTGGCTGACAGGGCGACACGGCCTCAGCTTTGCCGGGCGGTGCCCGCCCGCCTTGAGCTTGGTTTCCAGCCTGGGCCCCCGCCTGCCCTGTGCTCGATACCTCCTGCCATCGGACGTCTTACTTCTTCCATCCTGACGGGTGGGCAGAGGCACCCATGTTGCTGTTTACCTTGGATTCTGACCAGTTATGAGGCTGAGAACCGTTTCCCACGTAGAAACCACAAGGGCGTCTCCTTAGTGTGCAGTTTAACGTGTTTCTCCCCCGTTTCCTACCGGGTTGTCTGCAGGCATGTTCTGGATGCGAGTCTTCTGTCCGTTATTTGCGGCAAATATCTTTTCCCAACAGCTGGCTGGGCTTCTGATTTCCCTCAGGGTTCACTGAGGAACTACAGTTTGCTTTGTGGTGGTGGGAGAATTTTTCAATCTTTTATGGTTAAAGGTTTCTGTATTTTATTTAGGAAATCTTTACCTCCTCAGCATCACAAGGGCCAGGGCTCGTTACATGACAGGGCCCATTCAGGTACGGCCCTGTTTCTGGCCCAGTGCTTCTCATCGCCCTAAGACCATCTATCTTAATTCATAGAGCAATTCACTGCATTCTTAATCTTCAAGAAGTCTTGGCTATTCTTGGCATTTTGTATTTCCATATGGTGAGGCGCCATGAAAAAAAGAGTCAGAATTCTGACCGACGTCGCACTGAATCCACAGATCTAAAGAGCTGACACACTTATATTGAGTCTTCCCATCTGTGAACGTGAAACACGCTCCAGTTATTCAGAACTTCTTTGAAGGCTCTCGGTAATAAATTCTATTCCTTTCCCAATGTGTGTGTGCATTGGAGCGGGGAGTGGTTTACAAAATCTTTTTTACTAGATTTATTTCCTAAGTATTTGACATTTTTTGGTACTCTGATAAATATGCATTGTTGCTGATGCATAAAAATACGCTTGATTTTCTTAATCTAATAACTTTGTTAAATTTACTTACTAATAATCTAGCTGCAGATTCTTTTTTTTTTAATGTGGACAGTCACATCACCTGTGAAAGACCTTCCTTTCCAATAAGGAAATGAGGTGGTGAGAATGACTGAGTAGAGGGCCTGATGCCATCACACTATCATTGAGAATCTTCTATCTGTTTAAAAAGAAATCCCTTTCAAATGGGTCAAACCTCACACTCCTTTTTTTCCAAAATCGGAGTATGGTTGATTTATAATGTTGTGTTAGATTCAGGTGTACAGCAAAGGGATTGAGTTATACATACATACATTCTTTTTCAGATTTTTTTCCATTACAAGTTATTACCAGATATTGAATATAGCCCCCTGTGCTGTGCAATAGATCTTTGTTGCTTATCTGTTTTATATATAGTAGTGTGTATATGTTAATCCCAAACTTCTAACTTATCTCTCCTTGCCCCCGCTTCCCCTTTGGTAACCATAGCTTCTTTTCTAAGTCTGTGAGTCTACTTCTGTTTTATAAATCAGTTCATTTGGATCCTTTTTTTAAAGATTCCATGTATAAGAGATATCATACAACACTTGTCTTTCTCTGAGTCACCTCACTCAGCATGGATTAATTTATGTACCATGTCTTCTTTATTCACTCGTCTGTTGAGGGACACTTGGGTCACTTCCACGTCTTGGCTATTGTAAACAGTGCTGCTGTGAACACTGAGGTGCACGTGTCCTTTTGAATTAGGGTTTTCAGCTTTTCTGGGTATATGCCCAGGAGTGGGATTGCTGAACCATACGTAACTCTATTTTTAATTTTTAAGGCACCTCCATAGGGCTTCCCTGGTGGCTCAGATGGTAAAGAATCTGCCTGCAATGCAAGAGACCTGGGTTTAATCCCTGGGTCAGGAAGATCTTCTGGAGAGAGGAATGACTACCCACTCCAGCGTTCTTGCCTGAGAATTCTATGGATAGAGGAGCCTGGTGGGCTACGGTCCATGGGGTCCCAAAGAGTTGGACATGACTGAGTGACTAAGCAAACACACATGCTGTTCTCCATAGTGGCTGCATCAATTTACATTCCTACCAACAATGTAGGAGGGTTCCCTTTTCTCCATAACCTCTCCAGCATTTGTTGTTTATAGATGTTTTGATGATGGCCATTCTGACTGCAAACCTCTTAATAAGGTAAACTTAGGGATATAAAGGAATGATTCCAGGGCAAAATGACGGAGAAACTCTCTTTATTGAGACAGCAATGCAAAGCACGTTAATTCATATGTTAGGTAACAAATATCCTATCAGGCCCTGGAATTCACTTATAGGATGAATGCTGCCTAATAATATCAGGCTAATTTGCAAAATACCAGGACAAAGCATTACTCTTTCTTTAAAAGACAATAATACCAAGAGGGCGCCACCTCACACTTTTTTTTAATAACTGACAGCTGAAAGAGCATGAGACTGTGGACTGCTTACCTCGGTGCCCCCCGAAGTGAAGATCACGTCCTGAGGCTGCCCACCTATCATCTTGGCGAGGTTCTCCCGGGCTGTGTTGATAATCTCCTTGGCCTTCCTACCTGGAGGAACCAAAGTGGAAATTCAGTAACTTTGCTGCACCAAATCCAATCAACACACATTTAAAGGAACGACCAGCCATGAGGGAGCGAGAGGGCTGAGTGGTTGGTTCTAGGACAACACATGTTCACTACCGTGAGTGACAGCCTAGATATCACGTGGCCAAGGGACAGTGGGAGGAGGCCAGCACATCAGGGGAAGCTACTGAGACTCAAGGGACTTGGGAGGAGCTAGAAACAGCTGGGGGAGGAGGCTGGAACCCTAAAACTCTGAGACGTGGCTTTCTTCTTACCCGATGCTACGAGAGAGGATCTGTGGCCATCTGCCCTGCTTCCCATTTGGGAAGATGGGAGAAGGAAAGGGTGGAGTAACTGACCACGCTGCAAAACAACAAAAGTAAGCAGAAACAGAACCCACGACTGCTCGACACAAAGCCCAGCGCCATATGTCACAGTGCAGGTCCCCTCGGTCACTAGAGAGCTCACCGCCCCAGGGACACATTTGCTTTCAAACCTGGGCTCGGAGCCCAGTTCACGGGAGAGCAGGAAGCAGGAACTGAGCTTCAGGTGGTAGAGAAAGAAGGGCTCAGGGCACGAATTGTGGAGATGTCCATGACCATTCATACTTCGACTACAGACCAGTAGCCTCCAGACCTTTTGACCTCAGTCCTATTTATAAAAATACTTTTTTGAGCAGGTACCACTATAATAAATATGTAAATAAGAAAACACACATAAAGATAGAAATGTAAAAAGATGTGGTAAAAATATATATACAAAGTCATCCACACACTCCCTAAGACTACTGCGTTTTCATTACAAGTTAGAAAGGTCTGCGGTGTTTAGGAGACTCAGTCAGTTCAGTTAGTGATACTTGAAAGACTGTGATCAGCGTCAGTCAACGTGGGCAGGAGCACCGCGGAGCTCCTCGGGCATGCCGCTCAGGCCCGTCTACCTGCTCCCTCCCCATCCTGCCCCAGGATTCTGTTGAGAAGCCCCTCAGAGGAGCTTCTGGGCTGATCCTTGGCCCACCCCGCCTTCCCTCCCCAAGTGGTGTGGGGCAGCCTGCAGCCTTTCCCGAGGCACTGACAGATGCACTGACAGACCTTCCCTTAAGCATTTCTTTTCTTTTCCCTTTTCAGAAGCGGGTTTCATAATTTAAATACTGGTTTGCAAAAACTCCCCCTTCCACTCATCGACAAAGTCTTGGAGACCCTTCTTCATAAGGATTTGTGGGGCTACCTCTCTACTGTCATATGCCTATTAGAGCAGCTAAAATGAAAAGACTGGCCAGTCCAAGTGGTCAGGAGGTTGTGGAGGAAATGCAACTCTCATCCCTCTGGTGGGAACACAGAATGGTACAAGCACTCTGGAGAGAGGGCAGAGGTTTCTTAAGAAGTCTAATCTCCACTTCCCATCTGATCCCACCATTCTGCTCCTAGGTATTTATGGTAAACATTGTTTACCCAAGAAAAAAGAGGCGATGACCATGACTCGTACATCGACATTCACAGCAGTGTCATTTGCAATTGCCAAGAACTGGGAACAGCTCATACACCCACCAGCAGGTGAGAGCATGAACACAGCATAACAGAACACCACTTGGCAGGGAAGACAAACCAGCTGTGACAGTCACACAGGTCAACCTCAAGGTAACTACGCTGATGGAAAGAAGCCAGATGAAAACTGCTAAGATCCCATCTTCATACAGACACAGATGATGCCCACCGCTCACAAGGCAGGACGAGAGCCTCTTCCTGAGGATTATTCCTAAACTTCTTCATGACAAATGCTTTTTATTAGCATTCAATTCTTTTCCACATTCTCCAGTTTATGCATGAGAAAGTTCAGTTTCTCTAGAGGAAAAATTAGCTACAAGGCAAAGTCCAAAAGATTAATCAGAATACAAGTACAAAATAAACCAACAATGAAGTTAATGAATGACTAGTATCTGATTTTGAAAAGGCTTTTAGTTATCAAGTTTACTAAGCAAATGGACATGAAAACCCACAAAAGCCTGTAAATCTGTACACAAGTATTGCTAAGTCAGAGGCTTCCCTGGTGGCTCAGCAGTAAAGATCCTGTCTGCCAATGCAGGAGACCCAGGTTCCATCCTTGGGTCAGGAAGATCTCCTGGAAAAGGAAATGGAAACCCACTCCAGTACTCTTGCCTGAAAAATTTCATGGACTGAGGAGCCTGACCGCTACAGTCCATGGAGTTGCAAAGAGCCGGACATGACTTGGTGATTAAAACAACACCACTAAGTCAATTCTAAAGGAAACCAACCCTGAATATTCACTGGAGGGACTGACGCTGAAGCTGAAGCTCCAATACTTTGGCCACCTGATGCGAAGAACCAACTCAATAGAAAACACCCTGATGCTGGGAAAGACTGAAGGCAAAAGGAGAAGGTGACAGCAAAGGGTGATATGGTTAGATAGCATCACTGACTCAATGGACATGAATTTGAGCAAACTCTGGGACAGTGGCTTCCCTGATAGCTCAGCTGGTAAAGACTCTACCTGCAATGCAGGAGATCCTGGTTTGATTCCTGGGTCAGGAAGATCCGCTGGAGAAGGGATAGGCTATACACTCCAGTATTCTTGGGCTTCCCTTGTGGCTCAGCTGGCAAAGAATCCACCTGCAATGCGGGAAACCTGGGTTCGATCCCTGGGTTGGGAAGATCCCCTGGAGAAAGGAAAGGCTACCCACTCCAGTATTCTGACCTGGAGAAATCCACGGACTGCATAGTGTACAGTCCATCAGTCTGTGGGGTCGCAAAGAGTTGGACGCTACTTAGCAACTGAACAACAACAATTGTTAACCCTAACCCTAATCCTATGAACCGAGGAGCCTGGTGGGCTATAGTCCATGGGGTCGCAAAGAGTCGGACATGCCTGAGCAACTTAGCATGCATGCAGCATGCAGCATGCAGCCCTGATAAAACTTTAAATAAGAAGGCACAGCTTCAGCTCACCATCTGCAAAACACAACGTGACTCAGCCAAGTAACTACTGATCTAAAGCAAATTATTTTGCAGAACCTCCAACTTAAAGCTCTACATGGAAACAACAATAAATGAGAAACATATTTCCAACAGACTGTGGAAAATTCTTTAAGAGGTGGGAATACCAGACCACCTGACCTGCCTCCTGAGAAATCTGTATGCAGGTCAAGAAGCAACAGTTAGAACTGGACATGGAACAACAAACTGGTTTCCAAATTGGGAAAGGAATACATTAATGCTGTATATTGTCACCCTGCTCATTTAACTTATATGCAGAGTACATCATGAGAAATGCTGGGCTGGATGAAGCCCAAGTTGGAATCAAGATTGCCGGGAGAAATATCAATAACCTCAGATATGCAGATGACACCACTCTTATGGCAGAAAGCGAAGAACTAAAGAGCCTCTTAATGAAAGTGAAAGAGGAGAGTGAAGAAGTTGGCTTAAAACTCAACATTCAGGAAAATAAGATCATGGCATCCGGTCCCATCACTTTATGGCTAATAGATGGGGAAACAATGGAAAGAGTGCCAGACTTTATTTTTTGGGGGATCCAAAATCACTGCAGATGGTGACTGCAGCCATGAAATTAAAAGATGCTTGCTTCTTGGAAGAAAAGTTACGACCAACCTAGACAGCATTCTCAAAAGCAGAGACATTATTTTGCCAACAAAGGTCCATCTAATAAAAGCTACGGTTTTTCCAGTAGTCATGTATGGATGTGAAAGTTGGATTGTAAAGAAAGCTGAGTGCCAAAGAATTGATGCCTTTGAACTGTGGTGTTGGAGAAGACTCTTGAGAGTCCCTCAGACTGCAAGGAGATCCAACCAGTCAATCCTGAATGTTCATTGCCAGGACTGATGCTGAAGCTGAAACTCCAATACTTTGGCCACCTGGTGCGAAGAATGGACTCATTGGAAAAGACCCTGATGCTGGGAAAGATTGAAGGCATGAGGAGAAGGTGACGACAGAGGACAAGATGGTTGGATGGCATCACCAACTCAATAGACATGAGTTGGATTAAGCTCCAGGAGTTGGTGATGGACAGGGAAGCCTGGCATGCTGCAGTCCATGGGGTCGCAAAGAGTCGGACGTGACTGAGCAACTGAACTGAACTGAAAGAACTTTAATTTTTATTTTTAAAAAACGAGGCCAAGATTCTATGTGATCCTGATTATATAAAAGATCTAGTTTGCAAATTTTGTAAGGATCGATGGAGATAGATACGTGACAGGGTCTTATAAGTACTGTTATTACAAACAACTTTTTTTTTTTTTCCAATTGCGCCTTGCAGCAAACAGGGTCTTAGTTCCCTGACCAGGAATCAAACCCATGCCTGCCCCCTGCATTGGGAGCATAGAGTCTTAACCAGTTATCACCAGGGAAGTGCCCTACAAGCAGCTCTTAATAAGACATCTTTTTCATCTGGGAAAGGGGGACAGGAGAGCATGTTAAAGATGAAAGATTATGGTATCAACAAAGCTCAAATTTGGTCTTTTCAAGAAAAAAAAAAACAAAAAACTATCCAGAATTACAGCTAAAGACGTGCGGTTACCAGAAAAGCCACTCAAAACCGAGTCATGCCATGTGGTGTAGAGTTCCTGCAAGAGTTCCCCTGCCCCTCATCTCAGATCTGGGCACGTCTTCTAGAATTACCTGCTGGGTAAGAGCTACTGGGATTTCCCCAGGCTTCCCGCATGGCCTCCGTCATGGCCTCAATCACTTCTGGCTCCAGGGGAGTGGTTGCATTATAGTCCATATACACTTTCCTGCTGGAGAGAAAACAAAGACGTGCTTCTTAAGGACAAGAAGATGAAATGTGGAAAAGCAGCTGCACTCAGTCTATGCCGTCAGCAGGAGCAAATAGTGTCAAGGCCAGGGGCTCTCCTGCAATCACGCTGTGCGCCTAGGGTGCCCGCATCTGTGTCACTTGTGGGAAATGTGTGTGTGATTTCTCATTATCTAGCATTCTTGCCTGGAGAATCCCATGGACAGAGGAGCCTGGTTGGCTACAGTTCGTAGGGTCACAGAGAGTTGGACATGACTGAAGTAGCTTATTATAGGAGGAGGAGTATTTGCTAGTTTCCTTTATCACTGCTAGGAGACTGTCCACTTAGACTTCCAGAGCTTCTTTCCACCCCGTGCTGCTTCCTTCTGATGGAAAGGGGGAACCTTGCAGGCCCAGGGAATCGCACATTCCTGAGGGCTTTTCCCCTGGTGTTTGAACTTCACCACTTCATTGGCAGTTTTCCTGTATTTCCCCGTGGTGTCTGTGATGGCCATGAAGCTCGGATAACCTAGGCTCCCACAGTTCCTCTCGCGGACCCTCTGTGACCCCCGCACTGCAGTCTCAGGGGTTCCTCTCTTTGCATTTTCCGTTTTCTTTGCCCGTCATGACGATGCCCTCCACTACTGCCTTATTTTTTAGGTCTTGGCTCAACTTGACCTCATGAGGCTAGTTTCTAAATGAAACTGCAGCCACCCCTGCCCTCCTCCCCAGGGCTGTGTGTCCCCCTGCTCCTCCGCAGCACCCCATCATCTAACACACGAGACTTGCCCCTTGTTAATTCTCTGCCTTGATAGAATGTAACTGATCAGCAGCTCCACGAGCTCCCATATTCCTCCCAGGTGTGTCACCAACATTGAGGACAACAGCTGGCACACAGTAGGGGCTTGACATATAAGGTGACAAATGTCATAAGAAAGTGCACAGTCCCTGAAAGATTCCTAGGTGAAATTTACCTCTGTGTGTGTGTGTATATATATATATACATACATGGGGGCTTCCCTGGTGGCTCAGAGGTTAAAGCGTCTGCCTGCAATGCAGAAGATCTGGGTTTGATCCCTGGGTTGGGAAGATCCCCTGGAGAAGGAAATGGCAACCCATTCCACTATTCTTGCCTGGAGAACCCCATGGATGGAGGAGCCTGGTGGGCTACAGTCCATGGGGTTGCAAAGAGTCGGACACGACTGAGCGACCTAACTAACTAACTATATATATATATATTCTGGAGAAGGAAATGGCAACCCACTCCAGTACTCTTGCCTGGAAAATCCCATGGATGGAGGAGCGTCACACAGAGTCGGACACAACTGAGCGACTTATATATATATATATATATATATATACATATATATATATATAGTTTTCAGAATCAAAAACTTTCAAGCACAGGGAACTCTACTTAATACTCTGTAATGGCTCATATGGGAAAAGAGCCTTTAAAAAAAAAAAGGAATGGACACATGTATATATAAGTGATTCACTTTGCTGTACACCTGAAACTAACACAGTATTGAAAATCAACTCCAATAAAAATTTCTTAAAAATCTCAGAAAGGTTCATGAATGTATATAGCAGACAATCCTGTCAGATACTATTCATTATTTTACCTGATCTTTAAGTCAACAATAGTGTTTAAGCCAATTCACATGAAAATTCAAACACAATTACCAACAGTGGCTGCTAAACACATTTTTTTAAATCCATGGAGTGTTTGAATGCAACATCTTGTCTCTAAGATGCCCAAGAACAGGGCTTTGGGGCTTGGGAAATCTGACCAGCATTCCTTGACCACCCTGGGATTAGGAATCCCTGCTGCTGAGAATTAAATCTGCTTGTGTCCCTAACTCTGCTCTCACTTCCGGTAAGTATTTAGAAGTTCCTCATACTACTAGTGACCACACAGCTCTTCAGTCTTCTGCTTGGCTGAGTTAATTCACAGCCTGAATTTCAGAGGAACACATCACAGATTACTCTGCCCCAGTATATGCTGCTTCCTTAAAGTGTTATCAATATTGTATGGGAAAAGTAAACTTTATTAGATTCATAACTGAAAAATGAAGAGGCATCGTGAATCTCTGCCTTCAGTCAGTACGTTTTCCTTCCTAGTTCCCTTTTCTCTGTCCCAGGCAAATGAAACCGAAAGAGCAGTCAGATTTAGGCCTAGACCCAAATGTTAAAGATACACACCCATTTCTCACATTCCGGTAGAGAGGATTACCCCCTCCCTCGCCAAAGTATTTAACAAATTCCTGGATTGAGGATGAAGACTCTCTCAAACACACACCCAAAGCATTTCCCGCCGCGCCCCCACCCCCACCCAGGGGAAGAAGGTCCCAGCGTCGGTGGACTGAAGTATCTCCCAGTCTTGCTCCCCACTCTGCCAGCTGCTCAAGCCTGGGCGCTTCCTTCTTAACACTCCCACCCCCGACTCCTTCCCTCACCCCACCTCACCCCCAACCCCCGCTTGGAGCAAGCATCAGAAAGTCGGGCAGGTTTCGTCAGGTACATTCGCGTCTCCGCCACACCTGCGCCCGCTCAGGTCCACACCACCTCTGCCTCCCAGATGATTGCATAGGATTCCTAACGGGTTTTCCCGATTGCTGCAAACCCTGACTCCCTACCAAGCAGCCAGAAGGAGTCCTGTAAAATATACAACAGCAACCTATAATATAATTAGATTACATCACTTCCCTTATAATTAAACTACATCTGCTCAAACCTCCAGGAGCCCCATCGCAATGAAAATACGCCCCAAATTCCCCCCCCCACCCCGGGTTCTGCCAGTGGACAGCTGCCCCAGGCCCTGCGGTCCGCGGGCCCCGCCGCCCGGGACCCCGCGGGCAGAACTCGTGCTGCGGACTCCTGGGTGTCCCTGGGGTTTTCGGCCGAATCGTCACCTCCCCGGAGCCCTTCCCAGGCCCCGCCGTGCGCCGCTCGTCCTCCCGGCGGTCACCGCCACATCCTGCGCGGACCCTTCTGCGCGCGAGTGACCGGCCAGCTGGCGCCCCGCTCCCCGGGAAAGCCCCGTTCCGCCGACAGCGGCCGCCGGCCGCCCCAGCGTCCCTCGGGGAATGACCACCCGCCGGCCGCCACCCGCCGCCACCGCCACGCGGTGTCTGGAGGGCTTCTTGGAGGAGCGCGCCGACGGCTCTCCCTACCTTCCCCTCTAGGAGCGCACCTCTCGGGCGGGCTCTTCTCCGCTGGACTCCGCGCGTCCCTGTTCCGCGCCCCGGCCGCCTCCATCCCGACACCACCGCGGCCCGCTTCCAGCCCGCCAGCCCCCTCAGGCGAGGCCCAGACCACAGAGCCTGTCACGGTTAGGAGCGCCGCCGGGACGGGGCGGGGCTGCGGTCGCCGGGGCGCGTGCGGATTGGCTGAGCCGTGCAGCTCCGGCCAATCCTCGCGCTGCAGCGGCGCTCCGCGGGGAGGCAGGATCCCCGGTCGCTCGCGCCAAGGAGACGGGCTGGGGGCGGGGCTTCAAACGCGTCACGGGGGTGGTCACGTCGGCGGCGCGCGGGCGCGCGGGCGGGCGGCGCGCTAGGGTGAGGTGCTCCGCGGGGAGATGGGGTCCCCGGTCGCGCGCGCTGAGACGGGCTAGGGGCGGGGCTTCAAGCGTGTCCCGGGGGCGTGGTCATGGCGGCGGCGCGCAAGGAGGAGGCGCCCGACACGGGCAGGCGGGGCTTCGGTCGCGCGTCTGACTATGTCCGCTCGGCTGGAGCTGGATCCGCGGTCAGCAGAAGCCGGTAGGCCGCACCCTGCGCTTCCGCCGTGACCCGATGCGCGGGTGACTTAGGGCTCGTCTCGCGAGGGTGGGTCTGAAGGGCTAGGAGAGACCGGAGGAACACCGCGCGGGGCGCGGGGCAGGGGATCTGGCGGGCCTGGGGAGCGGGGGCGCCGCCGGGCACGCGGGAGCGAGGGGAGGAGTAGCGCCGGTACCCGGACGGGAAGGCGCCCCGGCCGGCGGAGCACGACCTGTCGGATGGGAGTGTCTAGCGTTCGTGCATCCCGCCGACAGCCGCCGACCGTAACGCGAGTCGGTTGCGAAAGCGGCGAGAGGGCGAGGTTGCAGATTCCTGAATGCTAATGAGCCGCCCACCTTCTCTTGCTCTTTTGGCAAGTTAAGTTTCTGAGTTTGAGCGCCGAGCGTGTGCCAGGCGGTGTTCCAAGCGCCTTTCGTGTATTCATTAGTTTCGTCTTGGCATCACCTTTATCCAGTAGGTACCTGGCAGCTCCACCTTACACGCGAGGATGTTCAGTTAGAGGAAATGCCAGCATCTTGCCCACCTTCACACGGGGAAGAATGGGGCCAGTATTTGAACGCAGGGGTGCTTTGCCAAGAAATTGAATTTTAGTTGGATTTTTTGTAGACTTGCTCAGTGTTATCTCTTAGCAGGGTCCAGAAGTTGTCTTTTGCAGCTCAGCAAGCCTCTTTCCTTTCTGGATTCTTTATTTCCTTTCATTCCTGCATGCAAACCAAGCTCATGTCTTGCCAAATGCAGTCTGGAGCAAAAGACACATGAAAATTTAAGAAGCAAATAGATATACAGAAGCTCAGGGCCAGTGAAAAGAAAAGGAAACAGAATGAAGAGTGTCAAGAGCACAGGTCATAGTTGAGAGGAAGTCTGAAATGTTTACTGTATATAACACGCAGGAGATACTCATGGTTTTGTGAAAGGAATTTCAGGAGAGCAGTGGGGGAGGATGAGAGTGCAGTGCTGAGGAAGGAAGGAGACAGGAAAAGGTGGAGGATGTAGTCAGCTCTTAGAAGGTTGAGGAAGGAGGTAAGAAGGGGCACAGGATGACGGGGCTTCAAGAAGACTGCTAACAAGGAGGCTGAAGATGAAGAAGAGGTAAAAAGTCCTGGAGGCAGTGAGCAGGTAGGAGGTTAAGAACAGAGGTGGGTGGGGAAGTTGACAGGTGGGGGGCAGGCTTCATTCTCTGTATGGGAAGGCTGTCAGGATAGGAGCTGGAAGGGCCAGGGACTACCCACAAGGGGACTGATCCAGCCCTCCTTGGACTAGTTAGGCAGCAATTAGAGGTTTGTGGTTCTGGATGGATACATCGAAGGTAGTGGTGGAGTCTAGAGTCGAGAGTGCCCCACACTCAGGACCATGGCCTGGACTCCACTCTTCCTAAAAGCGGTAGCAGCCACATGATTCCAAGTGGGCTGGTCACACACGCAGCAGATGCCTGCAGAGGGTAATTATGAAATCAGTGTCCAGTAAAGATCAAATAGTTGAGGAAATGCCATCCCCGTGGCAGTGAAATAGTAAATGCAGCAAACAGCTCACACCTAAGGGGAAAAAGTCATAAAGCAGAGTAAGTCCTCAGAGAGGAAAGGTCTACAAGGAGTCAGTTCAGTTAGTTCGGTCACTCAGTCATGTCCAACTCTTGGCGACCCTATGGACTGCAGCACGCCAGGCTTCCATGTCCATCACCAACTCCCAGAACTTACTCAAACTCATGTCCATCAAGTCGGTGATGCCATCCAACCATCTCATCCTCTGTCGTCCCCTTCAAGGAGTTAAGGGAACATCTTATTTCTTTAAAAAGGCAGTCATAAGAACAAGCAACAGTTAAAAAAAACAACTGGATGAAAGCTATAATAATTGAGATTTAGAAACTCAGTAGGGGGGACTTCCTTGATGGTCCAGTGGTTAAGAATCCGCCTTGCAATGCAGGGGATGTGAGTTTGATCGCTGGTGGGGAAACTAGGATCCCACATGCAGTGGAGCCACTAAGGCCGAGCTCCGCAACTGCTGAGCCAGCGCGCCACAACAGGAGGTCCTGCGGGGGGCAACACGGATCTCAGACCACAACTAAGACCTGACACAGAAATAAATAAAAATTTTAAAAAAGAACGTGTGAAAAAAAACAGTCAGTAGAGTTGCCAGGGATAGGGAGTCAGACAAGCATGAACAGGCAGACCACAGAGAATGTTTAGGGCAGGAAAACCACTGTAAATGATACTAGAGCAATAGATGCCTGTCATTATACGTTTGTGGAAACTCATATAATGTCAGACAGCAAGAGTGGACCCCAGTGTCAACTAGGGACTGTGGATGACAATGATGTGTCCGTGTAGGTTCAGCGGTTGTTAACAAATGTCTTATATCTGTGTGACGTCAGTAATAGAGGAGGTAGACGTGTAGGGAACAGGGTGATAGGGGAACTCTGTTCCGCTCAATTTCTCTGGGAACCTTTAAAACTGCTCTGAAAAATAAAGTCAGTTTTTGAAAAAAATCAATAAATAGGCTGAATAGAACAGGCATAAAGAGTGAATTAATGTGTTAAATGCCCAGGCAGAGGAATTCTGTCAGATCATTGGTCAAAAACACAGAGATGCAAAATATGAAAGGTGATTCTCAACCAGGAGTGATTTTTTTTTTCCTGCTGCTGCTGCTAAGTCATGTCAGTAGTGTCCAACTCTGTGCGACCCCATAGAAGGCAGCCCACCAGGCTCCACCGTCCCTGGGATTCTCCAAGCAAGAACCCTGGAATGGGTTGCCATTTCCCTCTCCAATGCATGCAAGTGAAAAGTGAAAGTGAAGTCGCTCAATCGTGTCCGACTCTTGGCGACTCCATGGACTGCAGCCCACCAGGCTCCTCCGTCCGTGGGATTTTCCAGGCAGGAGTACTGGAGTGGGGTGCCATTGCCTTCTCTGTATTTTCCCTCTAGGGGACATTTAACAATGTCTAAAACGTTAGCTGTCCCCCATCACTGGTCGGTGCTTCTGGGACCTGTTAATAGCTCGTAAGGCCATATATGCGTTAACCACCCTACCATGCACTGGACAGTCCACCTGGGAGCCACATCTGGCCTAAGCGTCAACTTAGTGTTGAGGTTGAGAAACCCTGATGTGGTTCCATATTCCCACTTGATACCATGTCTGAGGACTTTGTTCCAAGTTCCTTGCAGTGTTCATCTGCTGGCATGACTTTCAGCTTCTGTATGTATGAGAAACACCTTTATTTTGCCTTCAGCTTTGATACCTTCCCCAGATACAGAATTCTTGCTTGAGATTTTTCTTTCAATAAAGTTTTTTTTTTTCCCTCCACTGTTTCCTTGCTCACATTCTTTCCAACGGGAAATGTGCAACCACCCTTTTCTATGTTCCTTTATACATTATGTGTCTTTATTTCTTGACTGCTTTTACTATATTTGCTGTGGTACTGATTTTAAGCAATGTAGAATGTGATTTGATGTAGTTTTCCTCATGTTCTTGTGCTTTGAAGTTGTTGACCTGGTATCCGTGGGCTTGGCACGTTTATCAATTTGGAAATCTTTTAGTAATTAAATCTTCAAATAATTTTCTCTCTCCCTTGCTCCTTTGGGAACTCCAATTACAAGTTTAGTGGGCTGCATGAAGTTTGCCCACAGCTCACCCAAGTTCTGAGTGTTTTCTCCTTAGATATACCGCCACCCACCATTTTTCATTTTTTTATTGCTGTCTTCCAGTTCATACATCTTTTCTGCAGCAATATGTAACCTGTCGTTAAACCCATCCAGTAAAGTTTTCATCATGTCTGTTTTTCTTCCAAAAACTGAATTTGTGTCTTATATTTTCCACATCTTTACTTAACCCGAGTAGTCTTTTCTTTATCATCTTGAGTTATTTTAACGCTCTGATCTATTAATGCTATCATATTTGATAGGCTCTGTTTCTATAGACTGATTTTTTTCTCCCCTCTGACCATGGCTGTTATTTACTTGCTTCTTGCATACCTTGAAGTTTTGTGTTGAATACCAGGCATTGTAAATTTTACCTTCTTGGGTGCTGGGTGTATAGTTTATGTAAAAATTTTACTGAGACCCTTACAGGTTTACATGCAGTTGTAAAAATGATACAAAGTCCTTTACTCAGTTTTCCACAATGGTAACATCTCCCCAAACCATAGTAATCCACTCTACAAATCTTTGCCTTTTAGTGAATTAGACCATTTACATATAGTTATTAAATGGTAATAAATTTTAAATCTACCATTATTTATTTTCTATTTGTTTCATCTGGTTCTCAACTCTTTCTCTTTGCTTGTCTTCCTGTGGATAATGTGAACATTTTCCAGTATTACACCTTCATTTCTTCATAATGTTTAAAAACATATATGATCCATATACCATAAAATTAACCCTTTTAAAGTGTATGGTATTCATAGGTTATGCAGCCAAGTACATCTAATCCCAGCACATTTTCATCACCCCCGACAAGAAACACTGCCCTCATTAGCAGTCAGTCTCCATTTCCTCTTCCCCACAGCCCTAGCAACAACCAGCTACTTTCTGTCTCTATAGATTTGCCCTGTCGGGGTATTTTATATAAATGGAATCATAAAGCATGTGGCCTTTCGTGTCTAGCTTCTTTCAGTTCGGGTTCTGTTTTCAAGGTTTCAGCCCATGTTGTAGCATGTATCAATAATTCCTTTTTGTTGATGTTCACTGTTCCTTTGCCTGGCTATTCCATATTTCATTTTCCCATCCATCGCTTGATGGGCATCTGCACTGTGTCTAGTTTTGACTATGATAAATGATTGCGGTGCACGGGCTTTCTCTAGTTGCTGTGCTCAAGCTCTAGAGCCTGCAGGCTCAGCGGTTGCCGTACAGGCTTTGTTGCCCCTTGGCATGTGGGATCTTAGTTCCCCAACCTGGGATCGAACCCGAGACCCCTGCATTGACAGGCACATTCTTCACCACTGGGCCACCAGGGAAGTCTCAGTGCGGTGCCTGTATATTTAAACTGAAGAACTTCCAGAATGTTTTTAAAAGGAGCTGCCCCATTTGCCATTCTCATCAGCAGTGTATGAAGATTCCGATTTCTCAACATCCCCAGCAACATCTGATGTCTGTTTTTTAAATTTTATCTTAGCTGTCCTCATGGGTGTGAAGTGGCCCTGATTTGCATCTCCCTAATGACTAACTGAGACACTGTGATTTATGGTAAGGAATGGATTTTTGACCTTTGTTCCTGTTCCTGGCACAGAGAGGAGGTCAATCCATCTTAGCCACACGGACGAGTCCCCTCTGCTCTGTTGTCCTCTCTACAGATGACTTTTGTCTCTTTGTTGTCCTTTCCTGGAGAGTTAACCAAGTCTGCCTCCCATCATTGATCATTGATCCATTTCCCCAGCATTGGCCTGCCCTGTGCCTTTGTGCATTTATTATTCCTTTTTGCCTGTGCTGGGTCTTCACTGCTGCACGTGGGCTTCTCTAGTTGAGGGAGCGGACGCTGCTCTGTGGCAGTGTGCAGGCTTCTCACTGCAGTGCCTCCTCTTGTGGAGCGCTGGCTCTAGGTGTCCGAGCTTCAGTAGCTGCGGTGCACGGGCTCAGTAGCTGTGGTTTGCGGGCCCTGGAGCACTGGCTCGGTATTTGTGGGGCAAGGGTTGAGTTGCTTGGCTGCATGTAGACAATTCCCAGATCGGAGATTGAACCCGTGTCCCCTGCAGTGACAAGTGGATTCTTAATCGCTAGGCCACCATAGGACTTTTTCATTTGGGGTCAAAGGTGCCATTTACTGCATTTTCCTAAGCAGGTGGATTTTTTTGCCCCCTGGAAAAGTTTCTTTAAATCCTACAGTTGGTTCCCAGTACCATGTTTATCCCAAGTCTGCTGGATATTATTCCTTCTTTCTCAGCAGGATTTTTCCAGAGGCCCATTTACTCAAGCAGAGCAAACTGTTGAGACGCGGCACCTGTCACTGAAGGGTGGGGGTCTGTTGGCCCGGGTGGCCTGGGCTGGCCGGCGTTTCCCGCCCCCAGGCAGGGGCCTGTCCTGAGCAGGCTTGCCTCTGGCGGACTCATGCTCTCAAGCTCCCGCTGCATCTACCTACCGTCAATCATCACATCGTAAGAACTGACTCAGTCACGCCTGCAGCGAAGATGAGGCCCTGTGCTCCAGGAGCTGACCGATGCCCGGACAGGCAGAAATAGACACATGGGCAGGTACAGACCTCCCCTGGTGCTTCTGGAAGCCTGGGAGAGGTGAGGACACTGCAAGACTGTCCACGGGCCTGTGAGACCGGCCGGCCACACGGGGGCACCACCTGAACTGAATCCAGAAGGAAGCCCCAGGAGGGACGCTGATGCTGGGGGTGGGATGGGCCTCCCCACAGCAGGAAAGCCAGGGTCCTGGGTGCAGCAGCAGGCAGAAAGATGGGCCCAGCTGCCGTGGGCTCTGGATGCCAGGCTGGTGCCTCCTCTGGAGGCGCGGGAAGGCTGTAGGAAGCCCCAGTGGCCACGCGTTGGGAGGGTGTGGGGCCGCTGCCCTGTGTCTGCTCCGGTCTCAGCGGGTGTGTGGCAGCTCCCCACCGCCCCCACCCCCCCACCCCCCGGCCGCTGTTCTGCGGGGACTGCGGTCTGTGTCACACCCTGGTCACTGGTCCTGCCAGACACGTGGCAGTGACACTGTGCTCACCCAGGACACAGGCGTCATTTCTCAGACTCTTGAGGCCGAAGCGTGTAGGGGCAGGAAGCAAGACTGTTCCTCCCGAGCGCTGCACCCAGCTAGTGGCACCCACCCTCATCCAGGGGAGGGGACGGGAGGACGCAGATGAACAGGGCTACTGACGCTGGAGTGAATTCCATTTTTCTTTGGCTCACTGGGCCCCAGCTGCAGTGCGTGGGATCTCTGATCTTCACTGCGGCGTGCAGGACCTTCGGCTGCAGCACGTGGGATCTAGTTCCCTGACCAGGGATCGAACCCAGGCGCCCTGAACTGGGAGCGTGCAGCTGTCGCCACTGGAGCACCACGGAAGGCCCGGAATACATTTCAGAAAGAGCCGTCGGATAACGAACGATTTAAGCAAAATGATCTTTCGCCATCAAGCACCATGCGTGGCCTGTGGAACGACTGCAGGGCCTCCCCGGGGTCACACAGGGGCGAGCATCCCGGGCCGTGAGCTGTGGGGATGCCGACCCTCTCCCCGGGCCCCCGACCACCATCTGGCCTGGTCTGCAGAGCACAGGCCTGTCCATAGTCTCTCCTCCAGCACTGGGAACTCTTACAAAACCAATGATTTAACTGCCCGTAAGTTTAAAAAAGACAAAAAGCCAAAACACCAGTGAATTTACCAGAAGAACTCTGGCCCAGTGTGACTGGTGATCAAAGTGAAAAAGCCCTAAGAGGGATTTTAAAAAAGAGATGATAATCAGTGCTTTACACAGCTTGACACGAGGAAGCAGATATCCTTAACAGTGCAAGGTCCCCAAATGCCTCCATCTCTGGGTTTCTTGAAGAACATTTGCCCAACCACATTCTTTCGGTAAGTCACTGTGGTAACCTGGGGAACCCCAGGGCATGAGCGAGAACTCCAGCAGGAGATGTGGATTCCTCTGAACTGGCCCCTCCAATCTGCTGGATTTGTTTGAGGCAGGGCTATAGGAGCAGGGAAGGAGAGGTGAGACCGGTTTCCCCATTTCCCAAGTTCTTCAGCAAAGGAAAAGGAAAACATTATTTTACTATGTATCAATAGCATTTTACTACACACACTTTATGAACTTGTAGCAAACCTGACTTTCCAAGATTAAACATTTTTAAGTGGATGGAAGTGAAATGACCCTGGAACAGACTGTACCAGCCGTGAAAGGATCTTGTTAAAGCTGCAGTTGTTGGTTAACGCCTTGTTGGACTTCTTATATGAAAAAAGTTCTGCTTGACTTGATCATCCCAGCAAAAGATCCCATGGCAACCAGAATTTTTTTCCCACAGCAGGTCAAGAAAGAAAGAAGGGTGGGGTAACAGAGCAGCCCAGGCTTGTCCCCTGAAGACACGTGACACATCATGGTGGTCACCACCACCTGAGAGCTTGGCCTCTGAGAGAATTTTGCTAAGCTTCAGAGTCCAGCAAGTCGGTTCAATCTGTTTCTGGTGCTTCTGCCACCAGATGTCCTGAGACCAGACTTGGGACTCTGCTGAGACTGGCCCGGCTGCGACCACACCGTAGGGAAGGCCTACTCCCTCCTGGAACCGTGACGTCTTCCTTTGAGTCCCCAGGAATGGAACAAGGGCAGAGGAAAATATGCATGGAACACTGAGACTGGCAAATATGAAGGGACGTGTTCCTTTCAAAGACGACATTCAAAGTGTTAGCTACTGCAAATAGTCTGAATAGCACAGTCTTCCCACAAATCTCGTACTGCAGACTTCTCCCACATGTGCACTACCCAGTTTAGTCTGAGTGCCAGAGGTCAGACAGGCAGGCCTCTGGGGTTTTCAGGGCTTAGAGAGAAGAGCAGGTAAAGCAGGGCATCTCGTGAAGTTACCCAAGACCCTGCTCCCTGAGGCTGGCATTGGGCAACACAGACACAGCAGCTGAAAAGCACACCAGGACCCGACATCCCGGGCTGCAGGGAGAGACACGGCCAGGAGGTCAGTGCTCAGCACCTGAGTAATGCTGGCCCTGGCTCCTCCCAGAGGCAGCATGCAGGCGGTCTGTCCGAGGGAAGGAGAGAGGGGAGATGCGGGCTTCTCCTCCTGCCAGGGCTACCCTGGAGCCATCTCCACATAGTGTGCCTGAAAACCACGTAGCTGATGCGTGCAATTCTAAGCAGCAGTGGCATGGGGACACAGCACCACCCCAGCTGGCTCCAGGGCCGTTGGGGTACCCAGAGGCCCAGCAGCCCCACCCCTGGCAGATCAGCCATCACCAACTGCCCTGGGTTGGCAGGCACAGGCACCACAGTGTTACTGTGGCCTAAGGGTGCGAAAAGACCCTAAGACGCCAAAGTCCCAGAGGTCAGCGTCCCACAGGCACCAAAAGCTGCTGCGGGGCCCACTGGCAGGCACCCAAGACGGCACCATGGGCCATGGGCCAAGCTGGGTGAGCTCCTTAACAAGATGGGGTGGGGTTGGGGCAGGATGCCTCTGAGGGAGGGCCACCGGACAGAAAGGGATGATCCAGAATGTGGGAGTGTCACTTTTGAAGAACTGCTTGACCCCTGATGAGCAGAGACCTGTGTGAGGTCAGAACCGACAGGGAGCCTTATCCCGTTCACTCTGTCCAGCAAGCAGTCTTTGCCCCGCATTACCCATGTTTCATTTCTTCCACCTCCAGCTGCACTCCCGGGCGGGCTGCCTGCACAGCTATGGGGTGTGACCTAGGGAGTCGGGCGGGAGCTGGCAGGGAGCAGTGTGCCCCAGGGCATGTGGACTGCCGGCTGCTGCTCTCCTGACCCGCCTAGCAGAGGGGAGCTCTGTGGTCTGTGAGGGAGTTCCTGTGATACTTTGACACTGGGCTCCAGTTAGAAGTATGTGACTGGGGTCCCTCTCCCAGGACGCTTGTCCTGACAGGCCTGGTCAGAGATGCCAACCTCCCCCCCACCCTCTGCTCCGTGCACCAGACACAGTGGCCTAGCAGCTGGGTCACCCTCCTGTCTAATGGGCAGGGTTCCTAATGACCAGTGGGAAGTGTGGCCCCAATTCCTTCCTGGACTGATCTCATAATCAGAGACAATGCTATCAACTAAGAGGAACCAACCAGACCAGGCAGATGGCAGATGGGGCAGTCCAGAGGCCTGAGGAAGCTGTCAGTTAAACTTGAACGTGTCAGGCACGCAGCAGAGGAAACTATTTGATTCCAGCTGTCCCAATGTCTAACGCCAGAGTAAACCCACTCACCTCTTTTCCCTGTTCTTACTCCAAAGTGTGCCACCTCTGACTCCTGGCCCGCCAAGGATTAGGAGAACCGTCCTGGAGACCCAGGGGCCTGGGAGCACGGGAATACCCCCAAATCCCGCCAATACCTCTGAGGGCTACAGGTGCGGTGTCAGGGCCTCAGGCTGCTGCCTGAGGTCTCCCTCCCGGCCCCAGAACATAAGGCTCCCTGCACACTGGCTCACAGGCGTGTCACCACGCAGGAGCACCAAGCCCCCAGGTGGGCTGGGCTGCAGCCAGGGTCCTCCGGGCAGCACACGACCTTGCTTTTCTTTTAAATCTTCCAGATCTAGCTGCAAGGGCTCCCGAAGCTTCTTTGCCCCATCTGGACCTGGAAATGGGCTGATTTTTTAAAACCCAGATTCTTGGCGTATTTGGACACAATGAATACTGTGCCTTTCATATTTTCTTTGTATTTCTCCATAGTTGCTTGACCCAACATCTGTCTGCTCTATACAATGAAAATACAAACTAAATGAGAATAGAAAAAAATAATTAAAGCATTAAATCGTACAAATTACAAATCTGTTCCAAAATATACTTACATTAAATAAAATACGCATTTCAGTAAGAGATCTACAGTGAATGACTCTGCATTCTGGGAAGCTTCAGGACACCTAGGCAGGGCCGACATTCGTGGGAGGAGCTAAGAGACTTCGCACCAATCACAGTCTGTCTGGAGCGGGTTTCTGACGGCCAATCTGCGGGCTACACTGAGCGTCAGCATCACCTGCGCGGGACTGACGGGGGAGGGGAGAAGCAGCTCTAGCCTCGACGCTGAGTTCATTCTCATCAACAGCCTATACAGTACAGTTTCAAAAAAGTAAACATGTTAAGGGAAGCAGACAACTCTTTAGAACCCCAGACACATTTTCTGGCTGTATTTATGTGGAACTCTCCGGCTACAATGGGCGGTCGTGAAGAGGTTCTTCCTCAGGACAACACGGTCACAGGACTCGGACGAGCCGGCGGGACTGAGGGGAGCCGAGGATCGGGGAGAGGCTCCTCTGGTTGCGGGTGGAGCCCATCTTCGCACGCACAGTCCGCGGCCCTGCAGTCCTCTCCCCGTATCATCTGGCGTAGCGCTTAATGTAGTCCTCCACTTTATTCCGGAAGTCCTCCTGTGGGGCGGGGATCAGGGCCGTGAGTCATGGGGGAGCGACTCTCTGGGGACAAGTGAGGCTCCCCCGAGCCAAGGGCCCCCGTGAGCTCTGGGGAGTGTGCGGAGGGCCCAGCCTCATCCCCGGTAACCAAGGGACAAGATGCGCAGAGACCCGCGGGCAGAGTGCCGCCTCCCTGCCACTCGGGGTGCCAGGGTGGGGATGCCAACACACTCTGGGCATAAGGGAACAGAAGACCCTTCATTCTGCGGACGGGAGAAATGCCCAGTGCGGTCAAGGTCTCCACGTTGGTCAGGCCAGTGCTCTGGACTGCAAACGGGTCCCGGCTGCTGCTCTCGGAAAGGCCCTGTGTCCAGATCCGCCTTCCCGGGACCCTGCTACCTACGACCCAGGTGCGGCAGGCCATCAAGGTGCCCACCCTGCCCGAGAGGAAAGGGGGGCTTGAACAGAGTCGCCTCCTTGGGCAACAAGCAAAAGCCACCTGGCACCTGGCTGATCCCTCAGGTGTAAAAAGGCCGTATGGACGCAGGCCCCTCCAAGGCCAGCACGAGCAGGAAAGCCACCTCCCATCTGAGCCAATGCCCCAAGTGTGTCCCTCGGTCTTTCCTCTCCAAGGTTAGGATCAGAATTCCCCGGCCTTGCAGGACTGGGAAGGGCCCCGGGACTGTCTGAGCCACAAGAGTACTTGGAGCTCGTCCACCTCAGAAGGCCTGCCCGCGTTTGCTGGGGCAGCGTGTGAGCTGAAGGTGGGTTCCCAGCCCCCTCCTCCCCGCACTGCTGCCCACAGGGTGCCGCCCTTCACCCACATCCAGGCACACACACAGCCCAGGGCCTGACCTGCGCCCTCTACTGGTGACCTGGAGGCCCCCGCAGGGGCCCCTAGGGAGGGCGTGGGCAGAACCTCACTGAATTCACTCTGCAGGTGGGGGTGGGCTCTGGGCTGAGGAAGGGGAGAGCTGTGACCGCCACCAGCTGGCCCAGGGCTGCGCACGGAGCCCCTCACCAGCCCCCTGGCCCACAGCCAACACGGGCTGCACAGACGCCCTGGCCACCTTCAGCAAAGCTCACAAGGTCCACGTCCACAGCACCCCGAAGCCCACAGTACCATCTGCTCCTGGGGCCAAAGCTCTCGGGGTGGAGTGACGATCCCACGGCAGCCCCGCCCTCAGTGTGACCCCGGGAGCACAGGTGGTCTCCACGCCCCTCCAGGTGAGCAGTCCTCCCCAACAGGCCCTGCAGCCCCCCTTCACTCCTCTGTCTGAGGCTGCCTGAGAAGGCCAGGAACTCTGGGCTGAAGTCCCGAGCTCTGTCCCCTCCTGGCGGGTCTTCTCCCTTCTTGGTGGCCCTGCTTCCTCACAGCAAATGAGGGACAAGGTGAGCCCCTCCCGTGTGGAGCTGTGGGCAGAACGAACGGGTCCTGGGGCAGGCGGGACACAGCCTGCGGTGTGAGGGCTGGGGGCCGCCTCAGTCCTCCTGCCTGCATTCCTCACTGTCACGGGGTGAAGCAGGAACTGCCTGTCGTCACTCACTCACACTGAACTCTGCTAGGAAATCACACCTTAGAGGAACACCCCTGTCTGACCTGGGGTCACTTTCCTGAGACCACGCACATTGATTATAACACATCAATTATAAATGCTTTAAGCTCCAATCCTGGGTTCCACCATTCGCAATTTCATCTTTATCTATTCAAGGGGCAGTAATTCTCTTTTTAGGCTTCCCAGGTGGCACCAGGTAAAGAATCCGGCTGCCAATGCAGGAGATTCAGGTTTGATCTCTGGGTCAGGAAGATCCCCTGGAGAAGGAAATGGCAACCCACACAGTATTCTTTCCTGGAGAATCCCGTGGACAGAGGAGCCTGGAGGGTTAGGGTTACAGTCCATGGGGTCACAAAGAGTCAGCTACAACCGATAAACACATCAACCTAGAATGTTCTGTGAATAGCTTACCTTGTCTCGCAAATGATGTTCCGCAGCTTCAATATTCAGTGGATCATCAAAATTCAACAGATCCTTAAAAAGAAAGAGTAAACAGTGGAAAGAACCTGTTTTTCTGCTGTTTCTTCATTTTATGAAACAGGCAACAGAAATTTAATCAGAAAATGTTAGAGTGACCCAGAGAGTTAAGAAAATTGCCGAGAAATAAAGTTCTTTTGATGCAGAAGCATTGAAGTTGAGACATTTGTTTCAAAATGGTGATTCATGGTTGACTGAGAGAAGGGTGGAATGTGTGTACAGATGACTTTCCACAGTTTGGTGAGGGAATAGCAATCACATTAATTTCTAATGCTATTTCTTATAATTGGGGAAGGACAAACCACTCTCAATATGAGCATTTATAAATAAAAATTCTATTTTTCCTTAGAAACTCATTTTCTCCTCGATCTTGTGATTAACAACTGTGCCTGCTATGCTTCCATTCTGGTCTTGCCTGAGCTTCCCCTTCATCCTTAACTCGTCTCCACGAGCACTGCCCTCACAACCCAGAAGGAATGATGTCTGGACCCAAACTGAACGGAGGACACTGCTGTTAGGTCAGCGTTCCCCGGCCTGAGGAGGAAGCACCTTCCCACCTCAGAAAAGCCCTGGGAGGGCTCCCCTCCTCCCATCCTTCCACCCGCCGCTTCTCCACCAAGAATAAGCACAGGTCTCAGATCGGGGGCCACATCTTATCTTCAAACTATCTACTCCTCTTCTTAAAGACCAGGGTAGAAAGATTTGTCCTTATGATGAGTCATTGCTTTCCAAAGCCATCCATGGATCCTTGTAAAGAAACTGTATTTCTCCCCAGCAGAAATGTTTAATCTGGGGACTGTATTCCTGATTTGGAAATAAATATGCCTGTGACCGATAGTCACAAATACAGCAAGGAAAATCTGTAACTCTCTATGATCATTTACAGCTGGGAAATTAGCTTCCAAGTCCTAGAAACAGGCAAAAGTATGAAGCACATGTAACAGGAGACTACACCAAACACAAAGAATTCTTCATCTTCTCGACCGTGTATTAGTACCTGACCTACAGTGAATGTATGAAGCGTGGAAGTGAGGCTCTGGGTGTTTTATTTGCTGAAGATGACAGGGCAAGGCAGCAGGGGGCTGTCCTGTGGACTGTCCAGGACGGGCTCATTTTCCTGAAGGGACCTGAGGTTTTACTCAAAGTAGTACAGCTTTTTCTTGCCCAAGGACAGGTCCTTGAAGTTTATTTCTTTTTTTTTTTTTTTTTGAAGTTTATTTCTTTTAAAGCTCCTTTATGATCAAATATATTTAACTTATATGCAGAGTACATCATGTGAAATGCCAGGCTAGATGAAGCACAAGCTGGAATCAAGGCTGCTGGAGAAACATCAATAACCTCAGATATGCAGATGACACCACCCTTATGGCAGAAAGAGAAGAACTAAAGAGCCTCTTGATGAAGGTGAAAGAGGAGAGTGAAAAGGCTGGCTTAAAACTCAACATTCAGAAAACTAAGAAAATGCATCCAGTCCCATCACTTCATGGCACATAGATGGGGAAACAATGGAAACAGTGACAGACTTTTATTTTCTGGGTTCCAGAATCACTGCAGATGGTGACTGCAGCCATGAAATTAAAAGACGCTTGCTCCTTGGAAGAAAACTATGACGAACCTAGACAGCGTTCTAAAAAGCAGACATTACTTTGCCGACAAAGATCGGTCTAGTTAAGGCTATGGTTTTTCCAGTAGTCCTGTATGGATGTGAGAACTGGACTATATACAAAGCTGAGTGCTGAAGAATTGATGCTTTTGAACTGTGGTGTTGGAGAAGACTCTTGAGAGTCCTGTGGACTGTAAGGAGATCCAACCAGTCCATCCTACAGGAAATCAGTCCTGAACATTCATTGGAAGGACTGATGCTGAAGCTGAAACTCCAATCCTTTGGCCACCTAATATGAAGAACTAACTCCCTGGAAAAGATCCTGACGCTGGGAAAGATTAAGGGCAAGAGGAGAAGGGGACAACAGAGGATAAGATGGTTGGATGGCATCCCTGACTCGATGGACATGAGTTTGAGCAAGCTTCAGGAGTTGGTGATGGACAGGGAAGCCTGGTTTGCTACAGTCCATGGGGTTGCAAAGAGTCGGACACGACTGAGCGACTGAACTGAAATGATGATCAAAAAGTCAAAACTCAAAGGAACAACTAATTGTGAAAAGCCTAAAGGTTGGTGACTACATGCTCCTTCATCCAAACCAGGACACCTGGGAGTGAAGCAAAGCAGAGTGTGGGGCGGCCAGGCCCCCAGGGAGGCGTAACCCGATGGAGGAGACCACAGGGAACGGAGCTGGAGCTCGCCTGTGCTGCCCCCGAGGCAGTGGGGATGCTCTCCTCTCCCCTCCCTCTGCTCTCTCCCCATCTGTTCCCCCAACCTCCCCATGGGTCACTCCAAAGCACCCTCAGTTCTTAACTCACTGTTCTTCCTACTCACAAAAGTGCCAAAGAAGAGAGGGGTTCAGTAATTCCCTTGTGTTATCCTTAAATTATCTTTAACACCAGCAGACAGAGGAATTAAAAACAATTTGGAATTTTGGTCAACATACTTACAGTAAACAAAGAGTTTAATCCCCAAACAACATCCTGAAATGAGAAGAAAGAAAAAAACAAGTTTCAGGTGAGAGTGGTCTCCAAGAGATGAACCAGTAAGTCAGCATATTATGAAGGTTAGTTTTTTCAGAGTTGTTTTAAAAGGCAGGCCCTAGAGAGTTAATCAGCAAAGAACCGTGGGGAAACAGAGCCTGCACGCAGGTCCAGTCCCCTCAGGCCCACCCTCGCCACCCAGGGACAGCAGCCAATGCAGCAGCTCCACAACCAGCCGCTGCCCACTTCTCGTGACCTTGGCACAGACTGAGGCCTCTGAGCGGTTCCGGTGAGGACGGCGTTTATTGTCCATACCTGACTGAGCCAAGGTGCCATGTGTGAAAATGTTACGGGAGAGAGAGCCAGGGAGACAGCATGTGCACTATGCCAGGCAGCCCAGAGCCTCAGATGGGCCGATGTGCTGCCTGCGGCCCTTCAAGTTAAGAGGAGGGGGATGGTCACCATGAAAACGGCCTTGCTCAGAAGGCCACATCTCTGCGCTGAAGCGAAGGCTGGGAACACCACTGCCCCCAGACCCAGTCTGAGGCGAGTGCTCCTCTGGGCATGACCGACCCCATGGCAGACAGGCAAGGGCCACGACACCGTGGAGCCGCTTTACTACTCGAAGATGGAGGAAGTCAGGGGCTGCTTGCCACTCACTGAACACTGGCCAAAAGCCGGGACGCTTCTGATAAGGGTCAGTGAAGACAGTCAGGGGGCCCAGGGGGCAGCAGCATGGGAGAGCCCAGAGACGATGCACAACCCATGGCGCCACATGGGCGCCCAGGACACACCCCCCGAAGCCCACTCGAGCCACGCTGGCACCTGGGGCCAGTTCCTGAGTCCCTGTGGCTCCCCGATCACCCCCCGCCCCAGAGAGGCGCCCCCTCCAGCACACCTGGCCCCATCCGCCACCCCTCCTCCGGCCGAGGTGACTCAGAGCAGACACAGGACCCCCAGCCTCCCCCTCCTCTGTCCCCGCCCACTGCCGGCAAGCCTGCACTGAGTTAGGGGAGACCACTGTGCAAGCCCGGGGAACAGCGGGACAAGCAGGGACAGCAAAGCACTGCAGCGCCTGTGGCAAAGGGCAGAGAGCACCTGATGCCCCTTCAACCCGCTCAGGGAACGGGGGCGGCGGAGCCCCAGGAGGGCCAGCAGGCGCTGAGGGCAGCGGGAGCGGGGAGGGCGGCCAGCCGTGTGGACAGGACAGTGTGCACACTGCTGTCCTCCCGGGAGGCTCCTCCCAGACGGGTTGGCCCCGGGCAGAGGCCCGCACTTCACCTTCAGCGTCCTTGTGGGGGCCCAGCCGGTGCCGTCGATCGAGTGTTCTCTCAGTAAGCTGAAACAGATGGAAAAGCGGAGTGGTGAGTGAGGAGCGACCAACAGGCCAGCCAGCCGCAGGTGCACAGCTGGGCGCAGCGGCACGGAGCGGCTCCTGTCTGCCGGGCCCTTCTTTTCTCTGTGGTTTGCAGTCTCCTTATGGCTGAAGGACCAGGGAAAGGTGTACAGATCCACGCGCCCTCCAGTGGATCAGGAGCCTGTGCACACACACACGCACACGCACGCTCTGCTGTGTGCCAGCCTGAGAAGTGGCGAGCAGCCTCCCCTTGCTTCCACGTGCTCATCTCCCATTGCCACGGAGACCAAGCAGCCCCAGACGTGTTCTGCCCACATGTGCCTCCTCCTGTGAATCCCCTACTTGGAGCCGAACCTCATTTTTCCGGTGGGGGAGACCCATCTTTTTCGTATCAATTGAAAGGACTGTTTATATACAAGGGGTGCAATCCTGCTGACACTTTATCTTTCAAATTGTGTGTTTTTAATTTTAACGTGGCTAAATCTATCAACTATGGTTTCTAGGTTTTGTAGCAGGCGACCATCTGTTAAATTCCTATTATATTTTGTTAATAATCTGATTTCTCAGAAGATGGCAGAAGTGACCAGAGAAACGCCCTCTCTGGACCCACTCTGACTGGAGGAGGGGAGACAAGACATATAGGATCCGAAACTGAAGATCACAGATTTCTAAAGTTTCAACACTTAAAGGGCAGATAGTTAAAAGGGAAGATGCCTTTAAAAAAAAATACACCCTTATAAAATGTATTTTTCACTATCAAAAGCCAAAGTGGATGCGAAAGTGGGTATCCTCGTGCCTGCAGGGAGGGCGATTAGTCTGCACACGGCCTTTCACAGGTGCCGGCGTTCTCTGCGGGGAGAAGAGGGTGGGAAGACAGGACCCAGAGGCAGGGCCTGAGGATGAGATCACAGCAAGGGAGCACACAGCACGCTGGAGCCACGCCCCAGATGGAGCAGCTGGGCTCCCAGGTCACACGGCCACCAGGGGTGGGCCAGGACGCCAGCACCAGAGCCCCGCAAGCTGACCTCACTGCCCTGCCAGAGAACGTGCGTGACACAAGACAGACACAGCCCACAGGCTAAACTGACTTGAAAACCACCTCGAACCCCACCCTACACAACCTCTCCGGTTCTCTACGTTAGTGACCAGCAAGCTCTAGAAGCAGGAAATGGCTGGTTCCCGGCCATCTGCCCCTGGAAGGGCAAGGCCCCGGGCACCACGGATAAAAGGCTCCAGGCACGTGCTCCTGCACACTTCGTTTTGGTAAAGACCGTTTTGGTAAAGAGGACACTGAGGGAACTGCCTGGCGGTCCAGTGGTTAGGACTCCGCACTTGCACTGCCAGGGCCTGGGACTGATCCTGGCCAGGGAACTAAGATCCCATAAGCCACGTGCATGCAGCCAAAAACAGTAGAAAAGAAAAACCACAAGAGAGGACACTTAAATGTAAGTGGGCGGTCTTCTGAAGCCTGCCATCCGCATTATCCTCCCACTGTGAATTCCATTAATCATAGTTTCCCCTTTTATCTAAAATCAGCCACGTGGCAGGAGTGTGCCTCATTAAAATAAGAGGGGACGGGGTAAAGGTCCTTAGAGGGGCCGTCCTAGGTGGATTGCAGAGGCCAGGCTGGGATGGGGGAGCCGAGAGACCGCTCCAAAGCCTCCCGACTCTGGGCCCAGCCTCAGAGTGTCCTCTCAGGGGAAGTAACGGGTGGGAAGCCCAGCCTCAGAGTGTCCTCTCGGGGGAGGTGACCCCTGGGAAGCCCAGCCTCAGGCAGCACTCAGAGCACAGGAGATGGGAGCAGACAGAACTCACCTGAGGCATATCTCACCAGTCTCGGTGATGTTGGGGTGCCAGATCCTGGTCAAGCATTTCACTTTGGGAGGCTGCAACACAGAAGGAAGAGATCACAGGTGATCCAGAGCCTTCTGTGTCCCCCATCCAGTGCCGTTTTACCGTGCACTCCCGGCTCGTCAGGCAGCGGCCCCAGACCCTGCAGCAGTGTCTGCACACCGCATGCAGTGCTGGTCTCGCTGGGGGCGGCTGCTGTCCCCGCACAGGACCCCTCCGCATCCTGGGGCTGATAGCAGATGGTGCTGGCCGCTGGGCTCCTGCCCCCTGCCCCTCCCTGGGCCCCGGCTGTGGGGGAGCAGCCACAGAGGCCTGGGGAAGGAGTTCTGTACCCCCAGAACCCGCTGTGAACCAGGAGCCCCTAGACTCCTTCACGCTACGTGCTGAGCAGCTGAAGCGCTGCCCCGCACAGCAGCGCTGGCGCCCTTTGTGGGTATTCCCGAAGATGCTACTGTCATTTTCCATGTCTAGATGCAAGTCCTAGTCCACTAATACTTAAATGAGGGAGAGAGAATGAAAAGGATCACGCGGGAATAAGACACATCAACATCACTTAGCATGGAGCGTGTTTGGGTAACGTTCTTTTAATCTTACCCTATTTTAAAACCGATCACACTCATCTAAAAAAAAAGCAAAAACAAAAAGGAAAGATACTAATGTGTGTGTAGACAGAGATATAGCACTGTACCCGGAATAATTTCTATTAATATCTGATGCGCATTCTGGAGCCCCTTTTCGAGGCCATGCACACAGGTGTGTGTGGTGCACAGTCGTTTTTCTTTCTACAAGTAGGGAGATGTGCTGTACACTTTCCACATTTATTCTCGTCTCCGATGCCTTTGGGCGTCCATGCATTCCATGGCACAAACACTAGCATTTAGCAAGCCCAGAAGCTTAGGTTCTTCCCGCTTCTACTACAAAACTGCCATATCAATGCTATCTTCACTCACACCGGAATGAAATACTTCCCTGGGATAAGACCAGGAACTGGGCGGGGGGTTCTGGCCACAGCGCTGCTGCGGAGTCAGTGCCAAGCGCCCTCGCGTCCAGGCGCCCACCCCTGACTCCAGTGGGTAGCCCCTTCCCCAGGCCCAGTCCACTGCAAGGTCACCTTGGTTTGAGGAGCATGACAGTCATCTCTCAGAATCTCACCAGACAGGTCATCTCACAGATACAAAGTCTTTGTAATTTTTATCTCTGAGGCCAAATCTAGAGAATATGTCACCATCCAAATCTTCTGTACTTTTTCTAGTACTCTAATATTGTCACCTTTTGAATCTGTATAAAACAAACATTTTTAAACACTTTTTTTCAGTACCCTTATTAAATTTTCTTCCTGATTTCAAAGCAACATGACGTCAACAGATTCCCCTGAATGATTAGTCCAACCAAGTAGAGGTGGGTATGTGAGGATTACAAAATTTAGGATCAGTGGGAGCTGAAATCAATCTGAATATTCTCTAACTTGCTCTTCTGCAGGTAAATAGGAATGCATTTGACAGAACACATACTAGCACAGCCTGCACTCTCAGCAAGGCCTTCAGGCTCAAGAGGAAGGTCAGCCCTGCTGGCACTGTGCATGTGGTAAATCTACTGAACACAGTAACCTGCAGGGCAGACTGCATCACGGACTCAGCGTCTGAGGGACTGAAGGCCCCCTCCCTGCTCTGAAGCCCTGACGCGCGGCCACCTGCCTGGTGTCCCTGCAGCTCCAAGCATGGGGCCGCACCTGCCCTCTCCCCCTCGCCCCTCCCACAGCTGGAGGCTGTCGACGGCCCTCTTGACAGCAGCGCCCCAGAGAGAGAGCAGGCCTCTGCAGCACAGCTGGGGGCCTGACTCTCACACACACTTCTCACACTTTTTCACTTTTCAATAGTCTGTGAACTACTCTCACAGACCCCTACCACCTCCAAAACCAGACTAACAAGATGCACTCAGCTCCAGCTCCTACCTCAGGGGCTGGCATCACTAGCCATCCTGTTACACAGCTCAGGGTGTGTACATGACAAAGGCCAACTGCAAATCAATGGGGACAGGGGCACTTCAAGGGTTAACTATTCATAAAAGTACAGTCAGATGCTCGCTGAGAGCTTCACATAACATAAACAACACAGACCTCGATGAGCACTAGAACAAACACAGATGAGTTGCCTCGCGGTCCGAAGGCCTGTTACAAGCATTCCACAACATGCAAAATTCAAGAAGGAAAAGTAGATTTGGCTACACCTTAAAACAAAAAGCCACAAGCTTTTACAGAACAACAACAAGACAAATGAAAACGCGAAAATGTTTATGACACAGCTAAGTAAACTAAGAAAAGTTTCATATAATATCTATATAGGAATGCTTATAATAAGCACATAATAATAGCCCATAAAAGACATAAACAGTTAATAAGTAGGAAAAAAAATTAGCATCCTATTTAAGAAATGAAAATGCAAATAACATTTAGATATTATTTATTTCTTTCCAAAAGAGCAAAAAGAAAAAAAAATAATGAAAACATCCCATGTTGGTCAAGGTTTAGGAAAAACAATTTTCACACACTGACGGTGGAGATGCCAAATGGAAATTCTCTGGAAGGTAACTGAATCATACTGATTAAAAAGCCTTAAAATCAGCATCAACGACTCAATACCTGTAACTGCACGTCTAAGAATTTATCCAAAGGCGGCAGCAGCAGGCATGCGTGTGCTGCTGTCCAGGACCTGCGTCACAGCACTGCTTATTCCAGGGGTCAGCAAACTACAACCCACGGACCAAATAAGCCCGAGCTTGATTTCAAGTGGTTTATGAGCTAAGTACAGCCTATATATTTTTAAAGGGTGTGTTTTTTTGTTTTTTTTTTTAAATAATGTATGATAGAGACCATATATAGTCCACAAGCCCTAAAATATTTACTGTTTGGCCCTTTATAGAAGTTTGGCTCATATTATCAAACACTGGTCACCCAGTGATCAACCATAAAGGGTTAGTTTAAAACCACGATACATCACACAATTAAGTGCTCCTACCAAGGATGATATAATTATATACTAACTGACAAGAGAACATACGTTCTTATGATCTGATGATGTATCACGCTGCTGCTGTGACTCTACGACCCCATGGACTGTCGCCCACCAGGCTGCTCTGTCCATGGGGTTTCCCAGGCAACAATACTGGAGTGGGTTGCCATTACCTTCTCCAGGGGATCTTCACTATCCAAGGAGCAAACGTGCGTCTCCTGCATTGGCAAGTGGATGCTTTCGGCTGAGCCACCAGGGTAGCCCATATTGTACTATACTGTAATATTAAAAACCCCAAGTCCCCAAGCTATGTGTAGCGTGATGGCACTTGTATGTATGGTTAGATATCGTGCATAACATCCATCAGCAAGTTAGTGATGATCATCTCTGATGCTGGAGAGAGACAACAGATGACTAATATTCTATTTGTGCATAGTGATTTTTTCCTCAACTTTCCAAGGAGTATAATAAATTACCCTAAAAAGAAGAAGGGCCCGTGGGCGTTCAGGTGGTACCTCCTGCTCTCCTTCTGGAAATGTGGCAGGACTGCCCTTCCTGACCCCTTTAAGGACTGCTCGCAATCATGTTGCCTGATGCGGTTTTATCACATAACCTCACTTCCAGTTAGACAGAAAAGCCACATTCCTGTCTCCTGCTTCAGCACGTGGATTTCTCCCACAGCTCAGGTGACACGCCAGGGGAGCCGCGTGAGGGCCCAGCGTGTGAGACTGCAGCCAAGCTGCTATCTGCTCCCAGGCCTCCTCCTGCTCTGCGCGTCCCCACACTCTGGGGCGTCACCATCACCGCATCACCACCCTGGCTTGTCACCGTTTCTGGGTCCAGAGGCTGAGCTTCTTCAAGGCCGCCTGACTTCTCACCTCCAGCCCACAAGGCCTGACCCAGAACCCAGAGCATTTTAGGAGCTCATTAAATGTCACTCCACTTTCAGCCAACTTCTAGGGCTGAGAGAGACTGTGAAGCAGCTGGAGACTGTAACATAAAGTTCAGGGATCAAAGGACAAAGAACCAAAGGAAATATCTGCATTTTAGCTGCTGGGGCAGAGGGCTTGCGGGGGCGGGGGGGTGGGGGGCGCGGGGGGTGAGGGGATACCAAATAGGTGTTTTCTTTTTAAGAAAGTTTATTCTAAAATAATGATTTATTGATGCTTAACTGATTAAAAAAGCTTCATCCACAATCTTAAAAACTGACCTTGACTGCAGGAACCATAAGCGTAAGGGGTTTTAAAGAAAAAAAGTCCTTATAAAGTACAGAAATCCTATAAACTGTGATGTAAAAGCAAATGAGTTCTGAGAAAGCTCCACAAAGCCCTTTCAGGCTGACTTGCCGAAAACCGGCTGTCTCTCCTCACTCCAGTGAAACGTGAATTCCTGAAAGTCTGCTCTCAGAATCACTACTCCACATGCCTGGAACCTCTATATTTTCAAATGCTGGTTTATTTTCCACACCACAAATTTCTTGGGGGCAGAGAACATACCAACCACTGAACAAATGTGAGCCACATGCCTGGTGTGGCCACCTCCGCCCAGCAGTGGAAATACTGTGAGATCAAGGCACCCCCAGACTCCTCCTTTGGGGAGCAGACAGTCCAGTGAAGAAAGACAGTGAGGAGAACTAGACAAAGATGAACTACTAACAAGGGGACACCACCACCTCTGTACCTACGAAGCACACCACCTCACGTCTCCAGGGACTGGGCCACCCTCTTCACCCTGCTGTGAGCTCACGGCTCTGGCTGGTCCCTGCCTGCAGAGGCAGACAAAGCACGCAGAGGCCCTCCTGGCAGCAGGGTGGAGTCTGGATACACCCGGACGGCCTGGCCTCTCAGTACTTCCTGGCTGGAGAACACGGGTTTTGTTCCCAATGAAAGAGGACTAGCCCTGTCACTTAGAAATTTTCCAAAGGAGGCAGAAACTAAAATAGAAAAATGTGAGATAAGCCACCAGTACTAGAGGGAATGTGTCTTTGAGGCTCAATGGTTTTCTATTCACTACTTATTTCTGACTTCATTTCTTAAAGAAGTCACAGGGACAGGGGAGTATGACCAACACTTCTGACTATGAAGCAGCCACCAGGTGTGCTGGGAAGGGCACATGTTAGGAAGGCGGACAGCTCTTGACAAGAATTGGCTTTGGCAATGGAGACACTGAGACCAGCAAGGCCAGCTAGGTAAGTTCTTACTTTTCCTTTCTGAGCCTTAACTTCCTGATGGGTAAACACAGAATACTGAGGTCACCCAAATGACTGGAGTATGACCTAAGCAAAATGAGTGGAAGCGCCTGACACGTGGAAGCCCGAAACACACCTCTGTTCCTCCCTTCCTGTCCTGACTCTCTGCTCTCTCCTTACACTGGAAAGAAGACACTCTGTCACCAAATGATGCCTGACGCACACCAACAGCAGTTCTCAGCTTTGAGGCTTGTTTGGAAAGTTCACCAGCTTACGCTAAACCCTATGATCTATCTTCCTCCCCTGAAATTCCCTGCTTTTCTGAACGTGGTATCGCAAACCTACGACCTTTACCTCTCTTCAGAGAGAGGGCACATGTCCAGGAAGCCAGAGCCTGGAGTTTTAAGTACTGCATGTCTGGTTGTTTCCAGAAACCATCAAAATAGCCCCACATTCGAAACATGTGCCTGTAAACCAAGTTCTCACACTGCTCTTGCCTGGGGAGGTGCAGGTTCCCCTGTCAGTGACCAGGGCAACAGGAAAAGTCTCAGTAGGCAGCTGGATGGGTGGGTCAACAAAGGCCTGGAAGGCGTATCTTCCTATCTTTGTGTAACATTTAAATTTCCTTTTTCTTTTTCTTAGATTGCCAACTCTTCCACATCCTCCAAAAGGGCTTTGAACATAGTAGCCCAGTAGAGATCAACTTCCATACAGAAAAGTTTGGCTTTAAATAGACAAGTGTTAGAGCCACTGAACTAGACAGCCGGGGTCGGGGGTCGGGGGTGGGGAGGAAGCACAGGAGGAGGGGGACAACCCCACTTGTCAGAAAGGAGAGAGCTGTCGCTGAGGGGAGCAAGGGCCCAAGCGGTGCCAACTCCCTCAGCCTCAGACTCACAGGAGACTGAATTTTACCATCAGATTTTTCTTTCCTGCTCAACAGGCCTAGAGAATGTGAAGAAACATGGCGGGAAGTAGACAACATCAATATGCAAAATCTATAAATCGGTAGAGCTGACCCCGTGCAAGCCCGGGGGCACAGAGCCTGGGCGGGCGCACCACGCCCTCTCCTTGCCCCTGCTCGGGGGGCGTGGGGTTGTTCGGAGCCCTCACGGATTTCTCACTGCTGTAGTGAAAATGCCCCCCCAAACCTCACATCTGGGTTTTCTCACTTCTCCACTATTTCCTGACCCCAAGTCTTCCTCAAGTTGACCTGGTCAACCTGCCCTGTACAAAGGCTGCCGGCCCTCATTTCCACAGCTGTCAGGACAGCAGGAGACGTGTCTCGTCGCCCAGAACCCCTGCCTCAGCTGTGCTCGAGCCGACCCAATTCTAGCTCTCCTCACACCCTTAACTGGCCCTGACCACTTTCCAAATACGACCTTCTCTCTTCCTTCTCTGAATTCTCCAGTTTCCTATCGTTGACTGATGATCACTGTCTGCTACTTACTACTTTCAGCACTTTATGATTGATTTTCTACCCTTTCTCTCACTTTCCTACGTGGTCAGCAGATCCTAAAAGCAAAGGCAAAACGTAACCGCACCGGGCACAGCTACTCCTGGAGCGTCCTTGAAGGATCCGACATGTTTACAGGGGTGTAAACAAACACTCATAGTTTAAAACCATGGGTTGTTTTCCTTCTCCAAAAATCTAAAACACGTTTTATACGCTTCTCAAATTTTGGTGTTATACAATAAACAAACTTACACTTTTAAATAAAATCTTCTTTCCTCCAGTGTCAGAATTTAACAAGATTTGCATGAAATACGCAGGCAGATCCCTGTAAACGTGTGGTCTCAGGACAGTAATTCCAGCCTCAGTAGAGCTGCACCCGGCACAGACTGCCTGGCACACAGTACTTGCAAATGTGCACTGAGAATGAACCTCTCTACTCAAACTCTAAATACTGCTAGTGAGGGGCATTAACCCACAAGTGCCGGCCATTCCATGCTGAGTCCCAGGACCAGGTGGGCCGCATGTGGACACGATGCTGGGGAGGGGACCGCCAGGCCCCGTGATGGCCAGGCGCCACGCGAAGGGGGAACATGACTCAAGCGCAGGCTACTCACCACCATGTTGTATGCGTCAGGAACTTCAGTTTCAAACTGAAATTTTCCACCCTGGTAGTAACCCTCATCTATCAAAAAACACAAAACAGAACAAAGAAATCCTTTAAATTAAAAAAAAAAAAGGAAACAAAGGGCAAGCACTATGTTAGGATATGGCATATACAGAGTTTAAAAAGAGGACCGTCAGGCTCCTTTGTTACTGCAAGCTTGCCCCTGAGCTGATGGTACTGGCGGGCCCGCTCTCCTCCTGGTGGGCAGCGCCCTCGGGAAAGGGGAGGCATCTTCTGGGAGCCTGGTTCCCCTCCTCCTCTGTCCCTGGAGCAGCCCAGCCCTAACCGCAGTGCTCGGGGCCTCCCCTCAAGCCTCCAGCACATCTCACGACAGGCTGCTGTCCTGCCTCAGCTCTTGGTCATCTGTCTGCTGCTCGTCTCCCCATAAGCAGTCAGCTCCAAGGGGCAGGCAGGCGGATGGCCCTGTCACCTCCCACCTCCCTTTCACGATCTTTCTCCCGCTCAAAAGAGAAGACACGCTGCTCATCCAGCCTCTCCCTGGGGTACGCTGCACCAGGGGTGATGCATGCCCACAGCGGAGCACCCTGGATCCAGGCCCAGTGTGGGCTTGTGCTTCTCTCCATCTCACACCCACTTCTGTTCAGGGCACAGCATGGCACTACAGATAAGATGTCACGGTTCACGCTGGAATGTCTTGAATTCAGACACACTGTGGAGCCTGATGGCAGGGATGGTTAAATTTCATTTAGTCACTTCAATCTTAAGACTGCTGTAAAGGAAAAAGCATCACCCCTGTGAGGAGCAGCAGGCAAAGAGGGCGCCAAGGAGCACAGAGAGGCACCCTCCTCCACATGGTGATCAGCTCCACACCGCACCTCTCCACTAGGAACTGAACTTGGAAGTGGGATGGCTGTCAGATGCATACCTTCAAGTTTTTAAAAAGTTAAGGCCTCACCCGAGACAGAGTGGTTTGACAGAACTGGTTCTGTCTATTGATGCAGATATTTCTTATAAATTGAATGAGCGAAATCCGCATTCACGAGCTTTTGTAAGGCCCACATGTTTAATATTGTAAGGGTATGATAATACTGTAAGGGTATGATAAAATTAATATCAATTTTCTCAGTGCTACCTAGTATTTCATGTACAATGAGAGGCTGTCAAGTGAAGAAGGGCAGGTATGATGAACGGTCAGCTAGCTGGTGTCAGGAAACTGGTTTTGGGGCAGCTTCAGAAAATATGACACAAAGGGACCCCAGTGACCAGGTTTGTAAAGCCTTTTCCAACCAGCTGGTTTTCAGCTCTTTGCCATCAACACAACACAAGGAGCCTAACCTCAGCTGACGACTTATCAAACCCCTTATGTGATTTTTGGCTCCTGACTCTGAAGCCCAGTGACACAGCGACAGTGGCAACCAACGCCTCCCGCCTGCCTGCTTATTCACACCGAGTTTCCAGCGGCCACACCTAGAAAGACAAAAGGAAGGAAGAAAACTGACAGAGTGAACCCTTCTCTCTAGCATTAGGTGATTCTGTTCACAAACACCTAACTGAATCAGAGGAAAATGCTAACAGTAACCTCGACATTCTCAGATACGTTTCAGATAAACTGCTATTTGGTTTAATAACCATCAAAGCTTGCAACATATTGTTTAAAGTCATTATTTATCCTACAACATTTGAGGAGTGCCTACTATGTGTCAGGTACCGTTCTAGACAAGGGTTGACACACCAGTAAGAGACCTTCCTGGCCTCGTGAAGCTTATATTCCAGAGGAAGGGAGACAAAGTAAATAAGTAAATCACACAATAGAAAGTGAAAAAGAGCTAAGGGGCTAGGAGGTGGGAGGAACTGCAGTTCTAATAGGACCTGAAACTGAAGGCTTAAAGGAGGGGGAAGGAAAGCAGGGTGAGAGACCCCTGAGAGGGCCTGATGCATCCCAGGGACTTGGCAGAGGCCAGGAGGCGAGGCAGGAGGAGGACCTGAGGTGGGAGGGGCAGCAGGCCTGCCGCAGGGCACGGTTAAGCACACCAGCTTTCATTCAGAGTGAGGCTGCAGGGGGGCTTGGGCAGAGGAGGGGCAGCACCACAGAAACAGTCCAGATGAGACTGTGCTGGTGAAGACCAGGTGAGAGCTGCTGAAGCAGAGGTCCCGTGAGAGTGACACCACCAGGATCTGTGGACAGAGGAGGGTGGGCGGGCAAGGAAGGAGCCCAAGTGCCAGATCTCTGAGTGTGACGGAGAAGGGCAGAGCTGCCACCTCAGAGACAGACAGCCTGTGGAGGGCACAGCTGTGAGATTTAACATCGGATGTGAGATCCATCTGAGATTGCATGTTCACAACCAAGTGGAGACATTGATGGGAGTGCTGGGCAGAGGTTGGGGCTACAGGAGCATGGTTGGGAGCTGTGCACGGAAGCATCCAGACTTCAAGAGCTGGAGAGGTCCTCAGGGACCCTACTATGGTGGACCAAGGACAGGACGAAGCCCTGAGGGACCTTCTGCTTAGAGGGGTCAGAAGGCAGGACAAGAAGGGCAGTAGTGGCAATGGAGGAAAACCAGGATCTAGGAGCTGGAACAGATGACTGCAACAGTCAGTCACGAGATCAGGCTCAACACCCAAGGGTCTTACGTTATAGAACTTCTTAAATAACTGAATTTAATAGTTACAAAAGAGGGTGACAGGGTGAAAAAATTCTTATAGGCAGAAAAATGTTTATTTCGGGATAAAATTCTGTGTGTGTGTGCTTAGTCACTCAGTCCTACCGGACTCTTTGCGACCCCACTGACTGCAGCTCGCCAGGCTCCTCTGTCCGTGGGATTCTCCAGGCCAGAATACTGGAGTGGGTTGCCATTTCCTTCTCCAGGAGATCTTCCTACCCCAGGGATCGAACCCAGGTCTCCTGCACTGCAGGCCGTTTCTTTACCATCTGAGCTACCAGGGAAGCCCAAAATTCTGTGAGACAAGAGAAATAAAACTATGAGTGCATGGAGAAAAAGTAGCAATGAACATCTCCCAACGATTAAAGTAGAGCTTGTTCATTTGTTTTTTAAATGCGTGATGGTAGGTATATCCATGGTATTTAGACTCCACTGGAAATATTGTGAAGAGTAACACAAGACTTTTCCCCTCTTTAAATGTCAATATTTACAGCACACTGGAATCACATGCTATGCAAATTTTAAACTCGAAGGAAAAACACAATCCCTGCCAAGATGAGCCTGCAGATAGGAGGTCGGCAATCTCTCTGTGAAGGGCCAGGCACTGTGAACTTTGGGTAGAAATAGAGAAGATCCACAGTGAAGCACACAGAGCAAAGTAAACAGAACCGTGTTGCCCACAGTTCATACGTAGAGGGTATATATAGGCAAGATATTACCATTCATATACATAATTGGAGTCCCATAAACTGCTTATGGATAAAATAAAGAAATGTTGGTCAGTTACTTCTAAATTTGATGAAAACTGTTAAGTCATGGATCCAAAAAGATCAATAAACCCCAAGTGAGATAAACAGGGAAAAAAATCCCATCAAAGCACATCATAATAAAACTGTCAAAAACTGCGACAAAGAGACAATGCACACCACAGAAAGTGAAACAAAGAATCACCACTAACTTCTTACAAGAGGAAAAAGAGCAAGTCAGAAGGCAGAGGAATGGTATCCTTACAATGCTGATACTGTCAACTTAAGAATTCAACATTCAGCAAAGCTGGCGGAATTCATCATCAGCAAATCTGCATTACCAAAAAAAAAAAAAAAAAATCAAGGGGGTTCTTCAGGCAGAAGGAAAATAACAGATGGGAACTCAGAACTACAAAAGGAATGAAAGCTATAAGTGGTAAATATGTCAATAAATATATAAAGAAAATATAATTATCTAAAACAAAGGTAATTACATTTGTTATAACCCAGAATTCACTGTTAAGTAAACGTGACTATTAAATAAAGGTCTGAATGGGGAAGTGGAAATTCACTATTAACCTGGCTAAACTTCCACCTTAAAAAATAGAAAAAGAAGAGCAAATTAAACTGTAAAAAGGACATATGAGCAGAAAACTAAAAAATATTAGAAGAGAATCAATGAAACCAAACACTGGTTCCTTGCAGAGACCAATGAAATTGATAACCTCTAGCTAACTGGATCAAGAAAACAGAAATTTTCAATGCCAGGAATTAAGGAAGGTATATCAACACACTCTATAGAACTTAAAGGGGTCAGAAGATATTAAGAGCAACCTTACATCAATAAATTCAAAATGCAGATGATATGAACAAATTCTTTGAAGGATACAAATCACCAAAGCTCACCCAAAAATAAGAAATCCAAGTAACTCATACCTATTATATCCATACTTAAGTTCCTACCACAAAAAAAAAAAATCAACAAAATGATAGACGTAGGTGGTTTTACTGATAAATTCTATCATTTAATAAAGGATTAATAGTAACTCAACATAAAACTCTTCCAGGAAACAGAAAGGAACACTTCCCCATTCATTCCAGGAAGAGTAAGGAGGGGAAGGAAAGAAACTAGAGCCTTATCTTGCACCACATGCAAAAATTCACTCAAAATGGCTCACAGACCTGACTTTAAAACCCAAAGCTATAAAACTACCTTTTTTTAATTTAAAAAAAAGGGAAACCTGCATTTCTTAGACAAAGACTTCTTAGGACACAAAAAGCACTGTGTTTGCACTGTTGCTGTAATAAATTAGTAAATAAATTATTATAAACTCAGCAGCTTAAACAATAAAAACTTATTATCTTTTGTAGGTCAGAAGTATGAAACTAGTCCCAGAGGCTAAGGGATGGCAGGGCTGCAGCTCTTTCTGTGGCTCGAGGAAAAATCCGTTTCCTTCATGCTCTGGCTTTAGGCAGCCACCTGCGCTCCTTGGCCCAGGGCCCTTCCTCCACCTTCATAGTCACTGAAGGCCGGTGGCAGTTAATACTACAAACAGCGTGGGTGTGCAAGTGAGAGAAGCCGTGTGCAAAATGCTACATCCTGGTTGGGGCCATTTATGTGACTTTCTGGAAAAGACAAACAGCAGGGCAGAAATCAGATCAAAGATTGCCAGGGGGTGGGGAGAGGAAGCTCACTAACAAGGGGCCCGAGTTCTGAGCTGATGGACACGCTCTCCGTGCATTTCAATTGTGCCGGTGCTCATACAACTATTATGTATTTGTCATAATGCAGAGAATGCTACACCTAAGAATGGTGAATTTACTGTCTGTAAAGTTATGCCTCACTGAACATGATTTTTGAAAAAGACAAAGCTTGCTACATGACAGGCACTATTAGGTGGTACAGGAAAATGAAAGTGTGCTGGCAATTTTTACAATGCCAGAAAGCTAAACATTTAAATAGCGTGTCCTCTTAAAAAACATTTTATATACAGTAACCATCAGAATATATGTTTAACTATGGTAATAATGGCTTTTAAAACAGTATGTCAGACATTTAAATTCATACTCCTGGAAATCTGAGCATCCCAAGAGAGAATCTGCCTCAGAGTTTTACATGCAAGGCAGAGGGCAGAAATCTGTGAGCACAGTGGATACCAGACAACACATCCCCTGCTCAGCAGGATCTAAGCAAAGACAAGGAGGAGGGCAGGGAATGTTTCCCTAACAAAAGTTAGCTGTTGCCAAGGGAGGTAACTGGTTGTCTTGAGTGCTGACACCACATTTCTACTATATATGAAAGGAGAATAATTGCCACTGCATTTCCAGGGTTATTTGAAAGAAAAGACACCATCAGGAAAAAAGTCTCTTCATCTTCAAATTTTTCTCCTTGCAATGGTTCCCAGAAAGCTAAAAATCAACCTAGAAAGAACCAGGGAGGAGGGTACACATTCTGAGTGTCTGAAACCTTGACCGAGTGACGGTAAACTGCACTCCAGCTACGAGGGGACCAGGGTGGTGGTCAAGCCAGAGGTCTGCTTCAGTGCTCTCATCCATTTTCATGTCTTTAAACATGCTCTGCTGCTGCTGCTGCTAAGTCACTTCAGTCGTGTCCGACTCTGTGCAACCCCATAGACAGCAGCCCACCAGGCTCCGCCGTCCATGGGATTCTCCAGGCAAGAACAGTGGAGTGGGTTGCCATTTCCTTCTCCAATGCATCAAAGTGAAAAGTAAAAGTGAGGTCACTCAGTCGTGCGCGACTCTTAGCCACCCCATGGACTGTAGCCAGCCAGGCTCCTCCATCCATGGGATTTTCCAGGCAAGAGTACTAGAGTGGGGTGCCATTGCCTTCTTGCTCCAAAATGTTCACGTGTGGGACCAAACCAATGCCTCAGGCTTACTAACCATACTTCTCTGCTGAGAAATTGGGCTCTTACTTTATTTCACATTTAGAAGCTTTTCCTTCTGGAACTCCAAAGCTGCGAAACAAAGCTAAGAATAACTAAGAACCAAACATCATGGGGTAATAGATAATTTAAATTTCACGACTCAGTGTAGGGTGCACTTTTATTATCAAGCTCATCAGTTAGGGAGCTTTTTATAAATTATATGTTCAAATTAAGAAAACATGACTAATCTGATAATCAACACATTTTTAAAACACATTTAGATGAATATATACCTAAATATACAAGATTTACAATATAACTATGTAATTCCCTAATTAGAACTTTTATCATATGTAACAATTTTTAAAAAAGGATATTATTCACCATTTAAAAAAAAACCTCCCACATATCTAATAAAAAACATATACCCAGAGGATGAGATGGTTGGATGGCATCACCATCTCGATGGACATGAGTCTGAGCAAGCTCTGGGAGTTGGTGATGGACAGGGAAGCCTGGTGTGCTACAGTCCACGGGGTCTCGAGTCGGACAGAACTGAGTAACTGAACTGAACTGAATCTAGGTACATAAATCTCGCAACTCAATAATGAGACAAGCAATCCAATGTTTAAATGGGTAAAATATTTGAACAAAGGAGACATAAACAGGGCAAACAAGCTCAGGAAAAGATGCTCAATATCTTTGATCATTAGGAAAATGCAAACCAAAGTCACAACGAGACACACACGCACTGGAATGGCTGAAATGGAAACAAGTGACACCACTAGCTGCTGGCAAGGATGTGGGTTGGCTGGAATTCCCATTCAGCGCTAGCAGGGACGCAATGGTTCAGCGCTAGCAGGGACGCAATGGTTCAGCGCTAGCAGGGGCGCAATGGTTCAGCGCTAGCAGGGGCGCAATGGTTCAGCGCTAGCAGGGGCGCAGTGGTTCAGCGCTAGCAGGAACGCAGTGGTTCAGCGCTAGCAGGAACGCAGTGGTTCAGCGCTAGCAGGGGCGCAGTGATTCAGCGCTAGCAGGGGCGCAGTGATTCAGCGCTAGCAGGGGCGCAGTGGTTCAGCGCTAGCAGGGACGCAGTGATTCAGCGCTAGCAGGGACGCAATGGTTCAGCGCTAGCAGGGACGCAATGGTTCAGCGCTAGCAGGGACGCAATGGTTCAGCGCTAGCAGGGACGCAATGGTTCAGCGCTAGCAGGGACGCAATGGTTCAGCGCTAGCAGGAACGCAATGGTTCAGTGCTAGCAGGAACGCAATGGACTTTCTTTTTGGAAAACAGTATGCCAGTATTTCATAAAGCTAAACTTATTCTTATCATCACTAATTATTAGAGACATGCAAATCAAAACTACAATGAGGTGTCACCTCTCACCAGTCAGTATGGCCATCATCAAAAAAATCTACCAACAATACATTCTGGAGAGGAGGTGGAGAAAAGGAGACTGTTGGTGGGGGTGTAAACTGATACAGCCATTATGGAAAACAGGATAGAGATTCCTTACAAAACTAGGAATAAATCTACCATATGACCCAGCAACCCCACTACTGGGCATATACTCGGAGGAAAACCATAACTGAAAAAGACACATGCACCCCAATGTTCATAGCAGCACTGTTTACAATAGCCAGGACATGGAAGCAATCCAGATGTTCACTGACAGATGAGCAGATCAAGAAGCTGTGGTACATATATACAATGGAGTATTACTCAGCCATAAAATGAATGAATCTGAGTTCTAGTGAGGTGGAAGAACCTAGGGCCTGTTATATAGAGTGAAGTAAGTCAGAAAGAGAAAAACAAATACAACATATTGATGCATATGTATGGAATCTAGAAAAATAATATCAATGAACCTATTTGCAGGAAAGACACAGATGCAGAGAATGGACTTGTGGACACGGTGGGGGACAAGAGAGTGGGACAAACGGGGAAAGCAGCATCAGCATGTATACACTGAGGGGGCAAGACGGACAGCTGGTGAGAAGATGCTGTGTAGCACAGGCAGCCCCATCGGCAATCCGTGATGACCTGGAGGCATGGGGGGAGGCAGGGAATGTAAGTATAATTATGGCTGATCTGCACTGTTGAATGGTAGAAACCAACACAACATTGTCAAAATTAAAAAAAAAAAAAAAAAAAAACCACTGGCAAATGAAGTCCTGCACACAAAGGTTTACAGCAGCTTTTACGCCTGATGGCCCCAAAGTGGAAACAGCACAAAGGTTCATCAATAACCTGGTATAAATACTGGTATACACACATATGACAGAATAAAACCCATCAGCAAAAAGACACAAAATACAACACAGGTGAAACTCAAAAGCATTATGCCAAGTAAAATAATGTAACTTATATCTCAATCAACATTGCTTTTAAAGAACTTTTTAAAATCAATCTACATTTCCATCTTAAGAAGGTAGAAAAAGAAAAGCAATTTAAACCCAAAGTGTAAGGAAGGAAATAATAAAGAGCAGAAATCAATAAAATGGATAGATAACTCAGAAAAACAAATGCTTGCTCTTTCCAAAAAAATAAACTGGATTAACCACAAGCTAACATGACCAAGGGAAAAAACAGAAGATCCAAATAAACCAACATCAGGAATAAAAACAGGGATGTCAGGACAGATCCCACGGACACCAGCAGGCTAATAAGAAAATATTCTGAACAAACTGGGATGGTATGAAAATGCCAAGAGCAGTCTTGCTCATAATAGCCAAAAGCTAGAAAGAATTAAAATGCCCATCAATATGAAAATAATTATATTCATCATATTCATACAACAAATACTGCTATCCACAACAACACATATGAATTTAAAAACATGTTAACAAGGAAGAAGCCAGAGACTAAGAGTACATAGTATGATTCCATTTAAATGAAATTCAAGAACTCAAGGAATTTAAGGACTACAATAAGAGAAATCAGAAAGCAATTGTGGGTAGGTAGCAGGGGGTGAGAAATTGACTGCAAAGAGGAAGAAAGAACTTCGGGAATGCTGCAAAATCTTTACAAGGATTATGGTTACACCAGGGTACGTGTCCACTTTGCAAAACTAATTATGTTCTGTAGTTCAAATTAGCACACTTTATTGTTAATAATTTTATACTTCAGTAAAATTTATTTACAAAGTAAAACTTGAAATAAAAACTGTCTATGGTCGCCTCTGCCTACAACTCACCACACCACAACGGGAGCAGGCTGGGGGGGCCTCCACAGGTCAGCAGGCCCAGTTTTTCCAACCACCCCTCTGACTTCACAGACGACACCAGGGGGTACTTCAGCCGGTCTTTAGATTTTTGCTTTGTTTCATTTCCCTTTCTAGCATTGTTTCTTGTTTTGTGAGTTAATGTGGAGATTTTTTTTCTTCCAAATTTGGTTTTTTTCCTTTCTTCCATCACCTAATTACATTTCCATCTTTTCTCTGAAGAGTGCATTTATTCCCAAGCATGAGGGATATTCCAAAAAGAAACAAAACTATAAAAATTGTACCAAGTACAAACAGAGACTATCTTGCCAAGAGCCAGAAGAAGAAGAGATTTGAGCTTCAAGTGCAGATGCAACTCTTGCCCCCGACCACCTAAATATCCAGATCCTGTACGTTATTTAGTTTTCATCCACAAGATTACTGGCCAAAACGAGCCAGTTTCAAAACCACCTGTTCCATACACTGTTAAAACACTGTCACTACTCGGGCCTATCTCTATATAGTTTCTCTTCAATACTAAAGACAGCATGACTCCAGAAAGTTTTTATAAAAAACCAGCACACTGGGTGAGCTTTTGGGGTTGGCAGATGTCTGTGATGCTTCTCTAAATAATCCAGGGCAAGAGAAACAGCAGCTTCCTGCCCCAGTGACACCACAAAACACGAGCACACCACACAACTCCACGTGCGCACATCCACAGATACGAACACTCAAGTACCAGCAATTACAGGCACCGAAACACAAGCTACTTTTTTACCTGATGGAACAGTGAACACCAAAACTGTAACAGTTGTGCTACAGTTCCAAGAATAAGAACATCAAAGATGGTGTCAGAGACATAACCTTAGTGAGAACGTTCACGTCATTCAGTAAAAACATTCAGTTGAAAAAAAAAAAGAAAAAAAAAAAACAAACACTTATCCAGAGGTTGGACTCGACACATGTAAGAGAGCAACAAGCCTGGGAAAGCAAACAAGGTCTCTGAAGAGCTGAGAACCACAAAGCCCAAGCTTTGGCAGAATAGCAGAATCCATGAGAGCCACTGAAAATGCTTAAAAAGGCAGAGGGAAGAAGATATTTTTACTGCAAACACACAAGAGTGAGACTACTTAGTAGACAGAGAACCAATCTTAATCACTACAATCATTTCTGAAAATACCTTGCAGTGCTTAACAGTAATAGTGATGTTCATAATGGTGGCCTCTGGTTGCCAGGAAACATCAGAGTGTGCTCAGGACCTCTTGCTAAACACAGCAAACCTGCCTCATCTTTGTGAAGGCGGCCAAAGGGTGGTTAGAGCCTCCTGACTTCACAGGTAAAAGTCCTCTCTGGAGGTCAGGCCCACCTCTGATGACAGTGTCCTGGTGCTAGGATCTCTACCCTGGTGCTCGCTCAACTTAGAAAATGGAGATGTAGCAGACTGAACTTATGGATGCGTTCCAGAGCCGCCTGTGGGAGCAGCACACAGATTACGTGAGGTTTTAAAGATTCAAGCACATTTGAAAGCAGGGTTTCTCCTGTTGCCACACATCACCTCCCATCCTACCTGCAGGCAGACAACGCGAGGGCTTATTTGCGGGCTCATTATCACCTGCTGAAACTCTGCAGTCTCCTTCAGTGTTTAATTAGCTAGTGACTCATGATTCCCAGTTTCCCACTTGCTTTCCACCTCCCAAGTAAAACACCGCCCTCTGCCTCCTCCACAGCACTCCTTCCCCTCGCCTAATCCTCTCTGCCCTGCTCTCTCCTCTCCCCAGCCAGCCCGCCACGGCACAAGGCCGGCCGGCATGAACTCTGGTGGCTGCAGTGCTGGCGGCTGTGGCCCCCAGCTGCACTGTGACCAGGAAAGCCCACACCCTCTCTCCAGCTGCTCAGCATGACCAAGGAGAAACATCTGCCGGCTTGGACACCTATCAGTGCTAACGAGGACAGCTGGTTATCTGCTTGTTTCCTCCGCTAGACCTGGGCTGAAGTGCTTCACACACATTATCTACTTAATCCTTCCAAGTGTCCCAGGAGATAGGTTCTATTTGATCCCCGCTCTGCAGCTGGGTGGGCTGCAGCTGAGAGAGGGTACTGAGCAATTTGGGCATGGCCGCGCTGCTGCAAGTGGGCAGAGCAGGATCTGAACGCAGTCACGGCCTCGGAGCCCGCGCTCTGCACTCCGCGTCAGCAGCCTCCACGGTTATTCCCTCGCGCTGTTCAAGTCTGCGCCAGTTCCTGGAGCACATGCCGCACGCCTCACACCACCTCATGATGCTTGATCTGGCCACACGGCATCATCTCCCCTGCATCTGGAATGGCCACTGCTGTTATAACTTACAAAAAGTTAGAGGACAAATCAAACGAAAGATTATGCACTTGGAAAATCTTTAGAATTTGCTGTCTGAAAATCACTTTAACACTTACACACGTAAGAATATTACCTGGGGTGACAGTTAGCTGAAAGCAATGAAGCTTGTTTGGATCAGGAAAATGCACTTTACACGTACCTGCAAAAGAAACAGCTCGTCAGGAAGGCTAGCGACAGTCCTTAAGTTGAGGCGAACCTCGAAATACATGGAAAGTTTAACACTGCTGAGGCGCTGACAGGTTAAACCAGTAGATTTCCTCTATTTGTTTGGTAATAATCGTGCCAATGTGCTCAAATTGCAAACCACTGATACTTGTCATGTGTTTTCCTCCTTACAGGTTTTAGTTAATTCCAAATTGACCATGTTATCTTTCATCCTTTAAATGGTTCCTAAAAACAGAGCTCTTTCCATTAATGTCAAGACTGGTGCTACTTTACTTTGAGAAGTCATACCTCAGGGAGATTAATGTATGTGGGTAAAGGCGAGCTAAACATAGAAAAACCAGGAAAAGAGCCCAGGCCACACTCTGGTCTGTACCCACCACAGCATACAGAAGTTACAAAGAACCGTGCCAGCTGAGGAAGCGCACACCCAGGCCACGGCATTCTGTTATCTTTCCCTAACATCCTCACAAGGAGAAGGCGATGGCACCCCTCCAGTACTCTTGCCTGGAAAATCCCATGGACGGAGGAGCCTGGTGGGCTGCAGTCCCTGGGGTCGCTAGGAATTGGACACAACTGAGCGACTTCACTTTCACTTTTCACTTTCATGCATTGGAGAAGGAAATGGCAACCCACTCCAGTGCTCTTGCCTGGAGAATCCCAGGGACGGGGGAGCCTGATGGGCTGCCGTCTATGGGGTCGCACAGAGTCAGACACGACTGAAGCAACTTAGCAGCAGCAGCAGCAACATCCTCACAACCCAACCGGTAACTCCGCTTGGTCTGCTGGTAGAATGAGGCTCAGCTGACTCAGATGGTGACACTCGGCCCACGTGAGCCGCACCAGAAGGGCCTGGATTAGGAGGTCCCACGGAGAGACCCCTGGAGAGCACTGCGGTGGGGCGGACAGGGTAAGGTGGCCACAGCTGACATCTGCCACCTTCAAACAAATGACACACGAGAAGAGCAAATACCCAAGAGACTAAATAAAGACGGAAGATGAAGGGGATATAGGTAAAAACTGTATTTTATAAGCCTGGAATATATTATGCTAAATTCCTTGAGTCGTCTACTGACAATTTCTTACAAGTCCTTCTGAAATATCTGCCTAGTTTCACACGGTATGAATTTTCATCCAAAAGAGAAAGATTCTACTTTAGCCTGGGACACAGCCTTAGAGACCATCTGGTCCAACATCATCGAATGTGAAAGATGACACGAAGGCCCAGAGAGGTTCAGTGACCAGCCCAGGACCACGCAGGTTATCAAACAGAAGGGAGTTGAGCTCCCAAAATAAAACTAGTTTATGCCTCATTTCATCACGCCATGAACGTGCTGGATACAACATGCAGCAGGGCAGAACTGTGTGTGGGGTTTTTGGACCAATCCTTCAGAAAAATCAACGCAGAGTGAAAGGTGACTTAGTCTAGAAAAGCAGGACAGGGTCTCAGAGATCACACTGCCATTTTCTTTGTTTTTGAAACAAAGAAACCAGGGACTGAAGAATCCAAGGTTTTCATCCAAGACACACATTTGAAAAGTGCGTAGTAGTTTAAATGGGTTTTGTTTTTCCTAATTTAACTTGAAAAGATAAATGCCATTTTTCTAGTGAAATATATGTAACAAAAACATATGACAAGGGAGTGGGAAATGCTTCATTAATTAGATAAAGTTGGCACCATCCATTTGTCTTTAATGCTTCATATTCTCATTTAATAAAGGGACAGATATAGACATCAATTCCTCTAATAGAGACTGACCCACCAAGAATAAAGAAATCATCAAGATGGGTTAAAAAAAAAACAAAAACAAAAACAGTAAAACTCCTAAAAAGAATCAAAACTTTTTAAAGCTAAAGAGACGTCTAAGCCCCTACAATGGCAGCAAAGCGTTAAAGGCAGGTTTTGTTTTAGTTCAGCGTGGGGGCTTTATTAAACTGGAGAAGGGAATGGCAAACCATTAATTACTGGAACTCCAGAATTAAGCTTTTTCTCTGTCTGTAGACATAGGCTAAGACTTTCATAGTATTTCCATCTAATTGAAAGAGATGTTTTTTTATTTTTTGCAAACAGAGAAACCTCTACAAACTTGCAGGTACAGAGTTCCAAACTAGTTCTGAATAATTTCTAAGCAGCATTGCTCTATGGCAAGTTATTTTGTTTGCCTTAATATTTTAGAAAGATTATGAATTAGACAGGAAAGATCTGCTCTTTCACAGCTTCTTGTTTCCTCTTTAGAATGAGCTGTGCACCTGTGGGAAGCCTGGCTGTCTGTATAAACTGATTTATATTGTATCCACTAAGACTGGGGAAGCAGGCAGGAAGACGGAGAAAAGAGAAGCACGCAGCATGTAGTTTGTTTGATCTGACACCACACCTGTATGGCCTGGGAAGACAGGTCACGCCTTTTTCAAACCTAAGATATACAGTTAAAATCCTGGTTTGAAAGACAATTATAGTTTCATTGTTTTCAAACTAACCTTTTGGATAAAGCTGAACTATACTCTATGTATGGGTTACTAACCGACAATCTCTGGGTTTTTACGGTCTTTGATTAAATGTCTGCATGAGTATATATGTTCAAGCTGGGGGGCCAGTGGGAAGACATGATGGGGGCTGAGAACAGAAGGACCACGTCCATTTCCTCTTTAATTGGATTTTACTAGATTATTACATAACCTGAAAAGAAGAGGGGAAACAAAGAGTGGGCGCAGTGTGACCCAGCCACCCCCGCTTCAGGATTCACCGCCCTCACCTCCCTGCCCTGCCCACACACCGTTGTATGCCTGTCCTCCTGGCATGCTTAAAGCAAACCATTTGTAAATACTTCTGAAGGTAGAAAGATAACCTTTTCACAGAATCCCAAAATATTTCCTTCTTGTTCTGCCTGGAAGAAAACTTTGAAGTCAAGCAATCCAGCCACTTTTAAGACATTCTTGACCAACACCAAGAAATATATTTTAGCACAACCCAGTATATTCACATATAAATGTTACATATTTAAAAGAATGTTTCAAGCAGTATGTACTAACCCTTACATACTGGTTGCACGACCACTGAAGCACTGCACCCCACAAGGATCTTTCCAATTTTCAGTGGGGTTGGAGAAGGCCCTGTCTCACCCTGTGTGAGACAGGCCTCCGTATCAAGCTCTCCCGAGCATCTGCCCAGACTAGGAGACCCACATATAAAATATTTCACTGAAATCGTAAATGTCCTCAGCCTTAACCAAGTGTAATGATAAAAAGTTCTAATTCCAAAAACCACTACAGTGGTTTTTCAAAGCATTCAGACTTGGATGGTCTTGCACACGATAAAGGGCTTGGGAAGGCACCGACGACAGGTATCACAGGAGTGAACGCTGGGTAGGCGAGCCTGCTCACGAGCGAGGCCCTCAGTCAGGCCCATGTGTCGGGCGGGAAGGACCAAGCAAGGGGAGGGGACCTGGAGACATAAAGGCAGCACAGCTGTCCAACCTTGGGCACAAGGACCAGTCACAAATAAGTGCTTTCTGGAACAAAACGCTGGTACCATCACTAACAAAAATAGGGCTGCCCACCACTGATTCGCGTGCCTCTTCACTGCAAGGGGACATGGGACGGAAGGTGTGCAGGACGAACGAGCCCCAACCAGCGAATCCCTGTGGCAGTACGGAGAGGGGTGCTGTTGGCTACCTTCTCCTTTCCAGGGCCGTGAAAAAACCCTGCTACCTGTTTGCACACACATTTCTAATACACACATAAAATAGGCTTTTTGCTATGTAGAGTTATTAAAACACAAAACGAGCTTCTCCATGCAATTTACTTTATAGCATTTAATGTTTGGTTGGGGATGCTATACTTACAAGGTAAATTAGCTTCAAGTTCTGCAACCTCTGTGGAAACAAAGAGATTACTGTTAATATTAGTTAATTACCCCACATAAAAACACCTGCTCTAAATTGATAATTCCCTCCAAAACACTGAAAGAAATAAAAAAGAATTAACCAAAATCTACACTTGGGTCTGATCCTTAGACTTTAAGCCATGAAGTTGCTTTCAAATACACACAGTGACTTGCAGGATGCCGACAAGTGCATTCAAGGGCCCTTGAAATTTCACTTTAGTACAAATGAGAATCCTTCAAAATTAACAGAAATTACCTATGGGTAAACAGTCACTAAAGCGGTTTTGAAAATCTCGTTCCCCCAAGTAGTGGAACTACTGCCCTCAAAATCTGATTTATATTTATAACTCTGCCTCTTCCAGTTTTTCTAGATTCGTCTTCCCGCGAGGGCTCGCCCAGTTCGTGCTCGAACTTTTCCAGTGAGAGAAAACGCTCTGCCTCCCACTGGGCCCGTGCGCTGGCCCCGCCATCTGTGGGTGCACCGACACCCAAGGGAGCCTCCTCCTGGGGCGACGCTCCTCAGCCCCAGCGCTCTCCTCTGGGTTCTCCATCAGGCACGCACTTGGCGCTCAGGCCCAGCACCACTCTGCCAGGATGAAGCTGCAAAGCCCCCACCAACCGGGCAGGCAAGCCAGGCAAGTCGCCTGTGCCCCTGACATATCTGAAGCTTTGCCTCAAGGGCACAGCCTTATAAAGGGCAAAGCAGGGGCCAGGGCACCTGTGAGGTGGGTGCTCCTGACAGGCAGGGAGAGCCAGCAGGCCTGGAAGTGAGGCAGATGGAAGGACGGGCCAACTGTGGGGGCACGGCTGGGGGCCCGAGGGGGAGGGCGAGAGAAGTGGGACGGAAGCGGTGCAGTCTGGGTTCACGACCAGGGCTGGGCGCCCCTGCAGTCATGCCACCTGACAGCGTGAGGCCCACGGAGGGAGAGGCTGGCGAGAAGAAAGGCCTCCGGCAGAAAGCGGAGGACAGGAGCAGGGACAGCCACCAGCGGAAATGCAGGTGCTATTCAGCAGAGAGGGCATGCTGGCCCGGTGGTACAAGGGGGATGAGGCCTGAGGGAGAGCCTGGGATGTGGGTCAGACCCTGTGGAGTGCATCCAAACCAGCAGGAAGGTAAGTGGAAAGATGGAAACCAGACTACAAAACACGAAGGAGCAAACAACTCCTTCAAGTGAGGAGGAAGGGGTAGGGGCCCCAATGTTTGCAGAGTTGAGTGCATTCGTGGGAACACCTGTTCAGTTGCTAAGTTGTGTCTGAGTCTTTACGACCCCATGGACCGCAGCACGCCAGATTTCCCTGTCCTTCACCATCTCTGGAGTTTACTCACATTCATGTCCAGAGTCGGTGATGTCATCCAACCATCTCATTCTGAGGCTGAGGGTTTAGGGAAGAGCCAGGCCTCTGGTTTCAGCTAGTTGACAATCTGGGTAGAGACAGTTGGCCCACTAGATGTATTAGCTCTGGGGTCCAGGCATTCAGGATAGGTAACCAGGAAAGTGAGGTGGGGCAGGGGAAGGAGGAGTCAAGAAACAAAAAAGGGCAGTCTGTGATCAAATGCGAGCCTGGCGTCTATCCTCTGGGCAGTCCTGTGCTGTGGTGCATTAGAATATACACACTTAAAACAAAATGATGCTGCTCCTTCACTAGCACCATCCTTATAAGGACCCTGAGGACCTTTCTTTCTGATTGGTGCACTATAGCCCTTCCATGGGCTTCCCTGGGAGCTCAGCTGGTAACGAATCCGCCTGCAATGGAGGAGATCCCGGTCTGATTCCTGGGTCAGGAAGACCCCCTGGACAAAGGACAGGCTCCCCCCTCCAGGCCTTCCACAGAGCAGGGCACTGGGCAAAGAAACGCTCTGGCGCAGCTCACACGGGCCCTCTGACCAGGCCGGGGTCAAGGGCCTGGCTCTGCTCCAGCAGTGCACACAGGGCATTCATTTTATCAACAAAGCGCACATCTGACAAATGAGTTATGCATATTAATCACTTCTAAATAAACATCATCCATATAACGAAACCTATATGGTTTTAAGGCAAATACTATTTACATATTTATTATACTATTAGCTTTTGGTTGACAAGAATTTACAAGAATCCCTTCTTGAGGACCCTTTGGAGAGACCGATGCTGCCCCCTGGGACCCAGTTTTCTCTGGCAGGCCTATTCTGACTGCTGTCATAAGAGCTCTGGTCATTCAGTTTTACAAAAGCCCAGTGAAACAGAAAATGTGCCCAGAGGACGTAAAAGGGGGCCACATGACAGAAGGGAAGTAGTTGAGAAGACAGGCTGGCACCAAGGAACAGGGACGAGGTGAGGTCTGGGCGCGGGAGGGCAGAGAGGCGCCGACCAGAGCATCGTGTTGACCGAGCGACAGAACGGACCCTGCACACAGGGATGGGGTGGGGGTCGAGAGGCTCTTAGCCAAGGATGCCTCACTTGGGGCAGGGATTCTCCGTCCTGACTGCACACAATCATCGGGGGCGTACAATCCACATGGTGTAAACAGACCAGCCTCAAGTGTACAGTTCAGTAACTCTTAGTGAAATGTGGAGCTGTGCATCCATCCCACAATCTAGTTCCTGCTGAGCAACCCTTCGCCCCATCATCCAGACCAATTACACTGAAAAGCCTGGGTGGAGCCAAGGCCCCTGAATCTTATTATTCTCTCCAAGTGTAGGAAACCACTGCAGGCTATTCTGCCAAGCTAAAACATCTACACACAGCTATTTTCATAGATGGATTTAATAATTTCACATCGTGGTGTAGAATCAAACTCCGAAGAAGAGTGTTGCGCCTGCACGTCCCCGTTCAGTGTAACTCCCTTGGGGAAGGGAGAAGAGGGCCAGGGAGGGCAGCCCCCAGACCCAGTCCAGTGACGACCACAACCAGTCAAGGCCTCTAGTCCAAGAACCAGTGCGTGCAAGAAATATAACCTTAGAGGCAGAAGGGTTTCATTAAAGAAGCTGGACACTTTGGTCCAGCCCAGTACAGAGGATAAATGAACTACAATGCAGCGTTCCTCTCAGGAAGGGGTCACAAATGACACCTGTGCACTTCAGATGAGGGCAGACAGTGATTCACTAACAGCAACAGCAATTAACTCAGGAAGTGCTGAGTCTCTAAGTTGTGTCCAACTCTTTTTCAACCCCATGGACTGTAACCCACCAGGCTCCTCTTTCCATGCAATTTCCCAGGCAAGAATACTGGTGCGAGTTGCCATTTCCTTTCCCAGGGGATCTTTCCAAGCCAGGGATTGAACCTGAGTTTCCTGCATTGCAGGTGGATTCTTTACTGCTGAGCAAGCAGGGAAGTCCAATGAACTCAGAATCCACGTACAAAAAGACTATGACCAAAGAAACGAGCGATCTGCTTTACACACCTGAGAGGCCTCTTGCCGAGCAGCAGTCCTGCCCTGCTTGAAGGACACTCACTACCCCCACCTGGAAGGTACCAAGAAGTTAGATATTTTTAAACTGCCAAAGTCTTGCCTATTCCAAAGATGCTAACACCTCTCTGGCTCACCAGCCCAGCCTTTGGAGAGGTACCTGGCATCTTGCACAATTAAGTGGCTGCACAACTTCCTTCTGAGAAATTAGACTCTTTTCCTTTATAACTAAAGACCAAACCACAGAGCCCACTTGAAGCACAACTGCACTGAAATGTCAGATTGCAAAAGCCACCCATCACCACAGCGGCCCCCACACAGCACGGACCCCCTCCTGCTGTGGGCTGCTCACAACACAGTGCTCCAGCCGCTCCCACACTGCCCACTCCTGGGACCTACACAGTGTCCATGTGGGGGCTGTGCATTCCGATCCAGCCCTGGGACCCCAGCCCCTGGGCCTGAGCTTGGCACACACGGAGTGCTTGGGAGACGCTTGACAAACAAGCACACTTCCAGCAGAGTGGCAGTGGTTGCAGTGTGGACACCCTGAGACATGAGGAGCCTCACTCTTCACACAGCTGGTGACCAAGCCATTCCAAAGGTATAGTGGACTGAACTGAGTCCCCTGCCCACGTTCATATGGTGAAGCCCTAAACTCATGTGATGGTATAAGGTGGGGCCTCTGGGATGTAATTAGGGTTAAACGAGGTCATGTGGGTGGGGCCCTCATGATAAGATTAGTGCCCTTATGGGAAAAGACCCAGGTGCTTACAAGCCAGGAAGCCCTCCCTAGGAACTGAATCTGCCAATGCCTTGGCCTTGGCCTTCCCCATGTCCAGGCCCCCCACCCCGGCTGTGGTGTTCTATCATGGTAGCCTGAGCTGACTAAGACCAAGCCCAATCACAGATGCCAATGGTTCCGGGCAGGAGCCAGTTCCGAGCCCTGTCAGGAAACCCAGGCAGGACAGCTGTGCCCTCTGACCCAGGCAGAGCTGGCAGCTGCTGCCCGGAAGACTTGATTCTCTCTTCTTACCTCGATTACCCCTACTTCTTAGGTTTCTCAACCTAGGACTTTATCTCTTAGCTTCCTGTCTGTCTTTACGCCTTGAGTGCCTCTTCTGCACTGCCAGCGTCCACGAACAGTGCCCTTATGGGCAGACACCTGCCCCAAGGGCATCATCAGTCCCAGAGACGGCACTGCTGCAGCTGAGGCCAAGCCCCCACCCAGCCACTCCCACTCAGTCTAAGGGCCCTCCAGCAGCACAGTGCAGAAAGCAGGCCCACAGGAGAGGAGTCAGGCTGTGCCACACTCTGGGGCAGCAATGATGTAACCCCGGAAACCAGCACGGAGTCTGCAGCAGAGACTGCTCTGGATGGGGCTGTAGCCCCACACCGTCCGACCACCCACTCTCAACATGAGCAGACAAAGCTGACTGGAACCTTCATTCCTCTTGCACAGATCCTCCCCACCCCCACCGGCCCCGCCTCCCCCAGATCTGGGGCTATATGGGGCTATTTGGCAAGCCTGAGGGGGCTGCCACATTCCCAGGCAGTTTCACTGGTGTTTAAAACCCTGTAAGAAAGCGTTAAAGGGGAGCCGGGGGCCACCACCTTACTCCGCGTTAGTAGGGCTCCTCCTCTCTGGGCCACTGCCCTAGTTTTTTTTTTTAACACATTTTGTAACACATAGCCCACAACTTCACATGCTGCTAAATGCTCTGGACACTCTGCCAGCATGGCCAGCCAACCCCGAGCCCACTTCCAGAGTCCTGGGCAGGGCTGGCAAGGACAAGAAAGCTCTGGAGAAGAACAAATGCTTCTCTCTCGCCCATTCTTCCAGGAAGCGCCCTGGGCCAGAACCCTCCCTACACCACCACAGCACTGGACTCCTCCAGTGGGCACAGGAGTGCTCAACCAGGGAGGCCACATGTGGCCCCTTGTGGGGACACCCGCACCTTGGATGTTGGAAAGCCCACGCAGGTGGGCAGCCAGGCCCCTTGGCTCAGCAAACCAGGCCAGGAGCACAGAGAGCCGCCACAGCCAGCGGCCACATGGGGCACAGGGGCTGAGGGGACAAAGGCTGCAGAATCAGTCCCTGTAGTTCCTGACTCCAGACCTGGCCCTGAACTCAGCCAACTCAACTCCAAATCTCCACATTTAGCAAACGCTTCCGACCAGCCTGCCTGGAGCCCCTAGAGGTCTTCAGGGGTCACTAACAGGAGGCTGGCACACAGTGGGCACTAAAATCTTTGTCAAGTGAATAAGTCAGAGGACAGGGAGACATACTGACATGTTCCCATTATGTGAAAAGTAAGCTTCAGAAAGACAAGAAAGTAGACCATTCTGCCCAGAGGCTTTTTTGGGAGGTGGGGAGCATCATCAGACTCAGAAACTAATGGACTCAGCGGAACCACAAAGGCCCATCAGAAAGCAGTGCCCCCGCCCTGTGGCTGAGAACACAGGGGACGGCTCCCAGCCAGGCCCAGACCTGAGCTGACGCCAACAGGAAAAGCAGACCCAACACTCTGCCGCCAGCATCCCCAGCTGCCCAGGACTCAGGACAGACGGTCTTCGCCTAGAAACACTCCACTGCGCTACCTCAGGAACTGCTGTTGCACGCACCTCTCCAGTCCCAGCCTGGAGGCCGCCCCTGAGGGTGACCCCAGGGGTGCAAATGGAAAGCTGGTGTGGCCCAGAGGCCTCATGCTGGCCGGCTGCTCCAAGGCAGGCCCTGGTCCTTCCAGGGACAGCTGGCCGCACCTGTCACCTTCCGAACCAGGCCCACAATTCTTCCGTTGTGCAGCCACCACTGGCCCTCAGCACTGGGGACAAGTGTCCCTGCCAACCTCCAGCCTCCCATGCTAACCCCACAACCATGTGCACCGAGCCACATCCCCTGCCGTGTAAGGTCATCCAAGCACGACAAGAGACCGGCTAAAAAAATATTTTTGCATGGAAGCGTCTGTGGTCTTTCCTCTGGGATATGGGGCGCATGGCCCAGATGCCCTCTCATGAGGGCCGACAGCAGACGGCCTGCCACTCTCAGTCCTTCAGGGAAACGTAAGCTGCACAGAGCCCTTGCCTCGGGTCAGACTGGCTGACACAGAGCCGGAAGGCCTGACCGTCTCACTGGACTGGGGTCCACTCCGAAGGGCTGAGCTTGTCCCGGAGCAGAGGGGCAGGAGCAGACAGACAGGCCCTTGTCTGTCCTGGGGCCTTCGTCAGAGCTCTCCCTCCCCCTGCTCCTGCTCGCTCCACCACCCTCCAGAGGGATCAGTCCCAGGGACACCCTTTAATAACTTCCTGGCACGCCAAATTCCCCACTTCCAGGAACTCAGCATTACTACTGAGTCCCAAAGACACATTAACACACTTTTCTACAACTTATTGGTCCTCATGAATAACACTCTCACATGAGCCAGAGGCAAAGCCACAGCCCCGAGTGACTGCCCTGACTGCAGCAATCCTGCTGAACGCAGACAACCAACCTACTTTTTCCCAAGGCCCTAAAGAGGGGTTTCACCTAGAAGGGCTTCTTGCAATTACCACCCCTCCAAGGGCCTCACCAGGCCCACAGGATCCATGGACGCCACCAGACTTCACTTCCACCATCAGAAATCCCCAGAATGAAGGCTGCGGCCACATCCAACCAGGAGAAGCAGTGCTTCAGGTGTGGACCAAACAATCATCACCCATCAGAGCATCCTCTATCAGGCACCTTTTGCCACAGCTTCCTCTCTCAGGACAGGCCCACCCTTCCTCTCCACCTACCCCCCATCAGAAGCCCAAACTACTCACCACTCAGTCAGCCTGGCCGCCCCCGCACCGGCCTGGCTGCCCCCGAGACTGAGGGAGAGAGCAGATCACACGAAGGCCGTGTTGCTCTGAGCCCTGCTGCACAAACACCCATCAACTGCAAGTGCTTTGGGGCCCAGAACCCTAATAACCCCCAGTGTTTCTGGGAGAATGAACCGGTGGCCTTGCGAGGAGGTTCCGCACCTCTCCCTGATGAGGCTCACACGAAAGGACCTCAACCCAGCCTCTCAACCCAGTCTGTCAACCCAGCCAAAGACGTCTCCTGTGCTAGGACCTGGGGCAGAGTCCAGCACTATGGGCCTCAGTGGGCTCCCTGGGCTGTGTCAGGCCCTGGAGTCACCTGAGGGCTCCCAAGGGAGTCCCTGAGCAGGAGGAGGTGGTGGAGACTCTGTGCCTCCCTGAACTCTTTTTGCTGTGGACTCGCACTTCTGTTGTGCTCCTTCAGGTTCCGCTTGCACGGCCTGCTCCCCAAGTGCCTGCCCTACCCCAAAATGTGGGTCTGGCTGTCTTGCTACAATAAAGCTGAAACCTGGGCAAGGTTTTGAACCCCTCTAAGCCTCAGTTCTTCACTTGTAAAATGAACCACTCACCTGGCAAGGCTTAGCGAAAGTCAAACAAGAACTGCCCTACAAAGCCCCCAGCAGAGGGCCTGGCCCCGAGTGCTCAGTGGACAGCAGCTGCCATCAGCCACGAGGAGGGGGTGGAAAGAAGGTGGCACCGCCTATTGTGCCAGTGTCCCACCTGCAACTGCTCAGCTACAACCCCCCTCATATCAACTCCCTGGCATTAGAACACCCTCCCCTTGAAGGACCATAACCTCAAGCATCAAACCCCTTCCCTGGCTTGTCTGGCTGGCTCCTGGCTTCCCCTGTGGATGGAGCCCTAGAGCCAGCAGCCTGGAAAGTGTTACCAGGCCTTCCAAGCAAGGGGCTACAGCCAGGCCCCACCCAGTTCCTGCAGGGTACACTCCCTGCACTGTGACAAACTGAGTGCAGCGCACGCTCCCGGGCATGGCAGGTGCCGTCAGACGCCAAAGACGCCCACACTCCATCTTTAGCCCATCGCCCCTCAGGCTGGGACAGCCAGAGCTCAGTCAGCACTCAGAGGCAGAGAGAAAGCAGGGACGAGGGCACCACCCATCTCCCCGAGCCCGACGCCTCTGCTCACAGACTCAGCGGTGCTTTGTTTCTGTGAAGGCCCATCACGGGGCACTCATACATGCAGGTCTCCCCCACCAGACCTGTTCCTGGACATGCAAACGCCAGGAACCCCCACGGTGTCCACCTAATACAAAATGAAACCGGCGGTTCTAACAAGTTCCTTAACAGTCCGTGCTTCCTGAAGCCTTACACTTATAAAATGTAAACGTGTGTCTTAAAGTAAAAACGTGCTGCCAGCTATAAGGTCCTTCAAAGAAGAAACCATTTCTTCTTCTGTGGGTCTCATAACCCTGAGAAACTGCCTTTTGCACTGAAGAGTTGCAACTCTGTTCAGTCACTAACCACACAAGTTTCTCACACACACACACACCCCACACTACATAACCCTTCTCCAAACACTACACAGCTCTAAGACACCTTTATTAATTCTGTGAAGAGAATCAATTTTGCACAAGGCTCTCCTAAGGCTGTGATTTGAATGAGAGAGAAGGACCCTAAGAAATTACCCTCCCTCTACAAATGAGATCCTCTGGTGCCGAGGAGTCCAGGAGAAAGGATGAAACCCCCGCCCCGACCCAACACCTAAGACAGCACTGAGACCAGTCACGGGTCTGCTGTCCCTGGCGCCTTACTCCTTCCATGAGCAGTCTGGTGGCCCCTGCAGAGAACAGCCCGAGTATATAAGACACACCACAGTTCTCATACCATTTTCCTGCCACCGGCATTCCCACAGTGTGTGCACAGTGCAAAGTCCTTCTGTTCTAAGTGACGAGGAATTATATTCAAAAATATTTTCAAACAGGTATTTCTATTTAGCAGCAACAGGCTGCTTCATAACCCCAAAGAGCCACGTGCCAGACATCGTTTTGTTGTGGGATATAAACATAGCTCACCGGGTGGCCCTTACCTTTAACAAGCAGCCTGTCCCTCACAGACACCCGCCGAGTGGAGTCAGAGGCTGTGGCTGACGCCCGGGAGCCTTTGAGACCATCATCCCGCTTCAGCTTGCTTGCCAGCGTCAGCATCACTGCTGCCTTTTTCCTGAAAGGCAAAAGGCAGGTGAAGCACTCATCTCCAGACACTGAGACAATGATGTAAGGTGATTTTTAATTTTTTCCCATAATTTAAGTTGTAGAAAAATGTAGCTCTAAGATAGAATTCCTCCATAATGAATTTGGGTAATCTCTGCTGCTGCTGCTAAGTCACATCAGTCATGTCCGACTCTGTGTGACCCCATAGACGGCAGCCCACCAGGCTCCCGTCCCTGGGATTCTCCAGGCAAGAATACTGAAGTGGGTTGCCATTTCCTTCTCCAGTGCATGAAAGTGAAAAGTGAAAGTGAAGTCGCTCAGTCGTGTCCAACTCTTCGCGACCCCATGGACTGTAGCCTACCAGGTTCCTCTGTCCATGGGATTTCCCAGGCAATCCAGTACTCCAGTACTGGAGTGGGTTGCCATTGCCTTCTCTGGGGTAATCTCTATGCCTCTCTAAATCTAATTTTTTAAAGTATGAATGAAAAATTTAAAAGGAGAGCCAAGCATTTAACATGCACTGAGCAGCAGGCCCTGGGATGTAGAGCTCATGTCTAGGGCAGCCTCCATCAACAGGTTCCACATGGGCCCACCACTGCTCACGGCCCTCCCCTGCTGCGGGGTCCATGCCTCTGAGGGTGTGGCCCCAGTGTCTGGCCCATCGCAAACCGAGGGGAGCGTCCGCCCCTGGTGAGGAGGGAGCACCGCAATGCTTTCTTCCCTCCTTTAATAAAGGTGTGGCTAGAACCTTAATAAGCATTTTCACATTTGTGTGTGTTGTGCTGTACTCACACTGGAAGGCAACAGCAACTTAATCAAGTTATAATTAATGCCCCAAACTAGATCCTTTTCACTCGGCTGCTTCCAGCCCACTTGTGTTTCAGGTTCCCTCCCGGACAGCTCACTGGGAAGGGCGATAAAAACCAAGCATGGGTGATGCACCTGCTTGGGAGAAAGGACTTAAGTGTCAGCAGGGTTCACAGAACTGTGCTCCAGCATCGCCTTCTTTATGTACACAAACCGCCATTCCTGACGGGCCGCCTGACTCCTCCTGCATGCTTTACCAGTCAGAGAGGAATTCTGGAACTTTTGACTGAGGACAAAAATTGATCACCAGTTCAGTATTTTCATAATTTCCTTTGTTGTTTTAGTATCATTTCCTTGCAATATCACTCTGATCATTTTCAAGAGAAAATGATCCAGAATTTTCAGATGAAAAATTTAAACCTACGTAAGGAAAGAACTTTTAGTTTGAGGCCAAGATCCTGAAAGCCAAACTATAAGAATAACTCTCTCCCTCCAAAAGTGGTATCTTTTGGAGAAGGATATGGCAACTCACTCCAGTATCCTTGCCTGGAAAATCTCATGGACACAGGAGCCTGGTAGGCTGCAGTCCATGGAGTCACAAAGAGTCGGGCATGACTGAGCGACTAACACTTAAGTAATATCTTGAGCCATTTTAATCCAGTCCCTCACTTTTCACATCATCATCTGTGTATCTCCCCACCCCACAAAGACTGTAAGATTTTATTTTCTATTATGAAAACAATATATTGAATATGCTCTTCTGAACTACACAGGACCTCTCACTCACCTAATCCCTTTAGGAACCACTGGTCTCAGTGCTTCAAGAGACAGTTCTATTACACATCAGCACTCACGAGCTCCTAGAACGTCAGCTCTGGGAAGGACCCCTTCCCCTGACTCCCACTTTCTCATGGATGTGGATTCTGGGACAGCTGGGGCCTGGGATCAGCTTCTAGAAGAGGTCACCATAGAAACACTGGCTTCCCCCGAGTAGATGATGGGGATGTTTCTATCCTGAAGGTGGTGATGGTTCCAGGGCTATATACACACATCAAGACTGATCAAATCACATGATTTAAACACGTACAGCATAGTGGACTTCAGTTGTACCTCAAAAAGATTGGTCAAAATGTGATACCAAGCCATCACTAGAGAGGATATAACCGTTTAACACACATCTCAGCTTCACCCAGCGTGGGGGACTATCGCTTCAGCTTACAAAGCAATCTCACGAGGGAGGGCTGGGGTGGTGTCAGGAATATCTGTGGGCTCTTGCCCACAAGCTACCAGGGACAGCAGCACCATCTACAGCCTGGGGGTCCTGCTCACCCCCACCACCCCCAAGTCCCGCTCCAGGGAGCCTGTCATTAATCCCTCAAGCAGATATGGATCCCAAAGCAGTGTCTGCCTCCTGACCAAACCCACTGCCAGGCACCCAGACTTGAGGATATCAGTCTTGCCATATCGACAGGGCAGCCTGATGATGCGCCAAGATCTCCATCTATCACAAAGTCTACTTGGTTTTTACACTCTAGCTGACCTTGGTAACACAAACATGGCAAACAATAAAAGCACAGCCTGTGTAAAGAGAGTTCGGTAGGCAGTACCCTAGGAAAGTCATAATAAAGAGCCCAGTGGAAGAGTGGGTCCCAGGGCATACGACTGGCCCATACCCAGCTCCCTGCAGACCTGCACCGAAGGGGCTGCTCAGAGCATCCCGGCAAGACCAACTGACACAAAGAAAGGCTCACACCGAGATGTTTCTGTGTCGCCTCAGCCTATGGGCTCTGCTTAACCATCTTACACTCCTACCCCACACTAAATTCTTCTCTGTGGGCAGAGTACGCCCCATACGCAATTCCATTTAGAGTCAGATTCCTGGTTTTCCATATTCAACAAGTTTGTGACCCTTAATAAAAGACACTGGGCTCTGATTAAGCAAGATATAAAAACGGTGATGTCCTGTTTTTCCATAGAAGACAAAACATATTCTGAACATTCTAAGAAATCTAATTATATAATGAATACCTATTTCTCCATCATCTGCATCATTTTCATACACCACTTTAGGGATTAACCAAAGGTCTAATTTGGGCATGTTCCATAGCTGTTAATTTAACTCTGTGCAAAGAGATGCGAATGAAAATAAATTATTCAAGCTGTCAGGTTAACTGAACACCTGTGGTTTGCTTCAGAATTCTCTTTTCCTTCGTCAATATGCTTTACCCTTTGAAGACCTGGTTTAAAACTAAAATTTCCCTTTTACCAAAAATTACACTTTGACCATGACGGCATTTTCAGTAACAAATCAATTATAGTGAATAGCACACTCAGTCTCTAAATTCCTTAAGTTATAACTGGCCCATTTAAGTTCTTCCTCTGGGTGGGACTTTATTGCAAGTGTTCAAAGATTTTTAAGGGCTACTTACTGTGGTTTAGTTGCTAAGTTGTATTTGACTCTTTAGCAACCCCAGGGACTGTACCGGTCAGGCTCCTCTGTCCACGGGACTTCCCAAGGCAAGAATACTGCAGTGGGTTGCCATTTCCTTCTCCTGGGGATCCTCCCAAACCAGGGATCGAACCTGAGTCTCCTGCATTGCAGGCATTTTCTTTACCACTGAGCCACCAGGGAAGCCCCTGTGCTGTTTACTAGGCTCATCATCAAGAAGTATTTACTCAGCGTTCTGGCCTGCAGCGGCAAAATCAGGCCAGGCCACCTGTACAGGGGCCAGTCAACTCCTGGGGTGGGGTATTCCTTCGTTAGAATTCTTCCTGCCTTGGCAGAGTCCCAATCTAAATGTAAAAGGTGGAACTGCATGTCACTAGGGGTCAACCAACTCCACAGTCAAAAAGGGGCCCAGATCAGGACATAAAGAAGTCCACAGCTATCCTCCTCCTTCAGAAGGCCAGGGCCCAAGGAACCCGCCCACCTGGCTCAGTGGTTGGCTGCCTGATGACCTTTGGAGCCCAACCCTTTTATCCGGAGCGGTAAACCGGCCTCCCCTCGCCCTGCCTACTACCTGAGGGGTAGTTTGTCCAGGTGGAGGTCCTCAAGACCCGTACCAGTTAACCTGCTGGTGATTCTCGGAACATCTCCCCCACGTGGGCCCTTCCCCTGCCTCATCCCCTTACCAGCCTGCAACCCTCCGTACAAGGTAGATGGCCCTCCTCCCTGTTCCTCAGCGACACCTCGCTCATTTCTGGAAGCTTCTGCTCAATCTGACACCCCGGTCTGGATGCCCTGCCTCCCCTCACCACCTCATCCTGCTTCTTACTTCGGATAACCGGTGACTATGCCGCAGATTCCTGCACCTCCTCCAAGAAGCCTTCTCCCGCCACTCCGAAACCGTCCCGACCCCACTCGGGAGCTGGGGGGAGGGCAGAGGGGCGGGCCCGATCCCGAGTATGACAGATGAGGGAACCGAGACCCGGGGAGGGGAGGGCCACACCCAAGACTCCACAGCAGCCGGGACTCGGCGGCCTTAGGGATGGGTCCAAGATGTCCTCCCCCATCCTCTGCCCCGGGAAGACCCTCCAAACCGGCCCCAGTCTCCCCCAGTGGGAAGCCGCAGGCACTCCGGCGAAGCGGCCGCCCGGCTCCTCCGCACCCTCAGGGGCGCCCCCCCACTCCCCGGCCTAGCCCGATTCCCCCGGACGTCAGGAGTCCGGCTGCCCGCGTCCGAGTCCCGCCGCCTCCAGCCACTTTGGACCGGTGACCTTGAGCCCGCTGGGCGCTGCGTTTCTTCGCGGACAATGAGGCTCGCAGCTTCCCCCCCGAGACGGCGGAAGAGAGAGGGGGGCCGCAGCGTGCCCCCAAAGCCCGGGCTCAGGCGGGCTTGTCCGTGGAGCCCGGAGGCCGCCAGCGCCCCGGCCCCGCACTCCCCAGCCCGCGCCCCGCGGCGACCGCCGGCCCTCCGGCCCCCGACAGCGCCCGGCCGTGAGGAGAGGAGCGGCGCGGCCTGCGGCGGCCCCGCGGCCACCCGCCCGCCGGGTGCACCGGCGCCGAGGGAGCCAAGCCGCCCTCCAGCGGCCCCCGGCAGCCCGCCGCAGGGCCGCGCTCTACTCACCTGGGCACCCCGAGACAGGCAAGGCGGGCCCGGCGCCCAACACCATGCCCCAGCCGGCCGGCGGCAGCGAGACGCGGCCCCTCACAGCCAGCACCGGCTCCGGGCGGCGGGACCGGAAGTGGCGGGGCGGAGACTCTACCGCTCTCGCCCGAGGCGGCGGCGGCGACGGCTGCGACTGCAGCGGGCGCTTTAAAAAAAAAAAATCAAAAGCCCGAAGAACTTTATTTGGAGCCTGACACACGAACAGCGGTGTGCACCGAGAAAGGGGGCTGGATTCGGCGGCCGGCCGATGGGGCCTAGCTCATTGGCTGCGGGGTGGGCACGGATCTTGCGGCCCTCGCTGATTGGCCAGTGGCGACAGGGGGGCGGGTCGCCCAGTCATTCCCCGAGCCTGCGCGCCAGAACTCCTGGGACTCAGAGCTCTGTTCCTGCCTCCATTCATTGGTCCTGTTCTGGGTCTGGGCCTGCGGCTCCGGATCGTCACGCAGCGTGGTCCGCGGGGGCGGCAATGGCTGATGCTGACTGCTCGGTGGATGGGGCGCCCGCTGTACGCCCATCAGCGTGCTCAGAATGCAAAGGAGCGGCCCAAAGCCCACACGGTCGGGAGTGACCCGGGCCGCGGCTGTCTCAGACTTGCAGCCTCCAAACTCCCCAGGGTGCTCGCGGGGCCCGCAGTAGAATCGGTGGGGCCTTTCCTGTTGCCCTACGTTTTTTATTCCTTCTTTCATCGCTTACTCTTTTGTAAAGTACTTACTTTAAAAAAATCTGTTTCAAATTGTTCTAATTTCTAGCTTCTTCAATTCAGTCGCTCAGTCGTGTCCGACTCTTGGCGACCCCCATGGACTGCAGCACGCCAGGCCACCCTGTCCATCACCAACCCTGAATTTACTCAAACTCATGTCCATCAAGTCAAGGATGCCATCCAACCATCTCATCCTCTGTCGTGTCCCCCTCTCCTCCTGCCCTCAATCTTTTCCAGCATCAGGGTCTTTTCCAGTGAGTCAGTTCTTCGCATCAGGTGGCCAAAGTATTGGAACTTCAGCTTCAGCATCAGTCCTTCCCATGAATATTCAGGACTGATTTTCTTTAGGATGGACTGGTTGGATCTCCTTGCAGTCCAAGGGATTCTCAAGCTTCTTGAGTACACACTATTTTCCTGTCCCTTCGCATCCTGGTGAGGTTGGTAACAGGCACTGTGGCAGGTTTGTGCAGGGCTCCTGGAGGAGTGAGCCATCTGAGAGAAGAGGTTCACCTCGTGGACAGGGAAGAAACAGCCAAGAAGTTAGAATTTTATTTTCAGAAGCCCCATTGAGAGGTGTTAGAGGGTGGTGTGACAAAATCAAGTTTCCTTTCTAAAAGAGGCTTCTGGTTCCGAAAGCTGATGGAAGAGGGGACAGGCAAAGAGAAAACCTGGGTCAGCAAGACCAGTCAAGAAAAAAATTCATGGTGTTACTTCTGTTTGGGGACAGTTTCCTCCTTCTTTACCCTAATTTTTTTTAAGCTTAGACATCACTTTCTCAGAGAGGGCTGAAAGCTGGGGAGGTGCAAGTGCCCCTCTGTGACTTTGCTGAAGCTCTGAGCTTCCTTGTTCCTGGTGGTCAGGGCCAGTGCCTGTTTCCATCAGCTCCTCTTCTGTGTTTCCCATCGTCTGACCCTTCTCCCCCGTCCTGACATGTAACAGGTACCAGATAAATACTACCCGAGGTAGTTGCAGGAGTCCTGGAGAGAGAAGATAAGGCCTTGAAGCAAGGCAGCACGTGAAGGTGCAGTGGGCTGGCCTGGGTACTTGTCTTGCTGAGGAGCAGTCTACAGGACGGCCTGAGCACACACAGGCCCGTGGTGGCCACACCTCACCAGTGCAGATAAATGAAGCCATTCCTAACTCCATTTCATAAGGCTGCCTCATGCCTTCATCTGAGCCTTATTTAGGGACTTGGTTGATTCCTATAATCTTCACAACAAGCTAATGAAACAAGTGTTTTATTACCTCTGCTTTTTGGATGAGGAAACTGAGGCACAGACGTCATCTGCCTGCCAAAGTGGAGTTGGGGGTCTACCCTCAGCCCGTGCACCATGCCCCTTAGGTGGCAGGTGCTGCCATCGGCCAAGAGAAGGGCAACGCTGGCCCTCCTGCTTCCGAGGGAAGCAATTGGTTTTCATCCATAATCCCTTCAGAACCAAACTTTCACCAACTCAAGCACAAAAGACTTAGAAGACAAGATACACATGTGGAATCAATCTGAGGAGGAAACTGGGAGCCTGGCTTCAAGCTCTTAGTGGCTCCGAGTCTTGGCCTCTGGGGACTGGCCTTGTCCTACCAGATGCTTCTGTGTAGCTGGGGCCTGGCCTCAGATACATCTTTACAATCCAGGCCATGGAGGGCCAGTCGCTTCCCTTCCAGCCTCCCATGTGTGTGTGTATGTGCATGCCAGTGTGTGCTCATGCCCATGTATGTGTGTGCATGTGGGCATGTCTGTGTGTATGTGTGCACGCATGTGTGTATGTGCGTGTGTGTGCAATTGCCTGTGTGTGCACATGCCCGTGCACCTATATGTAAGGGCGGAAGGGGTAGAGTTGTGAGCCTCCAGTAGGGAAGAATCTTTGTATTCTATTACAAGTTAATCATCAAAGGGATATTGCCTATAAATTTAAATGATACATAATGGCCCATCCTTGGGAACCCTCTATTCCCAGGGAATGAGCATTAACCTAAAACTCATTTGTTGAGCTTACAGGAACCATCCTGACCAGGCTCACAAGTGAATGACTACTGGAAGGAAGAAATTAACACGTCCCCTCCAGAGGCTGATGGGGACCACAAAGTGTTTGACTTTACCCCCCTGCACTTTTAGCATAAAAGAAGTCTGAATTCTAACTTGGGTGGGATGGTTCTTGGGGACACTGGTCCACCATCTTCTTGGTCTGCTGGCTTTCTGAATAAAGTCGCTATTCCTTGCCCCAGCAACTCCTCTCTTGATTTATTGGCCTGTCATGCAGCAGGCAGCATGAGCTTGGACTCGGTAACAAGCCTCTGAGAATAGCATGGTGCCCAGGGATGAGCAGGTGGACACAATTCATCAGGTGTTCTTTCCACCTCCTTCATCCCTACCCTGAGAAGCTCAGCCCAGGGCTTCTGGCTGAAGCATGGAAGGGGAGATATCCCATATCTTTTCAGCCATCCCAGACTCTGGACACAACTGTACAGGCTGCCCCAGAAGCTATCCTGGCCGGTCTGGGACTCACTTCCCTGGTGACATGGTACCACCAAGGTCTGGGCTCACCAGGGCTCTGGGCACTCTTCAGCCTGGGGCATCCTGAAAACTGGTTAATATCACCTGGGACAGGGGCCCGGGTGCCTGTTGGGTTAAGGCCGGGCCTTCTGGGCAGGAAAAGCCTAGGGGAGCCCTAAGGGGGTTGCTTTCCTTAGCTATTCACTCTCTCTTCCCTCTCACACACTCTGTGGATGGAGCAGAGCTCTCTCATACCAGCAGCACCCCATCAGGGTGGACATTCCTGGCTCCTGGCTTCATTGGAGGATTGCTCTGCCCACCCTGTTCTGTGGACTCCAAACCCTTGCCAGGGCAGGACCTCACCAATGTTCCCAACCCAGCCCCTTGTGTGGACTGGGACACAGCCCTAACACTGGATGCTGAGGAGATGTGGGTGGAAGGGTTCGCCCTGGCCCTCAGCTGGTGTCTGCTCCAACCTGTTTGGTGGTTATTCCAGGGTGCGCTTCGTTTCCTCCAAACAGGCCCCTTCCCCTAGGAAGCAAGATCCAGGGCACTAGTGAGCAGGCCTGGACACACACAGGCCTGTGTCCCTCCAGGGTCTCCTGAAGTCTATCTCAGTAAGTCAAGAACCGCGTGATGGGCTTCCCTAGTGCCTCAGTGGAGAAGGCAATGGCAACGCACTCCAGTACTCTTGCCTGGGAAATCCCATGGACGGAGGGGCCTAGTAGGTTACAGTCCATGGGGTTGTGAAGAGTCGGACACGACTGAGCGACTTCACTTTCACTTTTCACTTTTCACTTTCATGCCTTGGAGAAGGAAATGGCAACGCACTCCAGTGTTCTTGCCTGGAGAATCCCAGGGATGGGGGAGCCTGGTGGGCTGCCGTCTCTGGGGTCGCAGAGAGTTGGACACGACTGACGTGACTTAGCAGCAGCAGCAGCAGCAGTGCCTCAGTGGGTGAGAATCTGCCTGCCAATGCAGGGGACCCAAGTTGAATGCCTGGTCCAGGACGATCCCACGTGCCGTGGAGCAATTAAGTCCATGTGCTCCAACTACTGAGCCCACATGATGCCACCACTGAAACCTGCACGCCCTAGAACCTGTGCTCCACAAGAAGAGAGACCGTGCTAATGAGAAGCCGGAGCCCCTCACCGCAGTCTCTGCGCGCTGGCCGCACACAGAAAAAACCCCACACGGCAACAAAGACCTAGCACACCCAGTAAGTATATAAATTAATTAAGTTAAAAAGGAAAGGAACTGTACAGTGAGCATCTGTCAGTGCTGACTGCTGGAAGGAGACAGAACGTTTAAAGCACAGACCCTGTCCTCTGAAACCATGAGCTCCGTGGAGAAGTAGTCCTGGTAAATCACTGTAGGATGGGGAGATACAGCTGTGACTCAAGGTTTCCCACACACAGGAGGTCAGAGTCTCTGCAGTCTCCCTTGAGACACTGCTGGGGGAAGGAGGAAGGAAGGACAGCGATGCTGACCACAGCCCTGGCCTTAGAGTCCAACCGGGGAGGCTGGAAACAAACGTGCGGGAGCCAAGGTCGTCCTGGTGCCTTCTGTTGTTAAAAGTGGAGAGGGCACATTGTTATTGTTAGGAAAAGATTGACTGGGGCTTTTAGAGTAAAGGGCAGTGTGCTAATTTGGAGAGGGGAGGAGGAGGCAAAGATTAAACCAGACAGTGGTCGGCAGTGCTTCTAGTGTCCTGGCAGGGAGTTTGTCTTAACCAAGACCCGTCAGCACGCCCAGTCAAGCAGTTCTGGGATCCTGAGTGACACAGGCCCCCGGTGTAACAGTTGGGCCGGCCCAGGGTATGGCTGCTGATGGCTGTGGTGCTGCTGCTAAGAGAAGTAGCTACCCAGGCCGCAGACAGCTGGACTCTTAAGTAGTGTGACTTTAATTACATATTGAGTATGATTAACTTTTGACTGGCCCCAGGGAAAGCATCATGTTTCCTTTTATTCCTTTAAAATAATAATGAAGTGAGCTACGACAGCTTTCCTGAAAGGGGGCTGAATCTAAGTGATGTTTTGAGTATTACAGGCCTGAGATCTTCTCACTCACCCCAAAGCCACACTGAGCACATTTTAACAAGGGCTGCGCTTTGTAAATGGAAAGCAGACGTTTGCCCAGTCAGCGCCCCGTGGTCCCCGCCCCCTGCCTGCAGGCTGCACTTCTGTCCTCCTTCCCATCAGATCAGGCCCCTATGTGACAAAGCACTTGGTGAACACAGGAGAGAAGCCGCCTGCCTGTGAGCCTTTTGCTCTTGCTTTCGTAGGGAAATATACGAAAATCGTCTGCCTTTGTCACACTCCTGTTTTGCATTGCATATTCCTTAGTATGATTCACTGACTAAGGCCCATTCATCTTTTCAGGTGTTTCTATGCTTCTGATGAAAAATGTTTTATACTTTAGTTCTTGGTAGGGGACATAAATCGTATGGATGTGTGTGTGACCACACGTGATAGGCTGAATAAATAGCCCCTTGAAGATGTCCTTGAACTAATTATTGGAACCCGTGAATATGTTACTTTACATGGTAAAATGGACTTTGCAGATATGACTAAGTTAAGAATTTTTAAGATGGGGAATGCTGTAGATGGAATGTTTATGTCTCCTCATATATTCAGATCCTAGCCCTCAAAGTGATGATGTTAGTTAAGGATGTGGCGATGTTGGGAGGTGATGAGATCGTGGGGGTGGAGCTCTCAAGAATGAGATTAGTGCCCTCATAAAAGAGACTCAGACAACTCCCCTGTCCATTCTATGGGAGATCACAGAGAGAAGGTGGCCATCTCTGAATCAGAAAGTGGAACCCATTACCAAATCTGCTGACACCTTGACCTTGGACTTCCAGCCTCCGGAATGATGAGAAATACATTTCTGCTGTGTATGCCCACCCAGGCTGTCGTGTCTTCTTGCTGCTGCTGCTAAGTAACTTCAGTCATGTCAGACTCTGTGCGACCCCATAGACGGCAGCCCACCAGGCTCCCCCGTCCCTGGGATTCTCCAGGCAAGGACACTGGAGTGGGGTGCCATTGCCTTCTCCGGTGCTGTCTTGTTACTGCAGCCTAAATGGACCAAGCTGGGGAGAGGGTCCTGGATTATGCAGGGGGGCCGTCACAATCTCAGGGTCCTGACAGGAGACTCAGGACATCAGAGTCAGTGGTGGTGGACGTCACAGTGGAAGCAGAGGCAGGAGTGACTGAGGAAGGGGCCCGAGCCAAGGAGTATGGGTGGCCCCCAGAAGCAGGGAAAGGCAGGAACACGAGTTCCCTGAATCCTCGGGAAGCAGCGGGGCCCTGTCAACCTCCTGATCTTTGATTTCTGACTCTCAGAATCGTTAGAGGATAAATACATGCTTTAAACCTTCATTGGCTGTGGCGCCCGTAGGAAGCTGATGCACAGCGCCTCCAGGAAACATTCCAGGAATGGTGGCTGGGGCTTCAAGGGCAGCCTGGGGTCTGCGCGTTCAGGAAACCCTGGAGGACTTGGCCGGTGCCGTCAGCCCAGGGCGTGTTCACAGGGACGCGGGATGCCCAGACTGTGCTTGGGGGAGGCGCTGCTGCCTGTGCTGTATCCGTTGTGTGCCACCTATAGTTTTCATTGCTCTAAGTATCTGACCATGTGCACTTCAGTGAGTGCTATGGGGGAAAAAAGCCACAAAACACTGTTTCCCCTTAAAAAAAAACACCACGGCTGAACATGTATATCCATGAGAGTTTATGTAAACACTCGAGGGAAGAAGGCAGGAACGTAATCCGGAGTGACCACGCTGTGTTCTGAGCATCTGTAACAGTCCAAGGCGATGTCCATTGGTCTGTGTCTTGGGCTGCACCCCGCCCCCCGCCTCGGGACCACACTAGGGTCACCTGGGGCAGTCACCTGGCTCATCGGGGCAGTCCCACCTCCAGGGACAGCCACTCCCCTGCCGCCATGGCTCTCTCACTAGAGACTGGGGTGAAGAACCAACATTCCAGGAACTCCTCTCCACACCCTCATGACTGACATCTGATGGCAGAACTCCAGTGACGGCCACGCTGTGGTTCCTGCTTCTGAAGAGGAGGAGCCTCTGTTCAGAGCGGGCCTGGGCCACTGCTTGCCCTGCTGGCGTTAGGTGACCCAGCACAGCCCTTTAGTAGGGCAAAAAAGAGATGCTAAAACCCTTCAGATCTTTTGACCCAGAAATTCCACTCTAGAGACTGACCTGGTGAGTAATCCAAAAGCAGAAAAAGCCCTGGCACAAAAATATCCATTGTTACAGAACTTGGAAGCAACCTCAAGCTCAGTATTGGGGGAAGGGTAAACTAAATGATCGCTCATTTGCTTACAAGAATATGACACTGTGATTACACTTGATTGTTAGGCAGATTATGTAGAACCTGAACATACTTATTAAACTGAATAAACAATCAACTTCAGATTGTATAAATTCAGTGACCATCATTCTGAAAAACCAACAAATGGGCAGAGACTGGAACTAAATGAACAAAGTGAATATAATTTTTGTGTCAGACTGGTAGGATTTTGAGTGAATTTTCCTTCCAAACTTTATTTTATCTTAAGGACAATACAAAGGTCTCTTCTAAACATGATTGACCCCTACCTTGAGCACAGGTTGTGTGTCAAATAAATGATTTTAATGCTGCTACTCACTAGAGAAGCAAATATGAAGCAGCATAAGGCTTCCTTGAACAGATGGTTTAAAAAAAACAGGCAATGCAGGGACTTTCCTGGTGGTCCATGGTTAAGACTCTGTGCTCCCAAAACAGGGGGCACAGGGTCAATCCCTGGTTGGGGAGCTAAGATCCCACTTGCTGCACCCACAAATAAATAAGGAAAACAGAGAAAATTGTTTTGAAGTAGATGGCGACTAGTAGAGATCATATATTAGTTTTATGTCAAGTCTACATGGTCATATGAATGCTCCTCCTCCATCTGCTAAGCATACAGTACAGTCAAGTCCAACAGAATTCTGAACATGAGGTTTTCTACAAGAAAAGACAGTCTGCCTCATGGCAGTCCCCAAACACACACTGCTGGGAAAAGTGAGAGGCCGGGAGGAAGAGGAAGGCCGGGGAGCACTGGGGCAGGTTACAGTGGAGGAGGAGGAGGGAGAGGACACAGAAAACAGGATGGAGAAAGACGCAAAGGCACCCACGCTCACCATCAGTACTGCCCATTATTCTGGAAGTTCCGGCTGACTCAGGAAGGCACGTGCCAGAGACAGGAGACGGGCAAGAGAAAGGACCAGGCAACATGACCAGACCACGTGGTCAGTGCCCTAGCGCAGATCCCAAGGCAGCTGAAAACCGCAAACAAGTAACACTGAACACACTGCTTTGTGTGAAAAAAATCAATAGGTATGTTTTATGTACCAATACCAGCTGAGAAGTTATCAAGAAGTCCTTTCCACAATGTCATGGGGAAGGGGCAGGGAGAAAGACATGTGAAATATTTAAATAAGTTTAATTGCCAAGAGGCATGACTCTGGTAAAGGAAATTACGCACTCTCTGCCTCTCAGAATATAGATGTCTGGATCAGGGAAGGGTTCAAAGATGCGGTCTGCACGGAAAAGCCCACATTGCTAGAGGGGCCTACCGAGAACCAGCTGCCAGGGAGAGGGGTCCCCAGGGCTGGTCAGAGGCTGCACAGGATGTCACACGGAGGACACGTTAATATCGCCTCATCACTGCTGGCCTGTTCTCAGCAACATCAGCCTGGAAGCCACCCAAGTCTCCACCCACAGGTCCTCGAGGAAATAGGGGGCGTCAGCGAGCCAGCCTGGGCAGCTGCTCACAGAACCAGCAGACAGGCACCTCCTGGCACGGAAAAGTGTCCATTGTCTGTCACGAAGTGGAAAACTTAGTGGCGTACTTGCCTGAATAGTATAATGACATTGTGTCAAAATGGTCTGTTTAGCTAGAGATAAGTTTACAGACTAGCAGAAAGTATTTAGAAGCATGTTGTATTAGTTTTTCTAGAGCCGATGAAACAAAGTACTGTAAAAGGAGTGGCTTGAACAGAAGAAATTCACTGCCTCTCAGCTGGGAGCCTGGAAGCCTGAGGTCAGGGAGTGGGCAGAGTCGGTGGCCTCTCTCCCAGCTTGCGTCTCCTCCCCGTGCCCTCCCATCATCCCTCTGTGCCCAGATGTCCCCTCCTTACAGGGACACCAAGCATGCTGGACTGGGCCCCGCCCCAGCGACCTCATACTATTTCAGCTAGCTCTGGAAAAGCCCTATCTCTAAGGTCACATTGTGAGGCTCCAGGGGGGTTAGCACTCAACATGAATTTGGAGGGGACACAATTCCACTCTTGACACTCACACACCAACAGTTGCTCTGGGCTACAGTGTTAGGGGGAAACACACGGAATGAAACCGCCCCACCCTGGCCGGGCACCGTAGTAACCATTTGCGTGAGTTATTTTAAGACAGGGGCTCCTGGTAAGGAACACGGAACTAATAAGCCACCACTAACTGGAAGAGTTCAGGAAAGGTCAAAAGGAGACACCACATGACTGACCACTTCCCAGAATCCTTATCGCTGGCTTCCATCTTGGCTGAGCAACGCATGTGCCACCAGGAAGGACTCTGGGTCAGAATGATTGGCCGAAGACAACCTAGGGGGTGACAGAGGATGAGATGGCTGGATGGCATCACTGACTCAATGGACACGCGTTTGAGCAAACTCCAGGAGAGGGTGAAGGACAGGGAAGCCTGGCGTGCTGCAGTCCATGGGGTCACAAAGACATGACTGAGTGACTGAACAACAGGAGAGGGGCAGAGTCCTCTGAGGCGGGCCATTATGTATAACTGGAATGCTGCTGCTGCTGCTGCTGCTAAGTCGCTTCAGTCGTGCCCGATTCTGTGCGAGCCCCACGGATGGCAGCCCACCAGGCTCCTCGGTCCCTGGGATTCTCCAGGCAAGAATACGGGAGTGCGTTGCCATTTCCTTCTCCAATGATTAGAATAACAAAACAAAAATAATAAAAAACGAGTCAAAGGAACAGTTCCAGCATAGAGTCAGAATCGGCTTCTTCTCTGTGCTTAACCTCTAAAGAACAGCCCACTAATAAAATGAGAATTCTCCGCGCCTTTTAAAAACGAATATCTTAGGTCACTGGTCTGAAAATTGAGAGAGGAACTCTGAAATTCTGCTGCTTCTAAAGAGCAGCAAAAAATTGGCCCAAACAGTCACAGTCCACTTTATGGGACTCTGGAAATTAACCAAAGGCTGGCAACGAGTCTGAACAAGACTCAACAACAACAAAGCGACAAGTCAGGAGGCACCGGTCCCAGGGAGCAGGTGAATCTCAACGAGCACAGTTGGAACTTGTGGGGCCAACGTGTGCTGGTCCTGTCCCCTGCTCCCCAGCCCCTCAGTAGCCGTAAAACCAGAGAGGCTGAGACATAAACAGACCATGGGCAGCCTGTGTGCAAAAATAGAACCCTGGCCACAACCTGTAGAGGCGGCCCAGGACCCTGACCCCCTCCCCACAATGCAGGGCCCAGGAAACAGCCTGCTCTAAGTCAGACTTGCAAGGAATGGGATTGTTTTCATTCTAGGAATCTAAACAGTTACTTCCGTAACAATCTGCCTCACATGGCCAGGACCGGATGAATAACTGACAGCTTCCCTAAATTTTGTCCCCACGTCTAGTTCAGGACCAATCAGAGAAAGCCAAATACACTCATCACGTGGGCCACCCCAGGCCCACGCCCCAGCAGGCACTCTGGAGGCTTCCTGTCTCCCAGCAGAAAGCCCTCCGCCCTCTGCCTGCCTTTGTGTGTGTGTGTGTGCATGCTCGTGTGTGCATACTCAGGCATGTCCGACTCTTTGTGCCCCCACGGACTGCAGCCCACCAGGCTCCTCTGTCCATGGAGTTTTCCAGGCAAGAATACTGGAGCAAGCTGCCATTACCATCTCCAGGGGATCTTCCTGACCCAGGGATCGAACCTGTGTCTCCTGCATTGGCAGGCAGGTTCTTTGCCAGCTGAGCCACCTGGGAAGCCCTGCCTGCCTTTGAGTCTTTGCAAACACAAGTAATGGCAGCTGGCTCTCTTTCTACAGCCAGCTCTGAGTAGATAGGTTTTTGGTATTTTTTTTAGAGATGTTTAAAACATAACAACTTGCACTAAGGACTTCCCTTGAGATCCAGTGGTTAGGACTCCACTTTTCCAGTGCATGGGTGCGGGTTTGATTCCTGGTTGGGGACTAAGATCCCACAAGCCTCTCAGAATGGGCAAAAAACAAAAACAAAAACACCCTTACACTTATTAATAATTACACTACCTATTCCTAAATATAACTGAATATAATTAATACTATGGAATGGACATATGTGTATGTGTGTCTGTTATTATCTGTCTATACTATCTACTTATTGTATGCTTTAATGGATATAAATAAATAGGCTTTGCTCTTCTCATTGGTTGGTCTTTCTTGAGTTCCATAAAAATAACAGCCCATGTTCCCAGCAGGGGAAGAACAGGTCTTCATGAAGAATTATCATCTTTTGACCTGTCTGGTCACTAACTCCCTGAAAGACAAGTTCAAATGATTTATCCTTATTTCCTGACTTGCACCTTGGCCCCCGGGCTTAAGCCACCATGTAGGGGGCATTTGTCAAAAATATTCACAGACAAATTGTTGCTGCCTAAGGCAATGGCACCCCACTCCAGTACTCTTGCCTGGAAAATCCCATGGACGGAGGAGCCTGGTCCATGCAGGCTGCAGGTAGGCTGCAGTCCATGGGGTCGTGAAGAGTCAGACGTGACTGAGCGACTTCACTTTCACTTTTCACTTTCATGCATTGGGGAAGGAAATGGCAACCCACTCCAGTGTTCTTGCCTGGAGAATCCCAGGGACAGGGGAGCCTGGTGGGCTGCCGTCTATGGGGTCGCACAGAGTCGAACACGACTGAAGCGAGTTAGCAGCAGCAGCAGCAAGGCAATAGTTAACACCTGGGGCAAAGGATATGTGTGCTAAATCATTTCAGTCATGTCTGAGTCTGTGGGACCCTATGCACTATAGCCTGTCAGGCTCCTCTGTCCATTGGTTTCTCCAGGCAAAAATACTGGAGTGGGTTGCCATGCCCTCCTCCAGGGGATCTTCCTGACCGAGGGATCAAACCCGCATCTCCTACGTCTGCTGCATTGGCAGGCACATTCTTTACCACCGGCGCCACCAACCAAAAAGCTTTCTTCCTTTTCTTGGAGAATGGTATTAGAAATCAACATCTGGGTGCTGGGCATGCCCGTCGCTACTGGGGTTTGGACCTGACTGGAGAAGTTGTAGGTGCAGCCCACTGGATACTGGACAGGTTTGCTGGTTTCTCCTTGTCAGAACGGGTCTGCGGTCACACAGCTAGCAGAAAGCTATCCTCCAGAGGTCCGGCTGAGAATAGGTAGCCATCAGCTACGAGTGGCCAGGCACACAGGCACGCAGAGTGAGTGGGGCTAGCGGGAATCCTCCAGGGTGCAGGTGAACCCAGGTAAGACATGGTGAGGGACCAGAAGGTGAGAAGAAGAAATCAGCGTGTTGGTGGGCCAGGAGGCACGGAGAGCGTGGTGTCTGTACCAGGGGGACCACAGGGAAACTGTCACCAGGCCAGGCTGCAAGGCTGCTGAGCGGCCATGTGTTCTCAGTACGCGCTGGGGACAGCGCCACCCTACCAACCCATCACACAGCCGCGGCAGGCCGGAGAGCGCCTCTTCATGTCCCTGTAGCGCCCTCTACTGGGGGACTTAACACTGTGTTCACTGGTAGAGGCGAAGGCTTCTAGAATTCTTCCACCGCTGCAGAACCGGTACTGAAGGGTGAATTTGGAGCTGGGATGCCAGACTGATCACTGGCATCAATCAGGACAACTCTCTAAATATTCCTGCCTATTAATTCTAACACGAGCATCAACTGTCCATCAGTTTTAATTCATTGGTTTAGTTCACATCAGGGTCATATTTTCCTGTTTCTCTGCATCCATGGTAATTTTTGCTTGGATGCCTGATACTGTGAATTTCAAGCTGTCAAGTGGTAGATACTCTGTAGTCCTAGAAATATCCTTAGCTTGGTTCCAGGATGCACTTACACCCCATGTTGGAAACAGATTCTCCTGGGTCTTGCTTCTAAGACTTGTTAGACTGGATCAGGGGGCTTCCCAGGTGGTGCTAGTGGTAAAGAATCCACCTGCCAATGCAGGAGATACAAGAGACGCATGTCAATTCCTGGGTTGGGAAGATCCCCTGGAGAAGGGAATCTCCAGTATTCTCGCCTGGAGAATCCCGTGGACAGAGGAAGGAGCCTGGTGGGCTACGGTCCATAGTGTCGCAAAGAGTTGGACATGACTGAAGCGACTTAGCATGCAGACTGGACCAGAGCCACGCTCAGATCAGGGTAACTATTTCCGTTACCGAGCTAACTCCTCAGTGTACTCTACCCAGTGTCCCAGGAGTCACAACGTCTTCCGGGTTTGGCTGGTGGTAACTGGTGATTCCCAGGTTGATGTGAGCTCCAGGCACCATTCCCCCTTTGGCTGGTTCAGCTTTGGGGTCTTCCCCACACCCGTGTGCTGGTCAGTGCTCTACAGAACGCTCTGTAGGTCTCCGAGCCTTCCTCTGCGCTCTCGCCTCCCCAGGGCTCTGTCCTGGGAGGTCCGGTCTCCCTGGACTCTCAGCTCCATCTCCTCAGCTCCGGGTCCACTGGGCTCTGCTTCCGTCTTCCTTCCTGTGCTGCAAGTGGAAGCCCTCCAGGCAGAGAGCCGGGGCCATGGTGGGGGTCCCCTCTCTTGTCACCCACCTCTCAGAGGCTACTGTCTCTGTTGTCTGGCATGCAGTGTCTTGAAAACTATCTTTCGTATTGCATATATTTTGTCTGGTTTTCTCTGTTGATGTTCCAGGTGGCTGTGTAAATCTGGTCCCTGTGACTGCATTGTGGTTGGTCGGAGTCTCCTAAGAAGCCCAGCAAACACCCAAGTGGAGATACTGAGGCCATAGTTAGACATATGTATTTGGAGTTGAAGGAAGATGTTCAAGATGGAAGAATAATTTGGGAGTCTTTTAGAAATAGATAGTATTTAGGTCTGTGAGGGCTTCCCAGGTGGCTATAGTGGTAAAGAACAAGCCTGTCAATGAAGGAGACATAAGAGACGAGAGTTCAATCCCTAGAGAATGGCAATCCACTCCAATATTCTTGCCTGGAGAATCCCATGGACAGAGGAGCCTGGCGGGCTACAGTCCAGAGGGCCGCAAAGAGTTGGACAGGACTGAAGCGACTTAGCATCATGCTTGCAGATCTGTGAGAACAACTGAGATCACCATGGACTGAGTGCAGATCCACAAGAGGATTAAGGACCAAGCCTTGGGTCACTTCAAAGTTTAGAAGGTGGTAAGATGTGGAAGGTCCAGGAAAGGAGACTGAGATGGAGTGACCAGTGAAACAGGAGGAGAAACAAGAGGCTACGATGCCTTGAAAGCTTCACAGAGGTGAGAAAACTGCATTGGAAGTCTCTGATTGGTCAAGTTAGGTGATGTGATAATTGACCACAATGAAATCATTGGTGTCCCTGCAGAAACTATTTCAAAGGAGTGGTGGAGATGCAAGCCTGCCTTGTGTGGCTTCAAGAGAAAACAGGGGTAAGGAGTTGGAGACTGTCAAGTTAGAAAGAGCTTCAGAGGAATTTTCTATAAAGGATAGTGGAGGTCTAGGGTAACCAAAGGGAGACATAGGGGGTTTTCTAGTGAGGTTTTTTTTAAGGGTGGGAGGTTTTGCAGTTTACTTGTCGGCTATCAGTAGGAATTGTCCCATTAGAGAGGGAAACACTGAGGGTGCCAGAGAGAAGCAGAGGGTCGTTGCTTATGGGATGTCCTTAACAGGAGAAGGTGAGGCTTTGGACAGAAGCGTGGCCAGCCCACTGCAGTGCTGGGGAAGGCAGGGCACGTGGCACACGCAGGTGGACCTGTGTGGGGCGTGTGAATGTTCCCTGCGTGTGTCAGTGGCCAGGAAGCCAGTCATCGGCTGAGTGTGAGGAGGGGGTTTGGGGAGCGCAGGGAGGAGCAGGGCTGAAGAATTCAAGGGCACCTGAGACAGGGCTGGTCCCCCGACCACGGCCCTGGAAGGCACAAAGGGCCCTTCATGGGATCAGGAGTTTGTAGGACTGGACACATGGCCCTTCGCAGGATCAGGGGTTTGTAGGAGTGGACACGTGGCCCTTTGTGGGATTGGGGGTTTGTAGGACTGGACACGTGGCCCTTCGTGGGATCAGGGGTTTGTAGGAGTGGACACGTGGCCCTTCGTGGGATCAGGGGTTTGTAGGAGTGGACACGTGGCCCTTCGTGGGATCAGGGGTTTGTAGGAGTGGACACGTGGCCCTTCGTGGGATCGGGGGTTTGTAGGACTGGACACATGGCCCTTCGTGGGATTGGGGGTTTGTAGGAGTGGACACGTGGCCCTTCGTGGGATCAGGGATTTGTAGGAGTGGACGTGCGGTGAGAAGTTTTGAGCAAGAGAATGCATTTCTTCTCTCAGGCCAGGGCTCAAGGAACTGAGTCTTTTGGGTCCTCACCTTCCTGAAATGAACCCCAGCACAGGGGGCCAGGCTTCCCAACAGCCGCACTCCCACACCTGCCCCTGCCTCTGCCAGGGGCACTGAAAGCAGGTAGTTTCTTGATCTACTTTCAGGGTCTCTGCAAGCGTCCCCCCTTTCTTCCTCAGAAGCAGGACAGGCAAGAGTGGATGGAGGCCAAGGGTTGGGTAGGTTTGCAGCCCCAGGAGAGGTTACAGTGCCCACGCCAGGAGGAGAAAACCATGGGAGCGGGCACATGGTTGGTGGCAGTGCCCTCGGCCAGCAGGGCCCCTGTCCTGGGTCAAAGGTGGCCGCGTGAAAGCTGTGGAAGAGCAGGACTCCGTGTGAGCAAAGTCACAATGGAAATGCTCCTTGGGAAATTGAGAGCCACTCTTTTACTCAGTCTGTTTTCATTTGGCATCACGTATGTCAAAGAAAAAGTTAAAGCTGGCAGAAATCATTGCGCCAGGGAGTGCAAAGCAGGTGCTATAAATCCGCCATGAAAACCAAAGGAGACCCGCCTGGTTTTCCACCCATTGGTGATGGGCCATGTGCAAGTCCCAGTGGCCCACGTTCATGCAGGTTGGAGAGAGGAGTGTCAGCGTTAACCAGGCACCAGAGGATGGAGGGAACCCCGGGGTGCTGCCCATGTGGGCCCAGGTGGGGCTTGCACTCATAACATGCAGGTATGGCTGCCCCGCAGGTGGAGCAGGCCCTGTGCCAGGCAGACCTCGCTGTCCCAACTCAACCTTCCCTTCACAAGGGTCTGAGCCTCTCCAAGCCAAAGTCTGCTGTCTTTTCATCTGTGAATTGCTATTTATAATAGTAGCTGCCTTAAGTGAAAAGTGAAAGTGAAGTCGCTCGGTCGTGTTTGACTCTTTGTGACTCCATGGACTGTAGCCTACCAGGCTCTTCCATCCATGGGATTTTCCAGGCAAGAGCACTGGAGTGGGGTGCCATTTCCTCCTCCAGGGAATCTTCCCAACCCAGGGATCGAACCCAGGTCTCCTGCAGTGCAGACAGACGCTTAACCGTCTAAGCCCTAGAGGACCCTTTGGGGAAACATGGAAAACATGATGAGTGCTCCGTAAGTGGGTAGCATTGTCATGAATTACAAGAATTAAGGATGTCACGAGAAAAAGGATAGCTGTCCTGAAATTCTGTCTATTGTTAATTGAAAAGCAGTCTCGGGTTGTTGCAAAGATGCCTGAGGGCTTCCCAGGTGGCCCAGTGGTAAAGAATCTGCCTGCCAATGCAGGAGAGGCAAGTTTGATCCCTGGGTTGGGAAGGTCCCTTGAAGAAGGAAACGGCAACCCACTCCAATATTCTTGCCTTGGAAATCCCATGGACAGAGGAGCCTGGGGAGCTATATGGTCCATGGGGTCACAAAGAGTCAGACACAAATGAGATACCAAACAACAGCAAAGACGTCTGGGAATTAATTTAACAGTTTGAGGTTTTATGTCTTCGTATCAGTAGCTGTGATACTGTAGCCAAAGCGTTTTATGAGGGTGGGCCATCCCCACAATGTGACGGCCGTGACGATCGTTGCTCTGGAGAGATCAAAGTTTTCAATGGAGACTCCAACTCATGGATGCGCCATTTCTAGAGACCGACCCAGCAGTGTGAGAAAATAAACAAACTCCCAGAAGCTGTGAATGTTGGATCGCCTTGGGTGAAAACAGTCAAAAGTTCCAGAGAAAATATTGCAAGCTTTCTGGATGTGTTGGAGGAATAGAAAAGTCAAGGACTAGCTGGGAAAGAGGGTGTAGTGTTAAGTAAACTCAGCTGCACAGACATATGGTCCGTTGGTGGAACTGGAGTCAGACCAGCTATTACTCCTCAGTGAGGTTCCGCTCTGAAGGAGCCTCTCGTCTACAGATGTGACTCAGGGCTGCCAAGGACAGTCGTACAGGTGTGCACTGCACAACTCAGGCCCACCATGATATTGCACATAAGCATACATGGCAAAAGCTTTGGCTGTGGTGCAGCTTTTTGATCTTACCATGACAAATGTCTTTTGCCTTTCTGGGCCAAGTGACTGTGAATCTGAGAGCCTGCCAGGGCACAACCCTGCATGTCTCCCCTGATCCTGACAGGGTGGCACCCCAGAACTCTTCCCCAAGCATCCTCCCTGCAACAGATTAAAAATCTCCTTGTGGGGAATGTGGCAGGCAGACCCTAGTGTGCCTCAAGTTCATGCCTTGTTTGAACTTGAGAATGGGTGGAGTTTGTGACTTGCTTAGAACCCACAGAATATAGGGAAGGGGTGGAGTGTGGGTATGCGTCTAAGACTGTCTTACTAGCACACACTGGAGCGTCTCCTTGCTGGCTTGATAAATCAGGAGCTGTATTCTGGAAGTTCACCTAGCAAGGACCTGAGGGGGGCCTCCAGTCGACAGCCAGCAAAATGCAGCATCTTCAGTCACTCAGCTGAAAGGAGATGAATTCTGCCAACAGTCTGGATGAGCTTGGATGTGGGTCCTTCCCCAATTAGGCCTCCGGATGAGAAGGCAGCCCGGCTGACACCTGGGTTCCAGGCTGATGAGACGCTGCAGCCTCAGAGGGCCCAGGGGGGTCATGCCTGGACTATGACCAGGTAAGAAACGTCCGTTGTTTTCATTGCTGAATTGCAGGTGCTTTGTTACACAGCATTAGATAGCTGATGCAGGATGTCTGCGCAACACAGCTCAACTGGAATCAGAAAATAGGTGAAAGAGGGGAGAGGGTGGGATGGATTGGGAGCCTGGGATTGACGCACATACACCAGTGTGTATAAAATAGATAACTAACGAGAACTGACTGCAGAGCATGGAGAACTCTGCTCAGTGCCCTGTGCTGGCCTAGATGGGAAGGAAATCCAAAACAGAGGGGATACATGTATACGTAGAGCTGATTCACTGCGCTGTACAGTAGAAACTAACACAACATTCTAAAGCAACTATCCTCCAATAAAAGTTAATTAAAAAAATACAGAAAATAGGTGAAAGACACAAGGAAGAAACTTTCTTCAGTTGGTAAACATGCTGTTTTTTTTGGTCAATTATCTGTTTATTTGGAGTGGTGTTGCAGTGAGGATGGAACTGTCGTAGGTGAGGTCCCTAAGGGCCACCCTGGGACTCAGAACTGGGCCCAGGAACCTGGAGGAGGGGGAGGTGGGGCTGGAAGCTGGCTTGCGGATGAGGGTATTTGACTGGCGCATTCTTGTACCATTAACGGGTGTGAAAGGGGCTGTTGGTATCATTTTTACCTTTTGGACTCGGTTTGGTTTGGTTTCCTTGTTTGGTTGCCATGGTGTGTCCGACTCTCTGTGACCCCATGGGCTGCAGCACGCCAGGCTTCCCTGTTCTTCATTAGCTCCCTGAGCTTACTCTAACTCACGTCCACTGAGTCAGTGACACCATCCAACCAACCCATTCTCTGCTGCCTCTTTCTCCTTTTGCCTTCACTCTTTCCCAGCATCAGGGTTTTTTCCAATGGGTCAGCTCTTCACATCAGGTAGTCAAAGTACTGGAGTTTCAGCTTCAGCATCAGTCCTTCCAATGAATATTCAGGGTTGATTTCCTTCAGAATGGACTGGTTGGATCTCCTTGCAGTCCAAGAGACTCTCAAGAGCCTTCTCTGACACCACAGTTCAAAAGCATCAGTTCTTCGGTGCTCAGTCTTCTTGGTGGTCCACGGCTCACCGCCAGAGCTAGTTCTGTGTCAGACCAGGGGTAGGTGGTGGGAAGGTGGGTGGGGGATCTTGCTACTCGCACACAGTGGACTGCCCCTTCCTTCCCAGCCATCTCTCCCTACCCCCAAGCACACACACACACCCTTGTCCAGCCCCTTCCCTGCTTCAGGTGTGGGGTGCACCTCCAACCACAGAGGCCTCCCTGCCGCCCACCCCAGGAGAGCCTCAAGAGACACGACAACACAATGTCATGTAGTGTCCTAGGTGGGATCTTGACTATAAAGAGAATTTAGAGGGAAACCAAGGAGATGTGAATAAAGTATAAACTTTAGTTAATAATGGTCTGTATCCATACTGGCCGTGAGATCTGTGTTCTTCAAGTTGTGGCCATATATTTGGAGCCTGGAGCTGTCCTGGAGCTGTGGAGGTCTGGGGCCCTGGTGTGCCTCCTCATCCCTCCTGAGGAGCCCAGGGTGGCTTCTGGGGACCCAGGCTGCCCGGCCATCATGGGCTGAGCTCCAAGTGCAGCTCCAGGGGAACTCTTAGAACAAAGCTTCCGTCACGCATGGGCTGGGTCTCAGCAGCCATGTGGTGAGCTAGCATGATGTGACGTCCCACGCAGCAGGCTTGACTTTCCCAGAAAAGGGGCATGTTTGCAAAACCTCTCCATCAGTTTTCTCAGCACCTCTCTCAGACCTTTGATATTTAAGTCATCCTCTTGAGCCGCCTCCACACTCATTTTTGCATGGTTTGTAAATTGCTGTGTCAGATATTTCCATTTGACAATCTACAGGGACGATGACTCACAAAGAATGGTGGGAGAGGGCCAGCCACTGTTTCTGCCTTTTTCTAAATAAATGTTTTTACTTCAAGATAGATTTAAATGTACGGAACAGCTACAAAGAGAATGCAGAGTTCCCACACGGCCCACACCATCAGTACTGGTTTTAACGCCTTACATCAGTATGGCACCTTTGTTAGAATCAATGAGCCAGTATGGATACACATCATTATTAACTAATGTTTATACTTTATTCGATTTCCTTGGTTTTCATCTAAATTCATTTGTATAATTTTTTTTAGATTCCATATTTAAGAGGGGTGTGTGTGTGTGTGTTAGTCTCTCAGTCGTGTCCGACTCTTGCAACCCCATGGACTATACAGTCCATGGAATTCTCCAGGTCAGAATACTGGAGTGAGTAGCCTTTCCCTTCTCCAGGGGACCTTCCCAACCCAGGAAACGAACCCAGGTCTCCCACCTTGCAGGCGGATTCTTTACCAGCTGAGCCACAAGGGAAGCCCTTTGGAAAGTGTGTACACACTCAAATTGGGCAAGCAGAGTGCTATTGTGGCGTGTAATCTATAAACGGGCAAAGCGCCTGGGCGGTGATTTGCTCCACAAGACGCCCGTGGGCAGTATCCGCACCAGAGGCTGGCCTCGAGGGAACCAGACCCGGACAGCACCAACAACAGTGAGTGTGAATGGAGACTCCACCAGATGCGGGCGAGTGAACGACGCAAATGTTCGAAACGGATCTAGCCATATTCACAGAAAGCAAATTCTATTTCTAAACCTTTGTTTTAAGGAATAGAATAGGGACATGCACATCAGAACACTGTTTACAAATATTTGTAAACAAAACAGACAGCACCCCTGCCTGTAGAAACTTATAACTGTGTAGTCATTTTATTAAATTACATCTTAAAAATTGAAGACTTCGTTTACAAAACAGTACAGGTCCATTTTTTTTTTTTTTGGTTTATCTATCATCCATGTGCTCAATCACATCCGACTCTTTGTGGCCCCATGAACTATAGCCCTACAGGCTCCTCTGTCCATGGGATTCTCCAGGCAAGAATACTGGAGTGGGCTGCCATTTCCTTCTGCAGGGGGTCTTTGGACATCAGGGATTGAAACAGTGTCTCCTTTCTCCTGCGTTGGCAGGTGGTTCTTTACCACTAGCGCCACCTGGGAAACCTACCACCCATGTATCTAAGTACAAACTGAAGTTTAGAAGATTATATGCAAAACCTGTGTTAAAATTACCTGAATGCTAAGAATAAAGACTGTCTTTCGTTTGCCTGTATTTTCTACAATGTACAGATTACTTCCATAGTAAAAGTGATTTATTATTGGCACGACAATGCAAAATAGAGGGATGCTGCTATGTTAAATGCCTAACAGCACAGGACTGGCTGATGAGTTTGTGATTCACTATTACTAATTCAGTTCAGTTCAGTCGCTCAGTCGTGTCTGACTCTTTGCAACCCCATGGACTGCAGCATGCCAGGCCTCCCTGTCCATCATCAACTCCTGGAGCATGCTCAAACTCATGTCCATAGAGTTGGTGATGCCATCCAACCATCTCATCCTCTGTCGTCCCCTTCTCCTCCCACTCTCAAGAGTCTTCTCCAACACCACAATTCAAAAGCATCGATTCTTCGGTGCTCAGCTTTCTTTATAGTCCAACTCTCACATCCATATATGACTACTGGAAAAACCATAGCTTTGACTAGACGGACCTTTGCTGGCAAAGTAATGTCTGCTTTTTAATATGCTGTCTAGGTTGGTCATAGCTTTACTTCCAAGGAGCAAGCGTCTTTTAGTTTCATGGCTTCAGTCACCATCTGCAGTGATTTTGGAGCCTAAAAAAATAAAATCTCTCATTATGTCCATTGTTTCCCCATCTATTTGCCATGAAGTGATGGGACCAGATGCCATGATCTTAGTTTTCTGAATGTTGAGCTTTAAGCCAACTTTTTCACTCTCCTCTTTCACTTTCATCAAGAGGCTCTTTAGTTCTTCTTCACTTTCTGCCATAAGGGTGGTATCTGTTACTACTTCAGTTCAGTTCAGTTCAGTTGCTCAGTCGTGTCCGACTCTTTGCGACCCCATGAACCGCAGCACGCCAGGCCTTCCTGTCCATCACCAGCTCCCGGAGTCCCCCCAAACCCATGTCGTTGTGTCAGTGATGTTACTGATTACAGTCAGCCAACTGGATGTGGATTTCTTGAGTGCCGACCATTTGCTGGGCACGGTTTTAAACACTAGGAAGTTCTTTAGCTGTTCTTTGCTGTACGACTGAGACTTTAGTTAAAAAAGAAAGGGGTCGCAATAAGTGGGAAAAAGTAAGGAGGGGTCCTGGGCAGATGGCAGGTGCTCTGACTCAGGAAGGGTCGCTTTCTGTCTTGCCCCGACTCTCCTCCGCGGCGCGGCTTCCGACTCGCTAGCGCCTCTAGCGGTAGGCTGAACACTCGCGGCAGCGTTTCTTCCCTTTGTGAAACCAGGCGACCGCCAGCCAGGCATGGTCTCAACTGCAATCGTTTTCTTTCCAGTCCCTAGCCCTCCAGTGAGCCACGTCAGGACCCAGCCAGTGGCAGCTAGGTGTCCTCCAGGCCGATGAATGGGCAGGAAAGACGCCCAGGCACAGGCCACAGTTAGGTGAGTGCTGATCCAGCCTGTCTCTCCTGATCTGTTAAATCATTTTCAGGCTGTGCGTGACCTTCTGCAGGGCCAGGACTTGAAAACTAGAAAGCAGTTATCTTCTTAAAAGCACAAGGAAGGGAGCAATGGATTATGAAAGTCCTCCATCCAAACCCAATAGAAATTCACTGTTTTATTAGTACCAGTTTTTTTCTTTTTTTTTGGTGGGGGGTGGAATTGCTTTAATTGAAAACTGGAGATTGAAAAGAAGGGTGATGGAAAGGACTTGAGTTTGGATGAGGAGCTGGGGGGCCTAATAGGATGTGGGGGCTGAGTGAGGCAGCAAGGGGTAGGGGGCTGTGGGAAGGGGTCTGCCTGGCCCCTGACTCCTGGGCTACACATTCCTCCCTTGGACATGCCGCCTTATGTTCCCAAAGTTTAAGGACAGCTTGTTCTGGTTGAGGGGCCAAGAAGTCATCCTTCCTGGGGGCACAGGCGGCTGAGAGGCAGGGAGACTTACAAAGAGGTGGCATGGAAGAACCAAGAGGCCTCCTAGTCTCTTCCTCCAAGCAAGACGTAGAGCCTTCCTCCGACTTGCTGGGCCATGGAGAGCCAGGCACCTTGTGGGGCTGCAGAGGCCTGGATGGGGCTCCCCACATTGGTCTCCACCCTGTGGCTTCCCAAAAGGATCAGTCATGAGGCTGCTGTGTGTGTGTGTGTGGGGGGGGGGCGCCCCCAGGGGCAGAGGTGGCCCAGCAGGGCTTGGGGATGTAGGGGTATGAGTCCTGCAGAAGGGAGCCCACCTGGAGACGCACACACCCAGTAGTGACCCACACTTCCTTGCCCTCACCCTCCTGGAGCTCCCAGTTCCTGACTGGTCTCCTTTCTCCTGAACCAAGGGAGGCGGCACAGGTGATAGAACTGGGGGTCTGGGAGCCAGCAGGCTCCCAGCTTCAGACCCGGGGTCCAGCACCCACGCTCAGGGCAGCTGCCCGTGTGCTGGCATCTCCTTGTGCCTCAGTCCCCTTATCTGCGAACTGGACCCCACCTCCAGGGCTGATGAGGCTAGGGGAGCAGAGGTGAGTCGAGTGAGCATCGCTGACAGCGGCTGGACACAAGCTCGGTGCTTGCCCCGGGCCTGGCCTGCTGCGGGTGGCTGGCCGGCATCTCTCGCCTTCACCCTCAGGAAGCAGGCCCAGGCTGCCTTTGCCCGCCCTCCTTCCCTCCCCTCACAGCAGGCTGGTTCTGCCGACATCTCTTTAATATTCTCTAACAGTCTTCCTCTTCTCCCTGCTCTCCTGATGGTTGACCCAGTTAACTCAAGAAAAATATCTGTACTTTTCCCTCCTCTCTCCTTAGCCCTTCATTTCTTTGTTCTGTTTCTAGCCCACCCACCAAAAAAAAACAAAAAACAAAAAACAAAACATGATTGTGCAGGAACACAGGCAACAGGCAAGAAGGGAACTATCTATTTTTCAAAAAATGAGACAAGGTGAAAAGTCTATGTTGCCAAGCTGCCAATGCCCTTGAACGCAGCAGCTCCAGGAACCTCTTAGAAATCCCACCAAGACCCTCCCCTGCCCCTGCAGCCTTGCTCTCCCCCAGAACGAATGTGCGATGCATCTTAAAGCAGGTTTTTATTTGATCTTGTGATGTTTCTGTAGCAATTGCCTTGCTACAACGCTGTTTCCTACGAATTTTCATGGTGAATTACAGGCCTTTCGTTCCATCACAGCTTAAACTGGTTGCTGTGGTCTGCTGGGAAAGCTGACCACCACCTGAGCGGCAGTTCAGTGGCTGGGGAAGGTGGGCTCTTGTGAGTGCTGGGCTGTGTGCCCCTCGCTGCAGTTCATGTATGAAGTCTTGGTCCCCAGCTGTTCAGAATGTGGCTAAATTTGGAGATGGGGTCTTGAAGGAGGTAATAAGGTGACGTAAGGCCACTGGGGTGGGTCCTAACTCCACACAACTGGTGTCATAAGGAGAGGAGATTAGCACACGGTTATGCACAGAGGGATGGCCACGTGAAGATGACCATCTACAAGCTGAGGAGGGTGGCCTCACAAGAAACCAACCCCATGACGCCTTGATCTTGGATTTCCAGCTTCCAGGACTGGGAGAAAATACCCTGGTGTTGTTTAAGCTGCCCAGGCCGTGGTGCTGTGCCATGGGAGCCCCGGCAGACTGATACAGCCCTGCTCTACACCGAATGCGGTGGACCCCAGCAGTGGGGGCAGTCCCTAACGTCACCCCTTGAACTGTCTTCGTCATCATGATGCTTGTCCCTTCCACACACCCCCCGCCCTCCATGCACTGGGGCTGGGACCACCCGAGAGACAGAAATAGATGCCCAGGACGGGCATTCACGCACACCCGCAGTCCTCGGCGCCCAGATCCTTCGTGAGGATGCAGCACCAAGGCAAGTTAAAGAGCATGTAGGAGGCGTAGGACCGAGAGCTGTCTATGTGACTCCCCAGAGTACCTACAGCCGTCCCTTTGCAGGTGAGGAAAGTGAGACCCAGAGGGGCCGAGTACCCTGCCTCATCAGTTTTACTGCACAGCTGGGATTCAATCCGATCGCAGGCAGTTTGGTGCCATCGTCTCTATGCTGTGTGTGCTAAGTCACTTCAGTCGCATCCGACTGTGCAACCCTATGGACCGTAGCCCGCCCGGCTCCTCTCTCCCTGGGATTCTCCAGGTGAGGACTGGAGCGGGTTGCCATTTCCTCCTCCAGGGGATCTTCCCAACCCAGTAATCCAACCCACGTCTCTTGCGTCTCCTGGACCGGCAGGTGGGTTCTTTACCACTGGCGCCTCCTAGGAAGCTGTTTTCTTTTTCAACATGGACTCTTCCTAGCAAGGAGAGGGTGCCAGGATGAGAGTCCGAGCAGCCTCCTGGTGCGACCTTGGGCAGCCTGGGTGGACACTGGGATGCAGCTGCCTTTGTGATGATGGTCTGCACTGACCTTCAGGGACATCCCCCCACCTGCCTCCTGCCCCCACTCAGAGAACAGTCAGGGAGCAAACCGTCTGGCCTCCTGTGAGTGAGTGTGTCTGTTGGGAAGGGGATTCATCTGAGGGGGGCCATCCGCAGCCCAGTGGTTGTGGTTAGGGTGGGTGAGTGGGGACTGCTTTTAAGGTTATACAGCAAACTGTTCCTTAGGTTGCCATCAACCTGCTGTCCTTTCTCCCTGTTTCACCTTTAGAGACCCGAGTAAAGATGGGCAGGGAAGCCACCAGAACTTGGCTCAGGTGGTAAAGAATCTGCCTGCGACAGGAGACCCGGGTCGATCCCTGAATCAGAAAGATCCCCTGGAGCCCTGGAGAAGGGAATGGCTACCCACTCCAGTATCCAACAAACCTGTTACCTTGAGGTTTTTGGACATCATATGATCTACATATAATGGGCTTCCCAGGTGGCTCAGTGGTAAAGAATCCACCTACTAGTGCAGGAGGTGCAGGAGAGGCGGGTTCAGCCCCTGGATGGGCAAGATCTCCTGGAGAAGGAAATGGCAACCCGCTCCAGTCTTCTTGCCTGGAGAGTCCCATGGAGAGAGGAGCCTGGTGGGCTGCAGTGCATGGGGTTGCACAGAGTCCGACACGACTGACACAAAAGACAGGCAGCCTCCCAGCCCCTCTCAGCACATGGTTCCATGAAGAAGAAACCAAAGTCAGATCCAAGTTCACCTCCAAAAATAGCCTTGAAAAGTACCATAGATCTTTCCTAAAGTTATTCTGCAAGGAACCAAAGAGCAGTTATGCTCATAAAAGAGACAAAAGTGGCTTAAAACATCTTTCCTCCCTCAAAGGCCCCCAGCCACAGCCCGCCTCCACCTCCCTCCACAAACACGTGGGTCCTCTGGCCAGGAGCCTGCTCTTGGGTGCTTAAACACAGTCCTTGGGATGTGGCTGATGACGATAAGGGATAACCTTTTCCGAGCACAGAAACTGATCAGAGAGTGAAGAAGCTGCTCAGAGCCACACAGCTTGGACAGAGGTCCAAGCAGACCCCAACAAGCTGGAGTCTGGCCCTCGGATACCCGAACCACGGCTCTGAACAGATTTCCATCCCGGCGCCTGCGACCTGGGGCTCTTCTTATAAGAAGAGAAGACACAAAGACACACAGAGAACATGGTGAAACTGGTGGGCCAAGCTGGGGAACACTGAGGGATGCCCAGGATGACCAGAGGCCAGAAGGAGTCTCCCCTGGAGCCCTCAGCGAGACTGTGGCCCTGACAAGACCTTGATCCTGGGGTCTCTAGCCTCCAGAAAACTGTGAGGGAACACATTCTGTGTTAAGCCACCTGGCTCATGGAAATTTGCTAAAGGCAGGCCTAGGAAATGACAGTTGTCCCTCAGTGACCCCGAAGGATGGGGTTCAAGACCCCTGCACACCCCAAGATCTGCAGAGCCTCGTATTTGGTCCTCCATATCCGAGGATGCAGAAGGGCCAGCCGTAATAAGAAAGTCATTTGTTTTTGCTTACATGATTATTTATAAGACAATCTCAAACAAATAATACAAAAATTCCACTTTGGTTTTTCAGTTCTCACTAAGCACCTTATTTGCTGGTGTCGGGTTCTTTGCCCTCAGCCCTGTGAGTTGCAAACACAGATCAGTCCTGGGTGTTCATTGGAGGATCTGATATTGAAGGTGAAACTCCAATACTTTGGCCACCTGATGCGAAGATCTGACTCATTTGAAAAGACCCTGATGCTGGGAAAGATTGAGGGCAGGAGGAGAAGGGGACGACAGAGGATGAGATGGTTGGATGGCATCACCAACTCAATGGACATGAGTTTGAGCAAGCTCCGGGAATTGGTGATGGACAGGGAGGCCTGGTGTGCTGCAGCTCATGGGGTCACAAACAGTCAGACACGACTGAGTGACTGAACTGAACTGAACTGACCATGGACCTGGACTAGATGGAAAGCCCCCTGGTGAGGGCAAAGTCTGGTCTCTATTCCAGTGAAGACCGGTGAACTGAGGAGTAAGAGAACTCTGAACGCTCTTTGGGTCCCCCTAAACCCCGCTAAACACAGCAGAGCTGTGCCACCGCCAGGAAAGTTCTAGTCAGGTGCACATGGACTCAAATGTACTTACAAATATGCGTTCCAAAGTCAAACCTAAATGTTTAGAAATTATCCACTGTAGCCAAGCTGTGTCCATCAAGAGATGAAGGGATAAACACATGTGGTTTGTCCATACAGTGGAATGTTACTCAGCCTTAAAAAGGAAGCAGTCCTGCTATCTGTGAAAGCATGGATGAACCTTGAGGGCATTACGCTAAATGAGATAGTTGCTGCTGCTGAGTCACTTCAGGTGTGTCCGACTCTGTGCGACCCCATAGACGGCAGCCCACCAGGCTCCCCCGTCCCTGGGGTTCTCCAGGCAAGAACACTGCAGTGGGTTTCCATTTCCTTCTCCAATGCAGGAAAGTGAAAGGTGAAAGTGAAGTCACTCAGTCATGTCTGACTTAGCGACCCCATGGACTGCAGCCCACCAGGCTCCTCATCCATGGGATTTTCCAGGCAAGAGTACTGGAGTGGGGTGCCATTGCCTTCTCTAAAAGCCAGCCACAGAAAGACAAATACTGCAGGACTCTATCTACTATGTTACTCAGTTATAAGAAGAATGAAATAATACCATCTGCAGCAACATGAATGGACCTAGAGATGATCATACTAAGTGAAATCAGAGAAAGACAAACACCATATAATATCACTTATGTGTGGAATCGAAAACAAGTTATATAAATGAACTTATTTACAAAACAGACTCACAGACATAGAAAACAATGTTTTGGTTACCAAAGGAGAAAGAGGGGGGAGGGATAAATGAAGAGTTTGGGGTTGTGGATACAAACTACTATATATAAAGTAAGTTAACAAGATCCTACTACCTAGCACAGGGACCTATATTCAATATCTTGTAATACCCTATAATGGAAAAGAATCTGAAAATAATGTATATACATGTTTATAACTGAATCCCTTTGTTGTACACCAGAAACTAACACCACGGTGTAAATCAACTATGCTTCAATTAAAACAAATTTGTCTCTAAAGTCAAAACCCAATTTTTGAGTGCTTTAAGACACATTAGGGACTTCCCTGGCAGTCCAGTGGTTGAATGCAAGGGATGCTGTCAATGCAGGGGACACAGTTCAATCCCGGGTCAGGGAACTAAGATCCCACATGCCACATAGCACCACCAAGAGATAAAACACTAAACAACAACAACAACAAAATCACATTTAATAAACCTGATAAATACTTAATTATGAGTCACTCTTCCATTGTTGCTATTCAGTCACTAAGTCATGTCCAGCTGTTCAAGATCCTGTGGACTGCAGCACACTAGGCTTCCCTGTCCTTTACTGTCTCCTGGACTTTGCTCAGATTCATGTCCACTGAGTTGGTGGTGATACTGTCTAACCATCCCATCCTCTGCCGCCCTCTTCCATCAGCTCGGATAATTTTAAAGTAATGACTGTTTAGTGTTCACACCGTCTGTGCTTTGCAGGGGTGGTTCCTGAGGATGCTCCTCCCAGACCCTTCATCACCAGAAGCAGGGCTGCCCTGGGCCCACTGATGGCTCTGGGACCCACCGGGGCTTTACCTCGAGGCCACACTTCACAGGGTCGCTCCCAAGACAGGAGGTGGGTGGGTCAAGGCAGGCCGCCTCCCCAGGACTCCAAGGCACAGGCTTTGGTGCAGAGACCCCTGTGCCTTTGCCGACCTTTCTTAGATCACGTGGCATCTGGGACCTTCCCCAGCTCCTAGGTGCTGCCCTGACAGACAACTGCCTCACGGGGAATCCGGTCTGGGCATCTCAGAAAACCAGGGCTAAGACATTCTGCTTAATCAATGCCTCACCCTTCAAGGAGGACCCCACCACCCTCCCCACTTTATGGAGGAGGAGTTGGGGGCATGGAGCCCCAGGGTTAGTGGGGACAGCAAGGAGGCTGTCCTGAGGCTGAACCTGGCCTTCTCTGTCAGGGTTAATGTAATTATTTTTTCACAGGCTGTGATGACAGGAAATACACTTTCAAAGGTTTAAAAATAGATCCACAGTCGTTTTTCCAGAACACGTGACATTCTGATGACGAAATTAGGTGACAGCTTTCAGATTAGACCTTTCAGAGGAGAGTGCTTGGAAAACACATTCTTCTAATTGAGCCATCTTCTGACCTGCAGTGACCAGTTCCCCGCAGTCATTTTCTTCTAAGGGAAAACGGTCCTCAGGGGCTGCATGGGCAACGTGAGGGAGAAGCAGCCTGCCATTCTGGAAAGGTTCCTTCCCTTGGTCAAACCTGGAAAGTCTTATTAATCGGCTGGCTGTCAGTGATGCAGAAGTGAGCGGCCAATTAAGGAGGAGCCAAGGCAGGAGCGACTTCACTTTCACTTTCCACTTTCATGCATTGGAGGAGGAAATGGCAGCCCACTCCAGTATTCTTGCCTGGAGAATCCCAGGGATGGGGGAGCCTGATGGGCTGCCGTCTATGGGGTCGCACAGAGTCGGACACGACTGAAGCGACTTAGCAGCAGCAGCAGCAAGGCAGGAGAGGCCTTTCCACCAAGTGTGATCCTCTCCATACCCCTACCCGCCACCCCCCGCCCTAGCACCACCCCCACCCATCATCCACCCCACCCCACACCTCACACCTCACCCCATCACCTCACACCTCACACCCCATCACCTCACACCTCACACCCCAGACCTCACACCTCACCCCATCACCTCACACCTCACACCCCATCACCTCACACCTCACCCCATCACCTCACACCTCACACCCCATCACCTCACACCTCACACCCCAGACCTCACACCTCACCCCATCACCTCACACCTCACACCCCATCACCTCACACCTCACCCCATCACCTCACACCCCATCACCTCACACCTCACCCCATCACCTCACACCCCATCACCTCACACCCCATCACCTCACACCTCACCCCATCACCTCACACCCCAGACCTCACCCCTCACCCCATCACCTCACACCCCATCACCTCACACCTCACCCCATCACCTCACACCCCATCACCTCACACCCCATCACCTCACACCCCATCACCTCACACCTCACCCCATCACCTCACACCCCAGACCTCACCCCTCACCCCATCACCTCACACCCCATCACCTCACACCTCACCCCATCACCTCACACCCCATCACCTCACACCCCATCACCTCACACCCCATCACCTCACACCTCACCCCATCACCTCACACCCCAGACCTCACCCCTCACCCCATCACCTCACACCCCATCACCTCACACCTCATCCCATCACCTCACACCGCATCACCTCACACCTCACCCCATCACCTCACACCCCAGACCTCACCCCTCACCCCATCACCTCACACCCCATCACCTCACACCTCACCCCATCACCTCACACCTCACCCCATCACCTCACACCCCATCACCTCACCCCTCACCCCATCACCTCACACCCCATCACCTCACACCTCACCCCATCACCTCACACCCCAGACCTCACCCCTCACCCCATCACCTCACACCTCACCCCATCACCTCACACCCCATCACCTCACACCTCACCCCATCACCTCACACCCTATCACCTCACACCTCACCCCATCACCTCACACCCCATCACCTCACACCTCACCCCATCACCTCACACCCCATCACCTCACACCTCACCCCATCACCTCACACCCCATCACCTCACACCTCACCCCATCACCTCACACCCTATCACCTCACCCCTCACCCCATCACCTCACACCCCAGACCTCACCCCTCACCCCAGACCTCACCCCTCACCCCATCACCTCACACCCCATCACCTCACCCCTCACCCCATCACCTCACACCCCAGACCTCACCCCTCACCCCATCACCTCACACCTCACCCCATCACCTCACACCCCATCACCTCACACCTCACCCCATCACCTCACACCCCAGACCTCACCCCTCACCCCATCACCTCACACCCCATCACCTCACACCTCATCCCATCACCTCACACCCCATCACCTCACACCTCACCCCATCACCTCACACCCCAGACCTCACCCCTCACCCCATCACCTCGCACCCCAGACCTCACCCCTCACCCCATCACCTCACACCTCACCCCATCACCTCACACCCCATCACCTCACCCCTCACCCCATCACCTCACACCTCAGACCTCACCCCTCACCCCATCACCTCACACCCCATCACCTCACACCTCACCCCATCACCTCACACCCCAGACCTCACCCCTCACCCCATCACCTCACACCTCACCCCATCACCTCACACCCCATCACCTCACACCTCATCCCATCACCTCACACCCCATCACCTCACACCTCACCCCATCACCTCACACCCCAGACCTCACCCCTCACCCCATCACCTCGCACCCCAGACCTCACCCCTCACCCCATCACCTCACACCTCACCCCATCACCTCACACCCCATCACCTCACCCCTCACCCCATCACCTCACACCTCAGACCTCACCCCTCACCCCATCACCTCACACCCCATCACCTCACACCTCACCCCATCACCTCACACTCCAGACCTCACCCCTCACCCCATCACCTCACACCCCAGACCTCACACCTCACCCCATCACCTCCCACCTGATCACCTCACACCCACCAACACCCACCCCACACTTCAGACCTCACACCCCATCACCTCACCACTTCACACCCCATCACCTCACAGCTCACCCCACCCCACCCCTCACACCCCTCCAGCCAGCAAAGCACGTGGGGAGTGGTGGGGCCTGTCCTTGAAGTCACCACAGCCCCAAAGATGCCTCTGGAAGGCTCCCCAGGCAGGGGGCTCCCTCAGGGAGGGCCGCCCACTCTCTGGCGCCTCCCTCCGAGCCTCACCCTCCTGCTCTGGTCCGTCCTTCCCCCGCCCCGGCTCTGGCTCCTTTGGTAGAGGCAGAGGATCACACCCCGTGGGGAGCCGAGGAGGGCCCCAGGGCCGTGAGTGTGGACTCGAGAGTCCAGAGGCCGTGGCCCCGTGCCTCGGTGGCTGTCCTGCCGGGCAGAGGACGGTGGGCCCGAGAGGGGGCAGTTCCTGGGCTGGAGGCACTGCAGCCGGCTGGGGGCTGTGGGGACCCGGGAGGAGCGGGCTGAGCTCTGAGGACATCTGGGAGGGACGGTGCAGGGCACGCCCTTTGGGTTTCCAGGACCTTCTAGAAGCCTGGCAGTAAGCGGGAGCCTGGGAAGCACATGCTGCCACAGCCTGAGGGGAGCAGAGGAAATGGCCGCTGAAAAACCTGGGGGACAGATGGGACCTGGGGGCTGGCGAGCCATCTTTGGGGAGGGGCCTCCATGAACATAGAGCAGACCTGGCCCCGTCTGGGGTGGAGTCCTAGCTCACTGAGCTCCAGACAGTGTGGGAGACTGGCAGGGGGTCTCCCACACTGGAGGGGCCGTCACCCTCCCCTGCAGATGTCCCTGTGAGGGCCTCTCCTGTCAGAGAAAGTCGGGAGGGGCTGGAGTGTCTGCCCTCTCCACTCCCGCTGGTCCACATCCAGAAAGAAGGACGCTGCCCGGATTCGAGGACATCCTTTAATCACAAATACTTCTCCACAGTCTGGCCACAGGCAGGAAGCGACTGCGGTGGGGGTTATTGGGAGACAGCTCAGACCACCCCCAGCAAGACCAACAGCTGCACCTGCTCCCTGCCGGCCCCTGGGCTGCCTTCCCAGGCCAACGCGTGTGCTTGACCACTCTGGCTGGCATCCCAGGGTGAGCTCTTCTCAGTAGAAGAGGGGATTTGCGGGGGGGCGGGGGTCTGCTCTGCCGTTGGGGCTCCAGAAGCCTTGGTCAGGCCGGGCCTCCGTGCCTACCTCCCACCTACTCTGCAACTTCTGTGAGCGGGCAGCCCTCCCCCTGCCCCCACACGCAGACCATGGCCTACACGATGCCCTCTGGGCGCTTGCTCCTCCAGACCACCAGCACCGTCACGAGCAGGGTCACCAGGATGGGGACCACGATGAAGGGGCAGAGGACGCTGCTGGGTGGGTCCTGCAAGGCCCTGCCTGAGACGGGGCAGTTTCTGAAGTAGCGCTGGTGGACGACGAGGAAGAACTTGTCCACCTCCGCGTTTGGCCAGAAGCAGTCCAGTTGCTGCACCACGTGCCTGGTGCAGTTGGAGAGCTCCTTGTAGCTCCTGCAGGTGGAAAAGCAGGTCGTCAGGCCCTGGCGGGCAGAGGACCCGGGGGGACTCGAGCTGGGGGCTCTCCACCCCAATCCCCACTGTGGCAAGCTCCACTGAAGCCCAGGCCCTGAGGTGGTAACTGGTTCTAGAGACAAAGGTCCTGGAAGGCTCCTGGGTGGGTGTGTGTGGGAAGCATGTGGCCAGACTCCAGAAGGCAAGCTGGAGCTAAGGGATTCTAGGAGCTATGATGTCACACCAAGGGCAGACTAGAAGGTGGACCAGCCAAGCATCTTCAGAAAGAAGTCTGGAAAAACGAGCTTCAGCCCTTTGAGCCCCTTGCCGTCCCCATCACCCCGTGCAGACCACTCCAGCCTGGAAGCTCCCCCAGCGGTCCACAGGACTTGTCGTGAGGCTTCCCACCCTACCTTCACCCCAACGCCTCATCTTCCCACTCTCTCTGAAATTGTGCCATAGCGCTATCACCCTTCACTCTGGTAGGTTATGCATTCTTTTTGCCTATTGAGTGTAAACACCATAAGGACAGGGATGTTGTCTGTTTGTTCACCTCTGTAATCCCAGTGCCTAGAAGCGTCCCTGGTACACGCCAAGAACCAATACATTTTGTTCTAAATTATGCTAAAATATAAATAACATGAAATTTACCATTTCAACCCTTTTAAACTGTGTAGTCCAGTGGCGTTAACTATAGTGGCATTGTGCAACCATCAGCACCATCCATCTCCAGAACTATTTCATTCCCAAACAGAAAATCTGTTCCCATTAAACACTCACACCTGTCTTCCCTCTAGTCTCTGGCAACTCCTGCCTTCTATCTCTGTGAAATCTGATGACTCCAGGTAGCTCACATAAGTGGGCTCATACACTCTTTGTCCTTTTGTGATTGGCTTATTTCACTGAACAGAATGTCCTTGAGGTTCATCCATGTTGTTGCACATGACAGGGTTCCCTTCCTTTTTAAGGCTGAATAATATACTGCTTGTACATACTTCATTTTGTTTATCTGCTCATTGACGGGCATTTGGGTTGCTTCTATGTTTTAACTGTTGTGACAAGTGCCGCTACTTTGAATATGGGATTCATGTAGCAGTTCATGCAGTTCAATTACGTATTCAAGTCTCTGCTTTCAATTCTTTCAGCTGCATATTCAGAAGCCAGAAATTGCTGGATCATATTATAAGTTTGTGTTTAATTTTTTGAGTCAATTTTTTAAAATAAATGAAGATTCAATGTTGGGGAAATGAAAATGTAGTTTCCAGAAAGTATCACTTCTGCTTAGGATGGAAAAAGCAAAACAGAATGCTGATTCCTCTTGAACGACAACCAACAAAGCTGAAGAAACTACAAAGTCATAGATTTTCTTGAGTCCATCGGAGAGCTGAGACTGCAAGTCAGCAATGTAACTTGAGTTTCAGGGAGGAGCAAGGCTGTGTGAAGAGGATGCAGCTGCTGTACCAGCTGCATAATAATGAGCTGCCCAGGGTTCAGGGTGGGCTGAGGGGGTCAGTCTGGAATTCCTGGGGCCCCAGGTGCACTGGTGGTTCCGTGACTCTTTGCTCTTTCTCATGAGGCTCTAGGGGGAGCATGTAAGAAAGGGGCAGGCACGGACACCACACGTTTCCCCAACCCTTCTCACATAAGCAGCAACACTGCCTTGGGCCGCTGAAGGATGAGAAAAACTGATCCTGATGAACAGATTCTGCTGCTTTGAACATGGGAGTGCATTTACCTATTCAAGTCTCTGTGGCTGCAGCTGAACAGGACTGAAGCCCTCCCAGACCCTTATCTCCAGGAAGCTAAGCCTTGAGCTGCTGAGAGAGGGATGGCACAGCCATCAGCCCCAGGGCACAAGAAGACACACCAGGGCTGGGAAAAGGGGAGAAAAAACTCCTTTCCCTTGGGAGGACAGTAGGAACCCATTCTGGACCTAGAAACCTGCATGATACCACACCACTGGGGGAGGGACAGGAATCTCCCACCCAAGCCCCCACACCACTGGGGGAGGGACAGGAATCTCCCACCCAAGCCCCCACACCACTGGGAGAGGGACAGGAATCTCCCACCCAAGCCCCCACAGATACAGGGAGGAGGTTGATGGTCTAGGGCTTTTCTGAGCTGAGACTGGACCAGGACAAGGGAATGCCTCTTCCTCTCTACCAAAATAAATCTGGCATAGAATAACAAGCAACAGTACTCTGCTGCAGGGAGGGGTAGAGAGACCTACTCTGTGGCACAGGTGTACAGGGTGGGACACAGAACACAGACAAAAATTCTCTAGCCCCACCCTCAGCACAATGGGAGCCCATTGCCAGAGATCTTTGAAGGCTATCATGCTCTGAAGGAAACCATAGCAACAACAAATCCCAGACCCAGCTCAACTCCTTACAAGATCAATTTAAATCCCATAATAACAGCCTGACACAAGAGGCTTAACTATTTCCAGATGTAAATACTATTTGTCTCAATCTCTTCTCTTCTAAACATGCAAGTTCAGCATTCAATAAAACATTAGGACTTGCTGTCAAAAGATAAAGCAATCAACAGAATCTGACTCAGAGATGACTCAGATATGGTAACTATCATACAGGGGCTTAAAAATATTAATATGATAAAGGGTCTAGTTGAGAAAGTAGACAATATGCACCAACAGAGAATTTCAGCAGAGATGGAAATGTAAGAAAGTCAAAGAGAAATGCTGCGGGAGGAAACCCCACAGTATCAGAGAGTCCTTCTTGATGAGGTCATCATCAGACTTGGCATCTGAGGAAAGAGCTAGTGAACTTGATGGGTGAATAGAAATTACCCAAGCTGAAACAAAAAGAAAAACACAAGCATCTAACAGTTGTGATAAATTAGGAGCACTGTCATTGATGTCATCTCCAGCTTGTAATTGGAATTCCAAAAGGAGAAGGGATGGGGCAGAAGAAATATTTAAGAGATAATGGCTGAAAATGTTCCATAAATAATGAGATGAAAAACCATAAATCCAAGAAGGCCAGAGACGCCAACCCCCCTGCCCCCCCCACCCCACCCAAACAGATCAAAAAGCAAAGCAACAGCAACAACAGCTACCTAGATATTAAAGTCAAACTGCTGAAAACCAATGGTGAAGAAAAAAAAATCCAAGAAAAGAATCTTGGAGTCATTCAGGAAAAAAAGAGACATCTACAGAGGAATGTGTGATGTGAACTACGGCAGACCTCTCACTGAGACTATGCAAGCCAGAAGACAATGGGTGGCATTTTTCAAGTACTAGGTGGGGATGCAGGGAGGGGTAGAGCGAAGGGCCACAAACCCCTGTCTGCCCAGAATCCTTTACTCAGCAAAAATATCTTTGAAATATGAGCTTTCAATAAAGGCCTTTTCAGAAAAAAGCTTACAGAGTTCGTGGTCAGCAGACCTGTGCTACAAGAAATGTTAAAGTTCTTCAGTCAAAAGAATATAACAAGGAACTTTGGACCCACACAAAGAAATGAAGAGTTCCTCCCAGTAAAATGAAGGTTTACAAAATATGCTTTTCCTTATTTTAGGACAGGAAATGAGTACACAGAGCAGAAGCCATAAATCAACATTGAGGAGACACTCAGGCATGTATTGAAAAGCAGAAGGGAAAAGGTTGGGGTCCCGCCAGCACCCAAGCACCCCTCCACCACAGCTCCTATCATATGGTCTCTCGATTACTAGGTCACTGTTCTTTCTGCCCTGCTTGCCCTTTGGGCCATGACCCCACGTGCACACAAGGCCTCCCTCAGTCCACATGACCATCTAAATGGATGGAGTGGGCAGAAGTGGTGGACGGTGTGCAGGAGCCATGCCTACAGGGGTGTGTGGTTTTTCTAAGAGAACAAGGATTCATGTTCCAAGCAGAAAATGGAAGTGGAAAAACCTACAGGAAGTCAGGACAGACTGGGTCTCATTGTGGAAAAATGAATTAGTACACGTCAGAAGCCTGGTACGAGGTGAGTGAAAGTGTGTCAACTGTTGTTAAAAACCAAAGACCAGCCTTTTGAGTGTGTGATTGGCCAACTACAGGGATACATGTTACCAGAGTGTCTTCTTCCCCACCTCAGATCCGTCAAATTGACGGGTAGTGTTAGGTGTGGTGCAGACACAGTGACTCAGTCAGTCCTAAATGTTGTCCCCTGTGCGCTGCCTGAGGAATAGAGCTGGGTTATCCCTTGAAGGAGGCATTGCCAGAATGGGAAGAACCCCTGACCCAGGAAACTGTGACACCAGGGACCACAGACTGGGCACATGTTGAGGCTGAGCCAGTGGTGGGCCATTCTGGGGCCAAGCACTTTCTCCTTGAAATATCCTTCCTGTCTGCAAAGCCAACCCCTCCACCCCCGTCTAAAAATATCCCTCATGCGGAGTTGGCTGCCCACTTCATCCTGTTTATTTATACAGAAGTGACAGCTGAAACTCTCAATAAATATTGTGAGCTCTGTCAGCAAGGATGTGATACAAGAATTCCCCCCAGAGTACAGACATTCTTCTGTTCAAAAGAACATTATACCGACTGAATGGGCCAAAATAATCATCAGGAAATATTCTTGTTTTAACCCTATATTTTCAGTTCTCATGTAATGGAATCATTTTCCTTTTTTGGCCAAGACTTTCTATTCTGGGCCCCCATGTGAACTTTGCTTGGAATGTTCCTGAACAGTATGGTGGGAGTTTTCAGTATGTCTGGGTCCCACCAAGTCCAGGCTCCTGGCACTGCACTTGATGATTATTTTTTCTTGTTGACAAGAAGGTGCCCACTGCTGCCCACAGGGGACTTGTCTGCTCTGGGGATACCAACCAGCATCAGGACTGACTGGTCCTGATTGTACAGCATCTGAGTATGGGCCCTGGTGCCCTGAAAAACTGGGTTCGAATCCAGCTCCACCTCTTATGCTGAATGATCCCGGGGCCTCATCTCTCCCATCCAAGCCTTATTGTTGTTGTTCAGTGGCTAAGTCATATCCGACTCTTTGTGACCCCATGGACTGCAGCACGCCAGGCTTTCCTGTCCATCACCAACTTCTGGAGCTTGCTCAAACTCATGTCTATTGAGTCAGTGATGACATCCAACGATCTCATCCTCTGTCGTCCCCTTCTCCTCCTGACTTCGATCTTTCCCAGCATCAGGGTCTTTTCCAATGAGTCCGTTCTCCCATCAGGTGGCCAAAGTATTGGAGCTTCAGCTTCAGCATCAGTCCTTCCAATGAATATTCAGGACTGATCTCCTTTAGGATGGACTGGTTGGATCTCCTTGTAGTCCAAGGGACTCTCAAGAGTCTTCTCCAGCCTTGGTCATCCAAGCCTTGGTCTCTTTATAGTCAATGAAGAGACAGGTCCTGACCTGACAGGGTTATTGGGCAGATCAAATTAAACAAGGTCAAGGACCTGGTGTACAGCAGGTGCCCAGTAAGTGGACGACTTCCGGACAACTGGTGTGTGGTCCCTGAAGGGTACATTTCTTGTTCTATAAACTCGGGTAAATGTTGACCAGGCGGTGTGTGTCTAAGTCTTCAGAATATCTGAGGAGGAACCACGAGTTTGGTTCACTTTCTCTGGACCTGTATTGGATTCCATCTCCCCAGGAGAGTTCACAGCCTGGTGGCTTCCAGCAGCTTTAAATACCTGCTGGTTGTAGGGGAGGTGGCACCACCTGGCACTCTGGCAGCTGGGGCACGTGAAGGAGACTGGGACCCATCTGAGGCCGGCTTGGGGAGCCCGTCCAAATGCTAGACTGACATGCTGTTGTTCAGTCACCAAGTCCTGTCCGACTCTTTGAGACCCCACGGACTGCAGCGCAGCAGCCTTCCCTGTCCTTCACTCTGTCCCGGAGTTTGCTCAGATTCATGTCTATCGAGTTGGTGATGCCATCCAACCATCTCATCCCCTGTTGTCCCCATCTCCTCTTGCTCAGTCTTTCCCGGCGTCAGGGTTTTTTTTTTTTTTTTCCCCAGACTGATGTGGTGGGGGGGTGGTTAGATAGATAGGGAGGTGTGTGGGTGAGTCCAAGACACAAAGAGGGATACTCATTCAGCTTTTGGCTGAATAGTTCTAGAAATACAAATGGCTAACAAGCATCTGGAAAAAAAATTGTTTAACCTCACTTATAAGGAAGAAAGAAGCAACATCCAAACAATCCATTTTCAAAATAAGAATTATGCGGTGCTGGTGAAGGTACAGTGAAATGAAGCAGGTTTTGTATCTTTACTAGTAGAAGATAAACAAGTAAAAGTTTCCAGAAAAGCTATTTGGCAGTTATTTCTGGAGAACTTCAAAGTCATGGATACCCTTTGAGTCAGGAATTCTATTTCTGGGAATTTTCCTAAATTAATAATATGAAAGGTAGACCAAAGTCATGCAAGAAGATGTCTCCTACAGAATTTTAATTTTGAAAAAGAGCAAGCAGTAGGACAGGACTCAGGTTGCTTACAAGAGCCTCTGCTATGTAGCTATAAAAAGATATTCAGGAAGAAAACACTTATGCTAAAACGCTGAACAGAAGAAGCCGTGGAGACCAAATGACACAGACAGCGTGGTTTCGGCATAAAGCGGTCCATGCAGGAGGGGAAGCCCCGGAACGTTAGGAGGGGCTGTCACCCCTGGAGGGGTGGGCTTTTATTCTCCTATCTCCGCTTTTGGAGGGATTTTTTTTTCACGTTTTTCCTACAGGCACATATTATTTTTATAATTGTATGTTTTAAAAGGCCTGTCGAAAGCCGGACACTCAAGCCCCCTGCATTTGCAGCCGTGGGCAGCACGTCTCCTTAGCCTTTGGCGCAGGGAACCCTCTGAATCCCAAGCAGTTGAGAGGACTGAGCGCGAGCCGGGAGCCGGGCTGGCGGTGGGTAGGGGGCGCGGGCACCCTCAGCCCTGCTGCCTGGCGGGTGGCACTTTGCTGGGGGCGTGGCCGCTCCACGTCTGGCACCGCCCAGGGCTCAGAGGGGCTGCGGTGGCCCCCGGCTTCTACTCAGTCCTGCAGACCCCCGCCCCGCCCAGCAGGCCCGCAGCCTACGGCCTTCCTTCCGTCCACCGGCCTAACCTCTGCCCCAGTTGGGTGGGGTCAATCCCGGCCCGGGGACCACCTTGGGGAAGCCCCCTCTCCCACCCTCTGCTTCCAGCACGGGGATTCTGCCCCCGAGGCCGCTCCGGGGTGGGGTGGGATGGAGCTCTGGGACTTCCCTCCTCCCTCCGGTGGGGGTGTGGGGGGTGGGGCGGGAAATTCTGCTCCAGGATGTAGTGGGAGGAAGGGCGGACCCCTCGGAGAGATACAAGGCTATGGCAATTCGGGGGCGCGGCCGGCCAGAGGGCCCTCGCCTCATCTCGGGTTCCACACGGATGCTGCGGGGATGAGATGCCCAGTCTCCGAGGGGCGTCTGCACCTGGGGGCTGGGAGGGCCCCGAGGCCAGGACCCCCTTTGGCATCCATCCCCCCGCCGGCTCCCTGCCCCAGGCGTCCAAGGACCCCGCGCTCCCTGGACCCTTCTTGCCGGAAGGACAAGGCCACCAGATGGCGCCCCCTCCTCGGGGACCGCCTCTCCTTGGTCCCTCCTCCCCTGACCTCTTCCCCAGAGACCCCCTCCCTCGCGGTCAGCACCCCCCACCCCGCCCCGTCTCTCCCTCGGGGCTCTCTGTCTTCTCGCTCCATCTGCCCATCTGTGGCCTGCCTCATCTGACCGCGCCCTTCCCGCCCGTGAGGGTCCTCTGCGCTCTGCCAGTGCTGCTTCACTCCTCTCCCGGGCCCTGCGACTGCAGCCTCCAACACTCCTGACATCCTCACCCCCATCTGAAGCCTTCCTGGGCACAGCGGGCTGTCCATGTACCTGACTCTTGGAGTGCCCCCGGCCTAGCCCCATCTCTCATTCCTGCTGGGAAGCCTTGCCCTCTCTGAGTTGCCTTGGGTCCCCCCATTTCCAGGGGTTCCCTCCCCTCCTGCAGCCCCGTCACGGACCAGCTTTCATTTCTCTGCACTGATCATGGGCCAGGGGCGTGGGCATCTCTGTGTCTCTTCTCCTCCCCCTACTCAGCTTAGCAGTTCAGTCAGTTCAGTTCAGTGACTCAGTCGTGTCCAACTCTCTGCGACCCCATGGACTGCAACATGCCAGGCTTCCCTGTCCATCACCAACTCCCGGAGCTTGCTCAAACTCATGTCCATGGCATTGGTAATGCCATCCAACCATCTCATCTTCTGTTGTCCCCTTCTCTTCCTGCCTTCAATCTTTCCCAGCATCAGAGTCTTTAGCAATGAGTCAGTTCTTCGCATCAGGTAGCCAAAGGATTGGAGCTTCAGCTTCAGCATCAGTCCTTCCAATGAATATTCAGGACTGATTTCCTTTAGGATGGACTGGTTGAATATCCTTGCTGTCCAAAGGCAGCTATCATCTTCCTCCTCTGCTTTCCTCTCTTCTGCAGTTTGGGCTCTGTCCACCATGGGCTCTTGGGGCCAGAGCCCTGGCCTCTGTGCTCTCCAGCCTCAGCCCACTGCCCACACCAGCTCGTCCTTGCTTCATACCTTCAATGCTCTGCCCCCTCCCCGTACCTATGCTGCATTCAAAAGCTCTCATGCAGCCCCCACCTCTCCACTCTCAACTGTGCCCCTCCCTCTCTCCCTGGCCACCCTGCCTGGCTGGTGTTCCTGCCTCAGGACCTTTGCACATGCTGCACTTTCTATGTGGAAGACCGTTCACCTGGTCCTCACAAGGCTAGTATCTGCATGTCCCTCAGATGTCACTTCCTCAAACAGGCCTTTTTTCTGATGCTTCAACTCATTAGGATCCCCAGCAAAATAGGGTTTTCCTTCACAGCTGTGTCCTTCTTTGTATCTGAACTTTTAACTTGGGATTGTTCACTCACTGTTGGTCTCGGTTACTAGACTGCAGACACCACGAGGGCAGGGAGAGTGTAGGGAAAAACAAAGCCCCACTCATCCTGTTCACAGCAGTCATCTCAAAGGCAAGAGAAACAAAAGCAGAAGGAAGAGAAAGGGACAGATCTGCCTGGAGACAGGAGAGGACGGCGGGGGCGATGGAGCACAAGCCAGCGCAGAAGACTGTAACCTGGTAACCCGGTAACCCGGTAACCTGGTAGCCGGGAAGAGAGGGGCGTTCACACAGAGAAGGGCGTTGTCACAGGTCCGCAGGGTCCAGAGAGCCTCCTGCTGTGAGTAATCATGACAGACTCTTCTTGTGGGGGGCTGTAACACACCTCTCCAGGTTGAGTGAATAGTAACTAGCATAAAAATGAAAAATAAATTTAATAAACCTGATTTCAGTGACTATATGAGGAAGTTTCTATCCTGCAAAGAATCAACAAGCTTTTTAAAAGTCCCAGGATCCTATTTAGGCCGCAAAGGAAAACTTGATAAATTCTCAAAGTGGAGATTTTAAGTCTTTGGCTACAATATCAGAAACTAGAAATTAGTAAAAAAAAAAAAAAGGATAAAATTAAAAAAAAAATTAACCCCTAGAAATGAAAGATCACTCTTATATAATTTCAGGGCCAAATGGCATTTAAAAATTCAATTATAGGTTGTTAAGAAAAAATAATGGCAACACTGCATGTAAAAATTAATGAAATCAAGGCAAAACTGAATTTTGAGAAAAATCTGCAGTTGTAATTTATCTCGTTATTACTAAAAATAAATGAAAATAAATGAAGTAAGAATCCAAATAAAGACATTTAAATAGAGAAACACAAAATAGATCTCTCCAAAGGGCAAATAGTTTAAATGCATTACTAATTATTGAAAACTAGTATTTATTGATATTTTTAAAAAACGTAAAAATGAATAAGTAGATTCAGCAGTTGATTCTTTAGAAAAATAGCTACAATGAAATGATCACATTTGTGGATAATCCAGAAAAAAAGCAGAGAAAACACCAACATACAAAACCACAGTTAAAAGATTAGAAAAAGTATGAGACTAACATGCAAAACATGTATGTTAAAAATTGGAAAGTCTTTGATGAATGGGAATGCTTTGGGGGAAATTATAAATGATGATCTTGACTTATAAAGTAGACAATCTAGAGGAAAAAAGAAAAAAATTGCTTAAGAACTACTTTCACAAAAGGTGCTAGACTCAGGCAGTTCTTTCAGATTCTTAAGGTCACAGAAAAAGATGTCAAGCTTCTCAGTTCTTTGAAATAGTTAACAAAACCCTGATCCCAAACCTCTTAAGATGACCCGCCCACGTGCCTGGGAACAGGCAGGCTCATGCAACAGATGTTCACTTTCACTTATAAATAGACACAGATGTCCTTTTTCAAACACTAGCAACTTTAAGCTAGCTGTATAGAATAAAGTGGGTTTATTTCAGGAAGGCTTCAGTGCTATTACTATAAAATCATACTTCAGTTTGTCAAAGGAAAGCAAAAAATCGTTTTGATACATGTTGCAAAGGCATTTGATAAAACTGAACATTCATTTCTGATTTTAAAAAAGGCACAACTTTGTAAAGCACAAAGAAGTTCTTCTTAATGTGATAAAAAAAAAATATCTCTCAAATGAATAGCAAACATCACGTTTGCTATTGAGGCACTTTCATGACAATTAGGAACGCGTTTATGTTTTAGGTGCCAGGTCTGCCTTCCCCCTGGTTTTTCCACCTTCGCTCCCACCCAAGATTTCATAAATAGCCACTGCAGGACCTTTCCAAAGTTGGCAGGGGCTGACAGCTCACCATGGGCTGGCCCACCCAAGTCAGGCTCCAGGCTTGGGGCCAGTGTGCCAGGCCAGCTCATCTCTGCAAAGGGCCTCCGACCACAGACAGGAGGGGCCGAGTGGCCCTCAGGGGGGGTAACCAAGCCCACCTGGGGGACTGCTCCCCAGACCCACAGTGCCTGGAGGCTGCACAGGACAGGGCATCTTTTGTTTTTCTTGATGCGGCAGGGAGCATATAAGAAGTCCTGTTGATGGTTGGATTGAAAACATTTCACTTCAAACTCTGGAGTCACCTGCAAACTTGTGCTGTGCTGGTGGGACCCGAGCCAGCGGTGTACCTGGGCTCACCTGGACCCCAAGGACTTGCTATGGGGGTGGGGGGCAGGTGGACCCCATACTGCGAAGCCCTCCCTAAACTAGGGAGATCAGAGAGATTCCAACCAGCTGGAAAAATCCACCGAGACCAAGTGATAGGTGTCTTCATGCATTTCTGCTGGCCTAGGGCTGACCCACAGGACACCTCGCCAGGAACGCTTTGCAGTCAGCATGACCACGGCCTGCAAATGCACTCTTGCGGGTGTTTCCTAGGTTCCCACTACACTGGGTCTGTCTGCTGTAGAACAGGGACTCCTGTTCTACATGTCTGGGCAAACCCATCTTCCCTGGGAACACTGGGAACCACGAGCTCCATGTCTGTCCAGGAATGACACACACTAGGAGGTGCCCCCTAATACTCCCAGGTCAATAAATAAACAATGCGACAGGCTTCATACCAAGCCTGAATGGCAGAAGTCAGTTCCAGCTCCCATCTTCACAAGACCAGCTCCCTGGCTAAACAGTACCTCCCGGACCACCGGCACTTGCTGAGCAAGGTGGACAAACGCCATTCTTCTTGGAAAATGAAAATGATATGAATAAAGGTGAGAAAAAAGAACCTTGGAAGGGGGGCTGTTCAAGGTAAGAAGAGGAAGAAAAGTGGAAAGAGGCTGGCGTTTTCTCTGTCCCTCAGGAGACACCCCCATCTGGAGGTTCCATCACCTAGACAGCAGAGGAAGCCAGGTGGTCGGGGAGACTGCAGGACCCCGCCCTCTTGGACAAGCCCTCTGGGGCCCCATTCTCACCGTCCCCTCCCACCCTGGGGCCTCTGGCTTTAGCTCCTCTGTCTTTTGCTCTTTCATTCTCTCTTCTCCTGGCCTGGAGCCAGCCTGACTGTCCCACTCCTGAGACATTCCACCAAGGCAAATGCCAGCAGTGTTCTGGGGTCCGTGGAGCTTGGGGGACACTGCACAGAGGGCCGCCCCACTCAGTACAGACAGGCGCTGAGTCCCCAGGATCTCCTCCCGCCTGCCCTCCTAGAGCCTCTTGCCTTGTAGACATGGGGGAGGGGGACTTCTGGGAAATTCTGAGCCTGTTTCTTCTCACTCGGTCTTGTTTCCAGCCGCCTCTCAGAACCCACTTAGGAATGACCCACTCGGTGACCCTCAGGCCAGATTTTGCATCTCCTGTTCCAGAGGAAGTGGTTCTCCCAGCCCTGGTCCACAGCAGGGACGGAGCAGGGGACCCCTTCGTCCGATGCCCCCAGCCCCCTCGCCACCTGCCTGCATACATTCCTGTCTCCAGCTCAGTACTGTGGGGATACACCCCTAGGCACGACCTCCGGGCCCTGGGACCCCTGTGTCTCCCCATCCCTGCAGGTGCTGCAGCCGCCCATGTGCTGTCTGTCCGCCCGGGGTGTGATCTCGGGTTCCCTGCTGTACCCCGGGCCCGGCATGGGGCACACCTTGCCCCGTGGAGGAGGCTGACATGTCTGTGACTCCAGGAGCCACTCAGAGTCCTTGTCCCCTGAACCTGGGCTGGGAGGGAAGGGGCATTGAGGGGGGGTCACTGTCCCTTCCAGCCTGGGCTGTCCAGGACCCCAGTGTGGACAGATGAGCCCTGGGGACAGCTGGGGTCGCCACCTGCATAGGGGCTCTGCAGCGGGGAGTCCCAGGCCCCCGGGGCACACACCTCTCAGAAGCACAGGCCGCAGTCTCTGCACTCAGAGCTGTAAGTGTATCAGTGCCCACTCAGACCCCGCAAGCCAGAGGTGCACCTCGGGGAAGGACGGGGGCACCCTGAGCTGAGTCTTCACTCGGCATCCGGGCCGGCCGCGGCCGCCTGGAAGCACGGTGTGCAGCACGTGGGGCCGGGCTGTGTGTGGGGGGCCCTGGGTGGGGTTAGAAGGGTGCCCCCTCCTCCAGGCAGGGCATGCGGCTTGGGAAGCCAGATTTCCGCTTCTGCCTCAGCCAGCTGCCCTGTGAAGCTGCTGTGTGTCCTCAGGCAAGAGGCTCAGGATCTCTGAGCTGTGGGATCCATCTGGGCAGAAGGCCCAGGGCTGAGATGACCGCCAGGAAGCCGGTGCATGTGGGGCAGTCCCCACTCCCCAACCCCCACTGGGAAAAGCGCCCAACCAAGGTGATGCTAGTCAAGTGACGCCCAAAATTCTCCAAGCCAGGCTTCAGCAATACGTGAACCGTGAACTTCCAGATGTTGAAGCTGGTTTTAGAAAAGGCAGAGGAAACAGAGATCAAATTGCCAACATCTGCTGGATCATTGAAAAAGCAAGAGAGTTCCAGAAAAACATCTATTTCTGCTTTATTGACTATGCCAAAGCCTTTGACTGTGTGGATCATCACAAACTCTGGAAAATTCTGAAAGAGATGGGAATACCAGACCACCTGACCTGTCTCCTGAGAAATCTGTGTGCAGGTCAGGAAACAACAGTTAGAACTGGACATGGAACAACAGACTGATTCCAAATAGGAAAAGGAGTCCATCAAGGCTGGATATTGTCACCCTGCTTATTTAACTTATATGCAGAGTACATCATGAGAAACGCTGGGCTGGAAGAAACACAAGCTGGAATCAAGATTGCCGGGAGAAATATCAATAACCTCAGATATGCAGATGACACCACCCTTATGGCAGAAAGTGAAGAAGAACTAAAGAGCCTCTTGATGAAAGTGAAAGAGGAGAGTGAAAAAGTTGGCTTAAAGCTCAACGTTCAGAAAACTAAGATCATGGCATCTGGTCCCATCACTTCATGGCAAATAGATGGGGAAACAGTGTCAGACTTTATTTTTGGGGGGCTCCAAAATCACTGCAGATGGTGACTGCAGCCATGAAATTAAAAGACGCTTACTCCTTGGAGGGAAAACTATGACCAACCTAGACAGCATATTATAAAGCAGAGACATTACTTTGCCAAAAAGGTCCATCTAGTCAAGGCTATGGTTTTTCCAGTGGTCATGTATGAGTGTGAGAGTTGGAACATAAGGAAGGCTGAGTGCTGAAGAATTGATGTTTTTGAACTGTGGTGTTGGAGAAGACTCTTGCGAGTCCCTTGGACTACAAGGAGATCCAACCAGTCCATCCTAAAGGAGATTAGTCCTGAGTGTTCATTGGAAGCACTGATGTTGAAGCTGAAACTCCAATACTTTGGCCACCTGATGCGAAGAACTGACTCATTGGAAAAGACCCTGATGCTGGGAAAGATTGAGGGTAGGAGGAGAGGGGGACACAACAGAGGATGAGATGGTTGGATGGCATCCCCGACTTGATGGACATGAGTTTGAGCAAACTCAGAGAGTTGGTGATGGACAGGGAGGCCTGGCATGCTGCGGTCCATGGGGTTGCGAAGAGTCGGACACGACTGAGCGGCTGAACTGAACTGAAGGTGACTGCTATCAATTGAGGGCGCCACCGTTTCCTTGTGTTTCTGGAAGATGTCCACAGAGTTTGGGGGACAACCCGGAGCTTTGCCACCATGCCGGGCAGCTCTCAACCCTGCCCTGGTGTCCTGAGCTTGGCACTGGTCAGGGCACTGGGCCTCTGCTCCCTCTCCAGGCTCTGCAGCAGGCTTCCTCAGAAAAGCCCAGCCTGTGAGACGCATCCTCACGGAGGAGCAGGAAGGCCCAGAGGGGACAGAGGGGCTGCTGGGTGCCGTGTGGGGAGACTGGACTTCAGGGACCCAAGGCTGCAGAGACCGAGGGGGGCAGGCACCCGCCTCTTCGGACACCCTGCGGCAGGTGGGGCTGGTCTGATGTCCACAAGGGGGTATGGGCTCCTGCTGGGAGCACGTGCGCACGGGGCCCTGGGGCAGGACAGGCCCAGTCTCGCCCCGCTGGGTGATGGACACCCTGTAACTAGGAGGGAGCTGTGGGCACACAGAATGGGGACTCACTTAGGCTGGGGTGCACAGCCCGCACACCCCAAAGCTGACTGTGACCTCTGAGCGGACACACCCCATCCCCGTGACAGGGAAACCCTCTGTTGTTCAGCAGACAGGACACACTGAGGCCACTCACGTGGCGCCCAGACTCCGCCCTGCCTTGCAGCCCAGGGAGCTGGGCAGGTGACCAAGCGAGTGGCCCCAGGGGGCAGTGAGGTGGCTGGCCCAGGGTCTGACTTGGGGTCTGCTTGCCTCCTACGTGTAGACCGCTAACCCCCTTGGGGAGAGGCCTCCCCCGCTGGCCCTCTTCCATGGGCTCTGCTCTGGGCAGGAAGGACTCTGGGCCCCTCTGCCCTGGCTGGGAGGAGTCCAACCCTGACTCCGAAAGCAGCCACTCTGGCATCAGACACCAGCTGGGCACTGCCAGGCCAGGCTCCCCACAGGCAGCAGGGCACACCGCCACCTCAGGATCAGGCCACAGCAGGACCCGGCTCTGGGGGTCTGCGGTGCAAGGAGGGAGGCTCCAGTTTCCAAATGCAGGGGGTGTCTTCCAAGGGCCGGTAGGTGGGGTGTGACTGTGCCCACAGCGCTCGGCCCTGGGTCTGAGGACACCGGGAGCAGTGCCCGCTGGTGGCCAGGCCAGTGGGACCCCTCTGACCTGCTGCCACCCTGGGATCTCCTGGGACCACTGTTTGGACACCCAGGTCCAGCAGGGTGAAGTCCCCGGCTGGCCGCACCCAGCCTGCTGGGGCCCAGGGCCCTGCCCTTGCCAGGACATGGGTGAACATGCCTGTCTGAGCCCGGGATTAAGCAGGACTGCCAGGGTGCTATATTTGGACTCTAACAGCCTTCAGGAAGCCACGTTGGCGGCCAGAGAGACAGGATTTCCCCTCCAGGCCCTGCGGCCCCGCCCCTGGGCCTGGGCAGGGCCCTGGTCCCTGTCCCCCTGCCCTGGTGGTCCTTTGTCTCCCTGATGCACTGGATTCTCCTGGGACCCCTGAGAGCTTCCCAAAGCCTTGATGGACTACCTTCCCCTCCTCAGTAAGGGCCCCCAGCATGAGCTCACCCCCAACCACATGTCCCGCCAGCTGCCCATGCCCAGCTGGCCCCCTCCTGGCTGGCCCATCTTGTCTGGAGCTCAAGGCAACACTGAGGGTTGGGGCAGGGCCACAGAACATTCTGTACCACAGGACAGCGACCAGCGGTGGGCTTTGAGAACTGAGGCTCTATGCTTCTACCTTTAAAATGGGTAGAGTGGTCCCAGGCTCCCAGCAAGGGGGCGTGAGTCCCCCACCTTGCCTAGTAGGAGGCAGTCATGAGGCTAAGAAGCCCCAACTGAGATGCCCACCCCACCCCCCTGAGGCACCTGGCTGCCCCTGACCCTCTGGCCTGGTGATACTGTTCCACCACCCCGGGAACACATGCCCACGAAGGAGGGCAAGTCCCCCCAGCAAGGGAGAAGCTCCCAGTCATCCTCAGGGGCTTCTCCGTGGCCCCAAATCACCCTGGGACACAAGCCTGGACCATGAGCACCCGGAGGATGGAGACACAGGGAAATAGGTGTCACGGGGAAACTGCAGACCCACCTGGCTTCCAGGAGAGGGGTCTCAAACCTTCCCCACCTGCTCCAGGACCAGGTGGGGAGGGTGTCTGCACTGGTGCTCCCCATCAGCTCGTGTCCCCCGCGGTCTCGGCTGCCAGGGTCTGAGGACGTGTGTCTTGAGAGCTCTGCCCAGGCAGCCGTGATGCAGCCACTGGGGCTCCAGGCCCATGTCCTGCCTGCCCTGCTCCTCTGCTGTCTATTTCTGGTCCCCTGGTTCTGGCAACCCACGAACCTCTGAGCCAGAGAAAAGGAGCTCATATTTAAAAGACAAAGCAAAATCTCTTCTGCTTTCTCTGAAAACATGATGAAAAGCCAGAGACAATGGGACAACAAGCAGCTTCAGGAACTTCATGCTCATGAACTATATGAACAAGGCTGCTCAGCATAGATGTATTATCCTGTCAGGTTGTCACTAAAGTACAAAGGCAGCAAAAAGCTCCTTGGAAAGTTTTGAATTCTGAGAATGTACTAATCACATGGCTTATTTCTAGGATCTACTTCAAACTGTTGCCTGAAATTAAAACACGTAAAAAGGAATGATGATGTTAAAAACAGTAAGACATGTTTGAATTAACGGCCTGTCTGCACAGATTAAGTAACCAAGAGCCCTATCAGATCAATAGTTATTGCTGATAAAAGAACAGAGAGTACAAAATAAAACCAAAATAGAAGGCAGAAAGAAAGACGTAGGTTTTAGAACATTCTGTACCGTCTGAGCCACCAGAGAAGCCCTTTAGAACATTAGCTGAAATCAATGAAGAGAGGCAGAGAGGAAGAGATAGGTAGATAAGCATACAGATAGATGGACAGAAGGATACCTAGAGAGGGAGGTAGGTAGAATTAGACAGACAGATAAAGATAGGCACACAGAGGCAGATAGGTAGATGCAATGATAGATAAGTAAATAGATGGATGGATGGATGGATAGAAAGAGATAGATGGAAAGATAGATATCAGTTCAGTTCAGTTCAGTTGCTCAGTTGTGTCTGACTCTTTGTGACCCCATGAATTGCAGCACGCCAGGCCTCCCTGTCCATCACCAACTCCCGGAGTTCACTCAGACTCACGTCCATCGAGTCAGTGATGCCATCCAGCCATCTCATCCTCTGTCGTCCCCTTCTCCTCCTGCCCCCAATCCCTCCCAGCATCAGGGTCTTTTCCAATGAGTCAACTCTTCGCATGAGGTGGCCAAAGTACTGGAGTTTCAGCTTTAGCATCATTCCTTCCAAAGAAATCCCAGGGCTGATCTCCTTCAGAATGGACTGGTTGGACCTCCTTGCAGTTCAAGGGACTCTCAAGATTCTTCTCCAACACCACTGTTCAAAAGCATCAATTCTTCGGTGTTCAGCCTTCTTCACAGTCCAACTCTCACATCCATACATGACCACAGGAAAAACCATAGCCTTGACTAGACGGACCTTTGTTGACAAAGTAATGTCTCTGCTTTTCAATATGCCATCTAGGTTGGTCATAACTTTTCTTCCAAGGAGTAAGCGTCTTTTCATTTCATGGCTGCAGTCACCATCTGCAGTGATTTTGGAGCCCCCAAAAAATAAAGTCTGACACTGTTTCCACTGTTTCCCCATCTATTTGCCATGAAGTGATGGGACCAAATGCCATGATCTTCATTTTCTGAATGTTGAGCTTTAAGCCAACTTTTTCACTCTCCTCTTTCACTTTCATCAAGAGGCTTTTGAGTTCTTCTTCACTTTCTGCCATAAGGGTGGTGTCATCTGCATATCTGAGGTTATTGATATTTCTCCCGGCAATCTTGATTCCAGCTTGTGCTTCTTCCAGCCCAGCGTTTCTCATGATGTACTCTGCATATAAGTTAAATAAGCAGGGTGACAATATACAGCCTATGGAGGGAGCCAAAACACCAGAGTTTTGAATGCAGAGTGCCAAAGAATAGCAAGGAGAGATAAGAAAGCCTTTCTCAGTGATCAATGCAAACAAACAGAGGAAAACAATAGAATGGGAAAGACTAGAGATCTCTTCAAGAAAATTAGAGACATCAAGGGAACATTTCATGCAAAGATGGACACACTAAAGGTCAGAAATGGTATGGACCTAACAGAGGTAGAAGATATTAAGAAGAGGTGGCAAGAATACACAGAAGAACTGTACAAAAAAGATCTTCACGACCCAGATAATCACGATAGTATGATCACTGACTTAGAGCTAGACATCCTGGAATGCAAAGTCAAGTGGGCCTTAGGAAGCATCACTATGAACAAAGCTAGTGGAGGTTACGGAATTCCAGTTGAACTATTCCAAATCCTAAAAGATGATGCTGTGAAAGTGCTGCACTCAATATGCCAGCAAAGTTGGAAAATTCAGCAGTGGCCACAGGAGTGGAAAAGGTCAGTTTTCATTCCAATCCCAAAGAAAGGCAATGCCAAAGAATGCTCAAACTACCACACAATTGCACTCATCTCACACACTAGCAAAGAAATGCTCAAAACTCTCCAAGCTCGGCTTCAACAGTATGTGAACCATGAACTTCCAGATGTTCAAGCTGGATTTAGAAAAGGCAGAGGAACCATAGAATAAATTGCCAACATCCATTGGATCATCGAAAAAGCAAGAGAGTTTCAGAAAAACATCTACATCTGCTTTATTGACTACGCCAAAGCCTTTGACTGTGTGGATCACAATAAACTGTGGAACATTCTTCAAGAGATGGGAATACCAGACCACCTGACCTGCCTCCTGAGAAATCTGTGTGCAGGTCAGGAAACAACAGTTAGAACTGGACATGGAACAACAGACTGGTTCCTAATAGGAAAAGGAGTATGTCAAGGCTGGATATTGTCACCCTGCTTATTTAACTTCTATGCAGAGTACATCATGACAAATGCTGGGCTGGATGAAGCACAAACTGAAATCAAGATTGCTAGGAGAAATATCAATAACCTCAGATATGCAGATGACACCACCCTTATGGCAGAAAGAGAAGAAGAACTAAAGAGCCTCTTGATGAAAGTGAAAGAGGAGAGTGAAAAAGTTGGCTTAAAACTCAACATCCAAAAAACTAAGATCATGGCATCTGGTCCCGTCACTTCATGGGAAATAGATGGGGAAACAAGTGAAACAGTGACAAACTTTATTTTTTGGGCTCCAAAATCACTGCAGATGGTGATTGCAGCCATGAAATTAAAAGACGCTTACTTCTTGGAAGGAAAGTTATGAGTAACCTAGACAGCATATTAAAAAGCAGAGACATTACTTTGCCAACAAAGGTCCATCTAGTCAAAGCTATGGTTTTTCCAATAGTCATGTATGGATGTGAGAGTTGGACTGTGAATAAAGGTGAGCACCGAAGAATTGATGCTTTTGAACTGTGGTGTTGGAGAAGACTGTTGAGAGTCACTTGGACTACAAGGAGATCCAACCAGTCCATTCTAAAGGAAATCAGTTCTGAATATTCATTGGAAGGACTGATGCTGAAGCTGAAACTGCAATACTTTGGCTACCTGATGTGAAGAATTGACTCCTTAGAAGACGCTGATTCTGGGAAAGATTGAAGGCAGGAGGAGGAGGGGACGACAGAGGATGAGATGGTTGGATGGCATCACCGACTCGATGGACATGAGTTTGAGTAAGATCCGGGAGTTGGTGATGGACAGGGAAGCCTGGTATGCTGCAGTCCATGGGGTCACAGAGAGTCAGACACGACTGAACTAAAATGAATGGAAAACTGGGCCTTTTGGTTTCCCTTTGATGAATAAAGTGGCATCTAAATGAAGGGAAAAAGGGGGAGAAAAACACAGAGATAAAACAAACGTTGGGAGTTCCTGGTGTCCAGTGGTTAAGAATCTACCTGCCAATGCAGGGGACATGGGTTCGATCCCTGGCCTGGGAAGATTCCATGTGCTGAGGAGTGACTAGGCCCATGTGTCACAACGTCTGAGCCCATGCTCTAGAGCCTGAAAGCCGCAACTACCAAGCCTGCTGGGTCAGCGCTGCAACTACTGAAGCCCAGGAGCCTAGGGCCCGTGCTCCCCAACAAGACAAGCCAGCTCAACGAGAAGCCCACACACTGAAACAGAGTGGCCCCTGCTTGCTGCAAGCAGAGAAAGGCTCTGCAAAGCAATGAAGACCTAGTGCAGCCAAACAACAACAATAAAAACACAAAACTTGGATGTAGAGGACAGTGCACATTTAAGGGGATGCTACACACCACTGTGGTTTAGTGAGAGGTTATGGGCCACACAGACATTGCTGAACCATGAACAGGAAGCCAGAAGCAGCCAAAACTAATCAACAGTGGGGGAAGAAACTGGAGAACGAACTCCCCCAATCTATTCAGAGCTGAGTCCTCCCGTGGGAAGGACTCTTGTAAACATCTGTTGCCCCCTTCTCCTCCTGCCTTCAATCTTTCCCAGCATCAGGGTCATTCCCAGTGAGTCCACTCTTCGCATCCAATGTCCAGAGTGTTGGAGCTTCAGCTTCAGCAACAGTCCTTCCAGTGAATATTCAGGATCTCCTTGCAGGAACCAATCATGCTCCAGGTACGTCGGTTATTTCCTACTCTTAGCTCCAGGAGTCCGCTGAACACATATATTCCATTCGGCAAATAGGAGGCTAAGGCTTTAGGCTTTAGGCTTCCCAGATGGCTCAGTGGTAAAGAATCCCCCTGCCCATGCAGGAGCCGCTAGGACATGTGGGTTTGATTCCTGGGTTGGGAAGATCCCCTGGAGGAGGAAATGGCAACCCACTCCAGTATCCTTGCCTGGAAAATCCCATGGACAGAGGAGCCTGGTGGGTTACATGGTCCATGGGGTTGCAAATGAGTCGGATATGACTGAATGACTGAGCACACACACACCCACCCTAATCCTAAAACCCAATTAAGGAAATTCGCATAGAGGCAAATCAGGAACTGTCAACCAAGAAAATGCTATTAGACTCGTTCACTGCAGAGAAAACAGAGGCCCAGAGAGTGTAAGCAGTGAAAGAATCAGCAGGGTTCATGCCTGGACGGGCCCCATCTCGGCTCCATGCTCCCCCCGCCCCACCCCCGCCACCACGCTTACTTTTTGTACTAACCACTAACAGGCAGTGCCCAAAGGTAACCACTGGTCAACCCATGACACCAGCTGCCAGCACTCAGGACACCAGGGCCCACAGTGCCCCCCGTGGGAAAGGCTCTTGCAAACAGCTGATCCTTCCTAAGTTGATGGATTGATACCGGTCATCTCAGAATCTTAAAATAGAATTTGTATGGAATTTGGCCAAATGGTTCTTCAGTTCTTTCGGAAAAACAGGTGGAAAATACGTCAGACAGAGCACAACCTAATGTGAAATATAAGGGAAGTGAGCACGGTAGGATCGGACGAGCACTTCTAACTTGTAGAAAATATCATAAAGCCATGATAATCGAAGTGCTGAAATATGACCCCAAAACATAAGTAAAAATTACCTGAAACAGACTCCAATGTGTACAAGAATGTATTAAATGTATTAAACTGCTGCTGCTGCTGCTAAGTCGCTTCAGTCGTGTCCGACTCTGTGCGACCCCATAGATGGCAGCCCACCAGGCCCCGCCGTCCCTGGGATTCTCCAGGCAAGAACACTGGAGTGGGTTGCCATTGCCTTCTCCAATGCATGAAAGTGAAAAGTGAAAGTGAAGTCGCTTCAGTCGTGTCCAACTCTTAGTGACCCCATGGACTGCAGCCCACCAGGCCCCTCCGTCCATGGGATTTTCCAGGCAAGAGTACTGGAGTGAGGTGCCATTGCCTTCTCCGATGTATTAAACTAAGCATAACCAAGTAATTGAGGGAGGAAATATTATTCAAAAATTTACGTTAGGGTCATTGAGGTAGGAAGGACATAAATTTTCATTCACGTCTTAACGTAACGATCCACTGCATTGAGAGGATACATGTTATTTCAAAACACAGAACAACTAAATAGAAACAACGTACTATTGTGGCCACATGACTCAGCTGAACCTGTGGAACAGACAGGACCTCGCAGAAATCAGAGCTCTGAGGAATGAATCTGGGCACTTGTATTAACTGAATAACTAATTAAATAAAACATGGAAAATAAACATCACCAAAGGAAACATGAAGAGTAAATATTTAGAACAAGATGACAAACAGCTAGTCTTTACCATAGTCAAGAGTTTGTACAAGAAGATTAAAAATACCCCCAGTGACTCAAGAGATAAACAGGGAAGGTTAAGGTCAGATAATCTGCATTTGAGGGGGAAAAAAAATAAATTGCAAATAGCTATGGGAGAACAGCCCAGTCTTCTAAAAGTCAAAGATGGGCAAATTGAAACTGAAGAGGAAATTTCATTTAAATCTGCAAAAGTAAAATCTCCCTAAACTCATACACATTCCTCATATGAGGAAATACGTGTTTTTGAATGTTGCTGGTAACGCAAATTAGTGAAATCCTTTAACAGGGCCATAGGGCCAAACCTATCAAGAACCACAGAATGTTCATGGCATGTGTCGAAGCAAGCCCACGTGCAAGAATTCTTAAAGAAATGAATCGAAAAGAAGTAAGGCTCTACGTATAAAATTCTTAGAGTGGCATCATTTGCAACATCAAAACCCAGAAATGGGTCAACATAAGTGGGATTGGAAACATCAGGACATGTTAACTTGGCCTTCTTGCCATTGATATAGACTGCCTGCCCCTCCCTGGCAGTGGGGAAAACTCAGCTTCCCACCTACCCAAAAGGAGTGTGTTTTTAAGAAAGTGAGGTCTCGGACTTCCCTGGTGGCTCAGGCTCCTTGCTCCCAGTGCAGGGGGCCCGGGTTCCATCCCTGGTCGGGGAATTAGACCCCACACACCAGAACTGAGTTCTCATGCTGCAACTCAAATATCCCACGTGTGGCAACAGCCAAACAAATAAATGAAATACTTTTAAAAAGTAAAAAAAAAAAAAAAAAAAAAATAGGAAGTGGGGTCTCCATTTCTTTTAAAATCTTATTTATTTATTTGGCTGCACTGAGTCTTCGTTGAGGCATACACAATCTTTGGTTGCAGCACGTGGGATCTAGATCTGTGACCGGGAATTGAACCTTGGCCTCTGCACTGAGAGCCCAGAGTCTTAGCCACTGGAACACCAGGGAAGTCCCAGGTCTCCGTTTCTAAGACAAGGAGCTGGAGAAGAAGGTGTCTCAGACCTAAGGGCTGTCCCGAGTGTGTCCTGCTGGGCACCTTGTACATAAGTGTCCAGGGCTTAAGTCCTGTAAGACACTTGGAGAGAAAGGTGACCTCAAAGTGTGCCTGGGGGCGGGATCCCAGAGCCTCTCCACCAGTAGACCCTGCATGTGAATGACTGAGGAGTCGGCAGGTCCCAGGAGACCCTGTCTCTGGGCTTGGAGGGGGCGCTGCAGGGGGCAGGGTGAGTGCTGGAGTGAGGTCAATATTAAGAAGAGACATCTGCCACGACCCCTGCCCAGCTGCCCCTGCTCCCAGAGCACCGCATCACCCCGTCCTCATCTCCCATCACCAGCCCTGCCCTGCCCCACTTCCCAGTGTCCAAAGACCCCAGAGGCTGTCCAGCGTGACAAGCCTGGCCCACCGCCCCAGACAGAGAAGTCCCAGCTGCCCCGACGGCCTGGACCGGCCTGCGGTTTCCGGGGCTGCGGGGAGGGGTGTCCAGGGGAGGGGGGGAGGGAGGCGCGGAGCAGGGAGCCCCCAGCCCCGGATGAGTTCCATCTGCCTGCCCTTCCGCCCCAGCTGGGGTCCTCTGGGCGCGGTCTGCTTCTGACGTTCCCGTTCTGACATGGCCCGACTCCATCCCCGAAGTGGGGAGATTGTGAAACTGGGCTTTCATCACTTGATGGAAAAAGACGTCAGAGCAGGCGGGGTGCCAGGGCCTGGTGGCCCCGCGTCTGGGGAGCGTGTGTTTGTCCTCCAGTTCCAGGGGAGCCGTGGAGGCGGAGGGAAGCCGAGGACGGAGCAGTGGTCTCGGGCGTGGATGGGGAGGGCCAGGCCCTCCTCCCCAGTTCCCGCCCGTGGTTGCTGCCTCTGAGGGTGGGTCTCCTCCTGGGAGCTTCCTGCCCCTCAGTCTCATCTCTCAGAGCCAGAAAGGCCCCCGCCTGCCCCCTCCAGCGTGCCTGGCACCCACCACTGGCCCCAGCCCCGGGTCTGCCCCCAGGTCAGCCGTGGCTGAGCTCCAGAGACAGAGCAGAGGGCTGGCAGTCCTCCGGAGACCCCCATGCCCATGACCGCAGGCCTGTGTTCATGCTGTAGAGTCTTGGGATGCCCGGGGTGGCAGGGTGCCTGGGGTCATGGGGCGCCCGGGACACTCCTGTGCCCAGAGCCGCCATCCTGAAGGCTCTGCCCAGATGCCACATGGATGGGGCTTTAGGAATCTGCCTTTGGCGGGAAAGGGCGCCCCCTTTCTTCTGCCCACCCAGCCCACCTGAGCACATGCGGGCCCCCGTGGCAGCGGGGCCGGGTGCATCCTGGTAGGGCTCTAAGAGCCCAGGGTTCCCTCCCCGCCGTCCCCCAGGCAGCAGAGTCTCCTGCCCACCTGCGTCATGCTCAGAAGGGCGATGAGGGGGTGATGTGAAGCTGGGAGAGGCAGGAACCGGCTGGGAAGGACCGCGGCCACGTGCTCATCCACCCCACGCCCTGGTCCAGCCACCGGAAGGCTGTGTCAATGCCTGCTCCCCACGGGCAGGAGCCCCAGCTGAGGCCGGGCCGGGGAGCTGGGGGAGGCCTCCCCGAAGGCCCCCAGAGGCCCCAGGGCATCTGCCAGCTTTCTGCATTCCTGGGCTGGAGGCTGTGGGTGCTGTGGGACGCCTGGGGGGTGCCCCAATCCAGGTGGGCAGAGGGTGGGAAGTGGACCTCTGTGCTAGGTCCTCCCAACAAGGATGTGGCCCAGCACTCGTGGGCAGACCCATGACAAACACTCACGTGTGCCCGGCCCTGCTCTGAGAGCTCCCGGCTGCGGAGGGTGCTCAGGTGGGCCGGCCTCCCCTCCAGGCGTCCTGCGGAGCTCTGGTGAAGGGCCTGCCTGGCACCCTGGGTGTGGGCCCTCCAAGGCCTGGTAGGGGCGGCCAAGCACAGCAGGGACCCCGGGGAGGGGGTGACAGACTATGCCCCAGAGAGACCTCGGTGTTGAAGGAAGATGCTGCCCTCGGTTCCTGTCGGAGTCAGAAGCAAAGCAGCTGTTCCAACTGCTGCTGCGTAGCAGGGAAGACTTTCCTGAACTGACTCCTTCCAAGGGACACATAGAACAGGCCCTTGGTTCCAACAGCATAAGGGGCATCGCAGCGGGCCTGTCCAGACCCCGTGGTGGGTCAGCGACCCACCGAAACCAAGTCTCCCTGCTTGAGCGCCCTGCTCCTGTGCCCTCCTTGGCAATCCCCGGGGCGGCTCAGCGCCCAGGCCAGAGGCCACGCCTCATAACTGGACCAAGGCTCAGGCCAGGCTGGAGGGCTTTCATGGGGCCCACGTAGCAGCGAGGGGTCCCCAGGAGCAGGCCACAGGGACCCGGGCCCCTCAGACGCTGAAGCGTTGAGGCAGACACGCACGTGCATGCGTGTGTGCTCAGTCGTGTCCAACTCTTTGCAGCACCATGGACTGTAGCCCACCAGGCTCCTCTGTCCATGGAATTTTCCAGGCAAGGATACTGGAGGGGGTTGCCATTTCCTCCTTCACGGGATCTTCCCAATCAAGGTATGAACCCACGTCTCCTGTGTCTCCTGCATTGGTAGGAGCATTTTTTTTTTTTAACCTCTGAGCCCCCTGGAAACCCTCACCTGGGGGGCAGACACAAACCCAGAGGCTTCGGGGCAGAGATGCCGGGAAGAACTGGAACTTGTGTCCCTTATGACCAGTCTCAGAGGGCAGTGCCCATTATCCTGGCCCACCTCCAATGCTCCCACCCTGACACCTTCCCCAGCTCAGAGCCTGAAGGTGTGTGCAAAGTGGACGAGCAGAGCTGTCTCCTGGCCTTCTAAACCCACCCGACATTTCTTGGCTTGGGGAAATATATGATTACTGTCAACCAGCCCTCGGGACCTCCCTGGTGCTCCAGGGGTTAAGAATCCGCCTGCCAGTGCTGGGGGCCCAGGTTCCATCCCTGGTCAGGGAACTGGGTCCCGTGTGCTGCAACTTAAGATTCTGCAGGCTGCAATGAAGACGCAGCACAGCCAAGTAAACAAATATTAAAAATAAATAAATAAAACCAGCCGTTTCCTAGCTGAGTCCTGCACATTCCAGACTCCTCCCCTCCCCGACCAACAGTGCAGGAAGGTCTCTGGAAATGAGAGCGTCTGACAACACATTTTCCCATGTCCTCTGAAGCTTCCCCAATTAGATTACACCCCCAGTTAATGCTTTAAATCATGTTAGGTTCCCATTAGTGAGCCAGGGCTGCAGTTTAAGGAGCTGAACTCCGGGACGTGGTGGACTTGGCCTGGCTCACGGATGGGAGCCTGCTCTCCTGGGCCCAGCAGCCCTGCAAGGACCTGGAGCAGCGATGGGTCAGACCCCTGAGCAATCTGAGGCTCCCCAGGCAGCCTCACACGTGGAAGGACTGAGCGTTGACCCCCGAGCCATTCTCAGGACAGAAGAGCTGGAGGCCAGTTCAGTTCAGTTCAGTCGCTCAGTCATGTCCGACTCTTTGCGACCCCATGAATCGCAGCACGCCAGGCCTCCCTGTCCATCACCAGCTCCCAGAGTTCACTCAGACTCACGTCCATCGAGTCAGTGATACCATCCAGCCATCTCATCCTCTGTTGTCCCCTTCTCCTCCTGGCCCCCATCCCTCCCAGCATCAGATGGCCTTAAATACAGGAGATGGTTCTTGATGATGCAGGCCGGGGCGGGGGTGGGGAGCACCTCACTCTCAGCTGAAAGGCCTTGAGAGCTAGTTAAGGAGTTCTGCCTCGGACTTCCCTGGTGGTCAGTGGCTAAGAATCCGCCTGCCAATGGAGGGGACGTGGGCTTGATCCCTGCTCCCACATGCCATGGGGCAACTAAGCCTGTCTTCTAAGGCCCACAAGCCGCAACCGCTGAAATCCAAGTGGCCTAGAGCCCAGGCTCTGCAGTGGGGGAAGCCCAAGCACCGCAACTAGAGAAAAGCAGGAGCCCGGCAACGAAGACCCAACACAGCTATAAATAAAATAAAATAAAAATAAATTCTGCCTTGAGGCTGCGAGCATCAGCTCTGTCCAAGACCTCCAGCCTCGGCATGCCCCAGAGGTTTCGGACTTTGCACACCCCACAATCATAAGCCACTTCCTTGAAATAAGTACAGTTATATATAGCCTTGCCCTACACCAAGGGTAAAGGGGGATTCACCCATGTTCTTTCTCTTCTTCGGCTTGCGTGGTTTCATTGGTTATGCCTCAATCCCTGATAGGAATATACGTGTATGTTTATCTTGGCCTCTGAACACCGCTCTTTAATAAAAGGAACCAGGGCTCCTTGGAAACATGGCTGATTCCAGGCCTGGGGCAGAAAGCGCACAGAATGAGCCTGGAGAATCTCATGGTGAGAAAGTCAGAGGGTGAGTGGGCAGGCCAAAAGGACACCAAAGTCAGCTTGACGGCGCTGTAACCGCCAGGTCAAAGTGCAGACTCGGTCGGGTCTGACTCTTCGTGACCCCGTGCACTGTAGCCCGCCAGGCTCCTCTGTCCGTGGGATTCTCCAGGCAAGAATACTGGAGTGGGGTGCCATGCCCTTCTCCAGGGGATCTTCCCAACCCAGGGATCAAACCCAGGTCTCCTGCATTGCAGGTGGATTTTTTACCGTCTGAGCCACCAGGCAAGCACAAAACAAGCCAAGGTTGGACAATTTACGGAGCCTAGTGATGGTGCTGGGCCCACCCAGATAACCCATATAATCCCCCATCTCCAGGCCGCCTGGTTAGCAAACTTAGTTCCACCTGTGATTTGCTTCCCCATCGCCGCGTAATGTAGAGGAAAACAACAGAATGGGAAAGACTAGAGACCTCTCCAAGAAAATTAGAGATTCCAAGGGAACATTTCATGCAAAGACGGACACAATAAAGGACAGAAATGGTATGGACCTAACAGAAGCAGAAAATATTATGAAGACGTGGCAAGAATACACAGAAGGACTGTACAAAAAAAATCTTCACGACCCAGATAACTGCAGTGGTGTGATCACTGACCTAGAGCCAGACATCCTGGAATGTGAAGTCAAGTGGGCCATAGGAAGCATCACCACAAAAAAGCTAGTGGAGGTGATGGAATTCCATTTGAGCTATTTCAAATCCTAAAAGATGATGCTATTACAATGCTGCACTCAATATGCCAGCAAAGTTCGAAAACTCAGCAGTGGCCACAGGACTGGAAAAGGTCAGTTTTCATTCCAATACCAAAGAAAGGCAATGCCAAAGAATGCTCAAACTACCGCACAATTGCACTTATCTCACACACTAGCAAAGTAATGCTCAATATTCTCCAAGCCAGGCTTCAACAGTATGTGAACCATGAACTTCAAGATTTTCAAGCTAGATTTAGAAAAGGCAGAGGAACCAGAAATAAAATTTCCAGCATTCACTGAATCATAGAGAAAGCAAGAGAGTTTCAGAAAAACATCTACATCTGCTTCATTGACTATGCCAAAGCCTTTGACTGTGTGGATCACAAAAAACTGTGGAACATTCTTCAAGAGATGGGAATACCAGACCACCTGACCTGTCTCCTGAGAAATCTGTATGCAGGTCAGGAAACAACAGTTAGAACTGGACATGGAACAACATACTGATTCCAAATGGGAAAAGGAGTACGTCAAGGCTGTATATTGTCACCCTGCTTATTTAACTTCTATGCAGAGTACATCATGAGAAATGCTGGGCTGGAAGAAGCACAAGCTGGAATCAAGATTGCCGGGAGAAGTATCAATAACCTCAGATATGCAGATGACACCACCCTTATGGCAGAAAGTGAAGAGGAACTAAAAAGCCTCTTGATAAAAATGAAAGAGGAGAGTGAAAAAGTTGGCTTAAAGCTCAACATTCAAAAAACTAAGTTCATGACATCTGGTCCCATCACTTGATGACAAATAGATGGGGAAACAGTGGAAACAGTGACAGAATTTATTTTGGGGGGCTCCAAAATCACAGCAGGTTGGTGACTGCAGCCATGAAATTAAAAGATGCTTGGTCCTTGGAAGAAAAGTTATGACCAACCTAGACAGCATATTAAAAAGCAGAGACGTTTACTTTGCTGACAAAAGTCCATCTACTCAAAGCTATGGTTTTTCCAGTGGTCATGTATGGATGTGACAATTGGACTATAAAGAAAGCTGAGCACAGAAGAATTGATGCTTTTGAACTGTGGTGTTGGAGAAGACTCTTGAGAGTCCCTTGGACTGCAAGGAGATCCATCCAGTTCATCCTAAAAGAAATCAGTCCTGAATATTCATTGGAAGGACTGATGCTGAAGCTGAAACTCCAATACTTTGGCCACCTGATGCGAAGAGCTGACATTGGAAAAGACTGTGATGCTGGGAAAGACTGAAGGCGGGAGAAGGGGACGACAGAGGATGAGATGGTTGGATGGCATGACCTACTTGATGGACACGATTTTCAGCAAACTCAGAGAGTCGGTGATGGACAGGGAGGCCTGGTGTGCTGCAGTCCATGAGGTCACAAAGAATCAGAGACGACTGAGTGACTGAACTGAACACCACACAATGAAACATGTTCCCGGGTCTCAGGTTAGGGCGCACACATCTCTAGGGGCCTTTATTCTGCCCACCAGCTCGCTAGCCCCAGCTGACTTGCTGGATGGGTCTTCTGCCTCTTCCTTCCTTAGTGGTCTTGATTTCCTTTTTAAATAAAGAAATTTCCTAGCAACCCCGCCCCCCCACCTCCCCCACTCTGACTTCCAGCTGAATCACGCCCGGCTCAGCTGGGAGGATGGCAGAACTCCGGGCCGTGATAACGACTCCTGTTTGCACTCTGAGCACAGGCGGGAACCGTCCGCGGCGGCTTCATTTCTAGGAACCTGTCATCACTGCTTTGTTCAGCATGTCACCTGCGGCTTGAACTACCTCTTCTGCTAGGCCACTGGTTTGCAATCTGTCCACACAAATCAGTTAGTTGCACAGAGCTGGGTGGTGGTGGGGGGAGCGCGGATCCCCAGGGACCCCTTGGCGTCTTCTTTGCGTCTTAACAATGTGTGACCTTTCATTTAAACACAAACCCTTCAGAGAATCGGAAGGCCCACTAGCCTGAAAAGCTGATTTTTAATAGCCTGCCTCCCCCTTTGATTTCTAACTCATGACTGATTTCTCAGCTCAGAATAGGAGACCCTGAAGGCTGTGGAGGAGGAGGACGGGGAGGAGACCCTGCCGGGGTGGCTGCCACGGAGCCTCTGCTCAAACACTGGAGGCAAGTGTGGGCTTCACGTCAACTGCAGGAGGTTGAGGACCCCGTGCCCAGCTCCTGTGTGTCCTGGCCAGGCTGTGAACCGAGGGCAGCCCTTGTACGGATGATGTCGGAGCCCAGCCCGAAACCCGCACACACACTGGGGACCCTGCGTGCCTGGCTGGGTTGTCAACCCCGCTGTGATCTCGGTGTTTGGAGGGTGCTTCTCTTTGCCTTTCCGTGCCCACTGGAGCTCCCAGGTGCCCCCAGGGTCCGAACACTGAAGCAGAAACACAGCCTAGGAAAACTCAGCCTTGAATATCAACCGCAGACAAGCTGACTGCTGCTGGCTGCCCTAGAAGATGAAGGAGCCAGGCCTGGGTGGGGGGAGCTCCCGACCTCATCGAGCAGCCGAGGGGGGCTGGGATGCACCCTGTGGGCCAGGGGGAAGGACATCTTGGGAGAAGGATCGAGTCGGGAAGGAGAAGGGGCTCATGTCCAGCTGCCCTTGGTGAGGGGCGTGCCTCCACCCCATGGTTCCAGGAAGCTCCGAGCCCGAGCCCCCCGGGCAGGTGGGAGGACAGCCTGGGTCTCGGGGATGGTGGGAGGCTGAGGGGACCACCCTGCACCAGGTGGGGGAGGGGCCTCCTGTCATAGGGACCCGGCCCCCTGGGAGCTGGATCTTGCTCCCACCACCAGCATCCCAGACTGGACCCAGCCCAATGGAGCCCTCTGTTGCCTGCTGCCTCTGCCCCGCTACCCAGCTCGAGCCTGGTCATCGAGGTCACGGCCCCTGCCCTCCCTGTCCACGCACCCCACCCCAGTGCACCCCCCTTACCCTCTCTCTGGTCCCAGCCTGTGGCACCGGAACCAGCCTGTCAGTGAAGAACAGCTCCTGGGGCCTCGAGGGAGACCCTTTCACAGCATCCCCACTGCCCCCCCAGGACACGCCAGACTCACCTGATGGTCTTGCCCCAGTCACACCACAGCGTCCTCCCAACGGCCTCCATGTGCGCCTGGAACTGGGGGAGGCAGGACTCCCGGAGGAGGGTGCCGTGGTCAGCGTGCTGGCAGGCAGTGGTCAGGCAGAGGTGGGGCACTGCAACGAGAGCCCCCGCACGACAGTCATCCGCCCAGCTCGCCCATCCCTGCAGGGTCAGGGGCTGGCTCCACCCTTCGCGGCCCACACCCACCAGCACAGACTGGCCTGACTCCCAGGCCACCCAGATGCCCTGGGGGCGCCGCGATCCCAGGGGTCGGGGGTGGGTGGGGCGTCCAGGCTCCAGCTGGATCATTGCATGATCAGTTGCTTCGGGGCCCAGCAAAGGTCCGCCTGCTGACGGTGTGTCTGAGACCACCGTCTCCCTGGGCTCCAGAGCAGGGACTGCACGTCCTCTGGTCCGGTCTGACACTCACGCACCTTTTCGGCCTCACCCACCCCTGACCTGGTTCCTAAGCCTCCACTTCGCAGACACGGAAACTGTGGCAGCGAGAACAGCCTACCGGGACTGGACACAGGCTGATCACCCACGAGGCCTCTGGCGTCTGCCCGGGAGTGAGGGGAGGAATCAGCCTGCCCCAGGGAGCTGGTGAGCGGCTCAGGGTCTTGGAGACCCCCGCCCCGCTCTTCCACTAGCATGTGCCAGCCAGGCTGTACCACCCAGCGCTGAGCTCACGTTCTCTGGGTCTGGGTATTCATTGGCAAGCTGCCAAGCTGTCACCTGAGCTGTTCCTACCCTTCTACTCGTGGGGACTGGGGAGAGGAACAGGTAGACAGTGGTATCGGCTACAGGTAACAGAGTTGATGGGCTGTCCCAAACGAAGGTGGAGGGCAGAGTGCCCTGGGGGCCGGGAGAGCTGCCAGCACAGGGCTCCTGGCAGGCAGGGGAGCAGACCCTGTCTCTGTCCCCTCCAGAGTCCCAGGGGCTACGTGGTGGCAGGGGGCTCCACCCTCCTCTCCAGGGTCCACGTGAGGACCTCCAGGGCCCAATTCCCCCCCATTGGGGGCGGGAGACTAACGAGTCCACTTACCTAAGTGACAGACGGCAGGCCAGACACATCTTGTCAGGGGCTCGAGCCAACAGAGTGACATTTCACGGCAACCCAAGGACAACACTGATTTGTTTGTTCAGCCGCTTAGTCGTGTCTGACTCTGTGACCCCATGGATTGCCTGGGACTGGTTAGCTCTGTGATTGGTCACAAATAAGAAGCCAAACACAGGGAGCCCACGGCACATGGAGACAGAGGTGAATCTGGCGGCAGGAGCTGAAAAAAGCCTCGGGCTTCGTTCGCCCTGTGGCTCAGCTGGTAAAGAATCCGCCTGCAATACGGGAGACCTGAGTTCCATCCCTGGGTTGGGAAGATCCCCTGGAGAAGGGAAAGGCTACCCACTCCAGTATCCTGGCCTGGAGAATTCCATGAACTGTATAGTCCCTGGGGTCGCAAAGAGTCGGACACGACTGAGCGACTTACTTCACTTCACTTCACTGCCTGAGCGCCGAGGTGCCCGTCCTGTGCACACCACCTGGAGGGTGTCCCTCTGTACCCTAGATCTGGACATGCACGCTGGGAAGCAGGGAGGACCCCGGGGGTTTTCAGCCAGAGAAACCAGCAGTAATGGGTGGTGGGTGGAGGAGATGAGAGGCTGGCAAGAGGAAAACCCCCTTGGAGGAGCCTCAGGAGAGGACCCGCAGGCATGGGGAGCAGGCCAGCCCACCCTGGGTGCCCTGGGATGGGACCCCGCTGGGTCCACCTGGCGCAGCTCACGCACTCGAGGACCAGCTGGGGGAAGGGGCTGCTCCCAACCCCGGCTCCATCCAGACACCCCTGAGAAAGCCGACCTTCGCGCACGGGTGGAGCGCCCAGGGTCACAGGTAGCTCGGGGTGGGGAGGGGCTCAGACACTGGCTCACGGAGGAGCTCCAGCCATGTTCCGAAGGCCCCACCCCGGTGCCCCCGCGCCCTCAGCACTCTGTACATCTGCCCGGGCTGCGCCCGCGGACCTCCTTTCCCCGCAAATCCCAGACCCAGATGCGGCCCGTCCTACTCCGCGGCCTCCTCCCCGAGGTCCTCCAGGCTTTACTTAGGGTGGGCGGGGTTTTCCTCTCCTTTGGCCGCCCTCTGATTGCCTGTCGCCCTCCCTGCTAGCCCGCGGCTCTGCACGTTATTATTTGTCAAACGAACACGTAGGCGACACCCGGCTTTAGCACAGCGCGCCGTGCCTGCGCTGCAGCGAGGCGCCTCGGCGCGCCCTCAGGAGGTCAGGAAGGGCGCTGGGCTCCCCTCCTGCGCTGGCAGGGCTGGGTTAGGGAGAAGGAAGAGAAACGTGCATCTCCGTCAGTGCTGGGGGGGGGGGGGGCCGGGGGCGGGCAACCGAAAGCCAGGGGCTGATGTGGGCGCTGGAGGGGCGCCCACAACAGTCCCCCACAATCGTTCCGGGCCTCAGGTCACGCTGGAGCCCCCACTGTGGGTGCGAGCCCCGCTGTAGGGCCGGCCCCGTGGCCTCGCCGTGGCCCAGGGTCGGGCAGCTCCCACCACTCTGGGAGCTGCTGTCTGTGTCCCAAGGGCGGGCCCTCTGCTCTGTGGGGGCAAAGTCCGGCCTTCACCGCTACCCTTTCTTTCCTGCCCTGCGGGAGCCCAGACCTGGTTCTCCAGGCTGTTCGACAACTGGAATGAGGTTGGGCAAGCTGCTTGGGTGGTGAATTTGGAAACCAGTTTCAGCACAGAAGGATGCTGTTTTTGTTTTTTTTTTTTTTTTAATAAAAAACGAGCCTGATATAGTTCTTTTCCTTGCAAAGAGAGGCCCCATCACGGCTTTAAAACTGAATACACTGCCCAATGTTTTAAAACCAGCTGTTTGAGACCAGGTGGCTCCCATTCCTGGGTGATGCGAGGTTAATCCTTCACAGCGCGTGTCTTAAGAGGCCAAGTGCGAGGCTGCCGGGCAGACAGCAGCAAGCTGAGGCAGGACTTGCCCTTGCGCCGGTGTTCTTCAGTGCAGGGAGGCTGGCTGGGGCTGGAGGGGCTCCGAGAAAGCACGGACAATGCCCCTGGCCCTGGCAGGATCGCTATGGCAACGGGCCTGGGGCCAGAAAGACAGGGTGGCCGGCGCCCCACGGGGGCCCCTGGGGCTTGGGGGCCTTTGGGCTTTCTAACGAGAGATGAGGGCCCAGGGGAGGACCCGCCAGGTCTCTCTTCTCACCTGTGCCCTTGGCCTGCGGCTGCATGCCCACAGAACCGACCCGTCTTGCTGCCGCTCAGCTCATGCCACGATTGCAGAGACAGAGCCGCACACCCGCATGGGCCTCCCAGGGCTGGGGTCACGGGTGGGGAGCGAGCCGTGGGAAGGGCCCCTCCCTTATTGGAGTGGCCGGCCGGGGAGCTGGGCTCAGAGCCTCCCCTGGCAGAGCCAGTGGGCCTCTGGGCCCCAGCCCACTGCCCCCACCACCCAGGCTGGGCCCCCGGGCCCCGTCACCTCTGGGCCAATTTCTTTCTCTGTGAAATGAGACCCTTCTGCACCAAGTGGGCCAACGGGGCTGGTTCCCAGAACGTGTGTCTACAGGACCAGCCGCACTCGGCCCTCCCTGAGGGTCTGCGGTGTGAGGGGCCCTTAGTGACTCACAGCGTGTGAGCCCCACAGGGGTGGTGGAAGGGGGCAGGAAGGGGAGGCGACAGAGGCAGACTTTGGAGGTGGTGGGTACCCATGAGCACAGTCTTGAGTCCACCTGGGTGCATACATATCCCAGGACCTTCTAAGTCACACACTTGAAGTGCATTCTTTATTCTATGCCAATTACTCAGTTGACTTGAAGAAGTGAAGTTGCTTAGTCGTGTCCAACTCTTTGCAACCCCATGAAATGTAGCCTGTCAGGCTTCTCTGTCCATGGAATTCTCCAGGCAAGAGTACTGGAGTGGGTAGCCATTCCCTTGTCCGGGGGATCTTCCCGACCCAGGGATCGAACCCGGGTCTCCTGCATTGCAGGCAGTCTCTGTAACTGGCTGAGCCACGAGGGAAGTCACTCCTCAATTAAAATCAGTAAATCTGAGGGAATGTTGAGAGCGGGGAGCCGAGTGCTGTGATCACAGCTGATCTTCACGCTGCCTCTGCTCTTCCCTACTTTCTGCAGGTTAAGGAATGGGGTTTCTAAAGCGCCACCTCTATTCTGCCCGGACCTTTTCCTAACAGCTGCAGGAAAAGCCTTGCTCTGTGCGTTCCAGCCGAATCACCTTCTGCTCTCCCAGCTGGGGCCAGCACACTGGGAACCACCCACTCCCAGGACTCCTCTGGTTGCAGCCACTCGGGAGCCAAATGCCCAGGAAGCTACCTGCCTGGCCAGTCACTAAATGCCCCAGAGGATGATGTTAACAGCACTTGGTTTGAACATGTTACCTTCAGCCTTTCTCTGGAAAAAGAAAACTACTTTTCTTTTTCTACTCTGGAAAAAGAAAACAAGAACCCAAAAGACAAAATGAAAACAACAAAAACAAAAACAAAAACTCTGTGTGACAAGTGAAAACTCCTACTCAACCCTCAAGGCCCAGTGAACCATCACCTCCTCCACCCTGCCCAGCAGAGAGCCCTCTCTGACTGTGCATAGCGCCATCTTCTAACTGCTACCAGGAACCCTTCAACAGCCAACCACGGAAGGGGAGGGGGACCTCGGAGCCTGTGCCTCCTCCATACTCAGCGCCCCGCCTCAGCAGATCAGCTGGGAGACTCCTCACTCCCATCCAGGGACGGCTCTCTTAACGCTCCAGGTCTGTTCTGGCTTCTCGAAAGCCCCTGGCAGGCCTGGCCCCACGTGGCCCTAGTGTTAGGAGCCAGGGGAGTCTCCAGCAGGAGGGAGTGCTTCCCTCTTCTGCGTGTCTACCAGGACCACAGCGTCTGTCCATAACAACGGACCCTGGAACCTGCCCGAGGCGATGATGCCTCACGCAGAGGGGCCAGCCTCTGTCACCTCGCTTCGCCTTTGCCTTTCAGGCCTCTTCCCCCAAAACATGAGGTTTGCTATTGCTGTTGTTCAGTCCTTCATTCATGTCCAACTCTTTGCGACCCCGTGGACTGTAGCATGCCAGGCCTCCCTGTCCATCATCAACTCCCGGAGCTTGCTCAAACTCATGTCCATCAAGTCGGGGATGCCATCCAACCATCTCATCCTCTGTTGTGTCCCCCTCTCCTCCTACCCTCAATCTTTCCCAGCATCAGGGTCTTTTCCAATGAGCTGGCTCTTCGCATCAGGTGGCCAAAGGATTGAAGCTTCAGCTTCAGCATCAGTCCTTCCAATGAATACCCAGGACTGATCTCTTTTAGGATGGACTGGTTGGATCTCCTTGCAGTCCAAGGGACTCGCAAGAGTCTTCTCCAACACCACAGTTCGAAAGCATTCATTCTTCACTGCTCGGGCTTCTTTATGGTCCAGTTCTCAAGTCTGCTGATTCATGGACTGCTTTCGTTCCAGTCGACGGTGGACTGGAGCGTGTGACAGCGAGGCAGGCGTTGTCATTCAGTCATTTGCCGGGTAAACTGCTGTCTTTGATCCTCCCAGGTGAGGCCTGGCTCGGGAGAACCCTTGCTGGTGAGCCTCTCGGGTATGGGGGTACAGAGCCCTGGAAGCACACACAGGTGGGTGTTGCCCAGGTGGGTGCAGGGAGTGGCCTCTGGTCCCTGGTCCCACAGAATTCACCGGAGAACTCCACCCGGGAGGGAGGGGGGTGGGATCAGGACTAACGTGACAGGGACACTGGGAGGTCTAATGAGCAGGAAATAAGAGTGGCCTGGCTGTGATGAGACGCCCGGGTCCCCTGCTCCCCTGCTGAGACTTGGCCATGGACCCTGCTTTAGTGAAGCTGCTCAGAATCCGTGTTTCGAATGATCACTGCAGTGATGTCTTTCGATGTCAAAGAAAATACTAACATAAAACAATCTTAGGGGAATTTTTTTGTCTTTCTCCATGAACAACAATACTGTCATTATGTCACCAAGAATAAGCTCTTGTTTAGCCTGGGAGCCTCCTCCCGCTGCTGTGTTGACATAACCCTCCTGGCCAAGAACAGACGTGTTCTCTAGAAACGTTACCCAGCCCCAAGGTCATCCATCCTGGAGCGGGGGAGGGCTGGTGCCCAGGACATCCCTGTGGGCACACCATGGGGGTGGTAAGAGGAGGCTGGGGGGACAGGGCAGAGCCCCAGCAGCGTCCTGTGGTCTCCACGTGCCAGGAGGATGCTTAAGAGCAGGGGCAGGTGGGTGGGGGGGGGCACCCAGGGCCGGCGGGGGTTCTGCCCCTCCCCCGACCCCTCCCCAGGCTCCCCGTCTCCTCTTCAGGTCTCCCGAGTCCCTGGCAGAACGAGAGGTTCTCAGGCAGGGATCTCACAGCTCCCCCACCCGCCGGTGTGTGCCCTTCTCAGAGCCCACCATGTGTCTGCCACTCACCAGGCCCACCACTCTGCTGGGCACACGTCAGACTCAAATGTGACGGTGTCATGGGCTGGAAACGTTCATCTCTTGGGGCTCACTCAGGTCTGTCTGTCAGTGTGTCTGTCTTGGAGAGGTGCCCTGCTGCCCCCTCCCCGGGACCCCTGCGGCTCCTGGGATGGGACCTGGCCGCACGGCCCCCATGTCCAGCTGAGAGGACTAAACGGAGAGCTGGGCCTGGGTCCCGGGTCCCTCCCCGAGACCGTCCCGGCGGGCGGGACTGGGCCAGGGCCCTTGGAGCGGGGAGCCCTCCGTGCCAGGCGGCCCTCTGGAAAGACAGGCTCTGGGCCTGAAGGCTGCCAAGCCCTAGGGGCTGCCCTGCTGATGGCTCAGCATCTTCGCTGGAATTCAGGTCACGCGGGGAGCCGCCATCACACACTCTGCCAGGCGCCGTTTCTAAGTGAGGAGAAGCTACGGGATTGCTTCATCCTGGGGGAAAGCAGGAGGAACCGGCTTTCCCCAACTAGCTATTTGCCCCGAGTAAGGATTTCACCTAAAACCCTTCCTTGACGTGTGGTTACCGCCACTTCTGATGTGGGCATAAACATCTCTCAACAGCCCTGGCCTGACGATGTGCACACTGCCAGGCATGCAGCTGTAGAAGGAAGACGGATGCCCAGAAACGTCTCCCTGCCACTACACACACAGGGTGAACAGACACACTGAGTCGATGAGCAAAAAAAAGAATCTTTCAGATGTGGACTCCAGGATTAGAGCCGCCTCTGGATTTAAAGCAGCATGACAATCTGAAGCAGTCACGTGGACTGCATTTCCTGTGATGTCCTGGTCGGTTCCAAACAGCTACCCTTGTATTTATATAAAGTCACATATTTCAATAAACACAGTGTTAGTCACTGTGTCTGACTCTTTACGACCCCGTGGACTGTAGTCCGCCAGGCTCCCCTGTCCACGGGATTCTCCAGGCAAGGATAGTGGAGTAGGTAGCCATTCCCTTCTCCAGGGGGTCTTCCCGACCCAGGGACATAGCAGCCTTGCAAGAAGTACCCCCTCCCCCAGCACGCGAGGGAAGGTGCGTGTTTCCCAGGACAGACGACAGAGGAGTTCAAACAGGCCGACGCCGGCCAGCACTGTCCAGTGAAGGTGGGCGGGTGGTGACGGGAGCTTACAACGAAGTCATTACACACGGACTCTGGCTCCTCTGGAAATGTCCCTCTTTTCTGACCGATGAAAAATAAGAAATTCCACCTTGCTATTCTGGGTAGCAAAATCTTCATCACCAAGGGGCTCTAGCTCACACTACCCCTTGGAAAGAAAAACGTGCGCTCTCCTAATTCTTCTGACTACAGCTCGGCTCCAATGACGCTAATTAGCTGATAACCTCATAAAGCTGTGTTTGTTCTTCCATGATATAACATTAGCCAGACCTCTCAGAATGTTAGGGTTCCAGGACTTTGACCTTCCACCAGAACGTTATTTTCTTGGTAAACAAGGAAGGTCTTTAATATGTGATCATGATAAAGTGTTTTATTTACATAAGCTTTAGAGGGTGCAGCTTCTGGATGGTAGGAAAGAGAATTTGTTTATTTATGCTTAAATAAGCTGGGCTCAGCCCAGCTCTCTACCTTGCTGAAAGAGAAATGCTCGTTTCTTAAGAAACTAAAACAGTACATTCCAGGTCAAACCCACAGATCCTAATGCAAAAGAAGAGAATAATATTATTATAAGATTCTGCTTTTCATATACCTTCAGCAAAAACCACTTAAGTGGCAGGATCAGCTTTCAGAGTACATTCTGTTGAAGTAGATGCTAAGGGTTTTGGGCAGCTCCAACACTCCTTGGCGAGGTGTGGGAACTGGAAGCCCGGAGTGACAGCCTCCCGCCTCCCAGACAAGCCCCGCAACCCCTGGCTGCCTCTTGAGCAGCTGCACGGCAATGTGGGGACCCCTTCCCCAAGGGCAGCATCACTGCTTGGCAGCCAGGACACAGCTACCAGGAAGAACCGTGGGGCCTCCCTGGGCCACTGGATTCTTCCACTTTACATGACTGATTTGGTTTTTATTAAATGGTAACTAAATACATGAATCCAATAGCTGAGGCAGTTCAGGAAGGTTGCTTAGCATTTTATGAAAACAGTGGGAAGAGGGAACTGAAGATGACAATTTCTGCTAAATTTTGCTGAGTCAGCTGCAGGCTCCTGCCACCATGGTCTCAGAACAGAGAGCCAGGCGTGTTCTGCCACCTCCCCAAGAGCCCCTCTCTGGACTGCTGCTAGCCACACACACACACACACACACACACAGGCAAGTCAACACACACCCACATACACACACAGATTGGCAAGTCAACACACACCCACACAGAGCGGCAAATCAACACACACACACACACAGGCAAGTCCATACACACACACACACACACACACACACACACACACACACACACCCTGTGGAAATCACACACACACAGGCAAGTCCATACACACACACACACACACACACACACACACACACACAGACACACACACACACCCTGTGGAAATCACACACACACAGGCAAGTCCATACACACACACACACACACACACACACACACACACACACCCCTGTGGAAATGCCCCGAAGAGAATGGCTGGCCTCATTTCTGCAAAGGAGGCTTATCTACAAACCAGCAACTGTTGGCTGTGAATGTGTCAGATTTTCAGTTTTAGCCAGTTTTCTAGGTAAATGGTACGTGGTTCTGATTCTGGAACCCGAAACTGCCTGCAGCCTGGAGCCGGGGGCCAAGGTGCCATGAGGTCGGTCACGGTTTCCTCCGGAACCTGAGTGCCCGCGCCCCACGCCCCCGCGAGGCCTCCGAAGCCGCCCCTTCCCCGGAAGGAGGCGCCCCCCGCCCGCGGCCCGTCCTGAGCCGGAGCCGGGACCCCTGCCTACTCACCCAGGAGCAGCCAGAGGCTGCGGCACCGGAGGCCGCGCAGGCCCGGGGCCATGGCTGCAGCCGAGCCGAGTCCAGCCGCCTGCCGCGCGCCCCGCCGAGGACTGAGCCCGCCGCACCGGGGGCGGGGGCGGCAGCGGAGCGGGCGGGAGGCGGCTGCCGCGGGGCCCGGCCCACTGCGGCCCGCGGCGGTTGGAGGGGTGGCCCGCGCGGTGATGGGGGCCGCGCCGGGACCCCGCAGGGAGGGCCCGCAGCAGGCGAGCCGGGCTGGCCAGCACCTGCCGGCCGAGGTGCGGGGGCAGACGCTGCACCAGCGAGGAGAGCGCGGGGCCGGACGGGGAGACACTGCGAGGGAGCCGCGCAGTGTCTCCAGGACCCTGCCCGGGGGACCGCACACTCCGGCGACGACCTCGACCGAGGCTCGGATGCTCCTGAAGTGTTTGCCACTTGTTTAACTGGGGCGGCTCTTCTAAACAGGGCCTCTCGAGGCCCTCCCGGGTACCTCTCTCCTTCGCTCTGTGGGTTACAACCGCTCTACCTCGGGGGTCTACTTTGTAGAAGACCAAGGTCACCCTCGCCCATCCGCCTCGCCCAAGGTGCAGGCACTGGGGTTCCTGAGAGGACAAAACCAGCCCTGGCTCTTGGAGACATTCAGAATAACCAAAAAAAGGGCCCACAGGTCCAGCGAGGAGCTGGAATGACGGGAATGGTGGGTGTGGGTGCACCGGAGGAGGTGCCTGGAAGGTAGGTGTAGGTCCTGGGCTAGAGGGAAGAGGGCTCCTGGGGGTACAGAAAGGTGGCCCTTGTGGACTTCTTGCCTGACATGGGGGGCGAAAGTCAGAGGCGGCTGGGAGGGCCTCTTTCTGACTCTGAACTTGTAGAAAGAGAAGGGCTCCCTGGGGTGGGGGGACACGAGAGCCCTGGGAATCTGGGCAAGTGCAGGTAACCTGCATGCTTAGGTCTGACCTGGGAGGCATCAGCCCAGCCTAGCGAAACTGACCTGGGCCCTCTGAGCTCTGCTGGTGGCTGTGCCTCACTTTGCAGAGGTTCCTGCTTGTAACAGCCTATTCTGAGAACTCTCAGCAACTGAGTACATTTATGCTCATGCTAAGGAATCAACCCCTGCCCTTAGGAGGAGCAGGAATCACACCTTTGTGACCGAAGCTGCTGACGCCTAGCGGAGTGCCTAGTGCAGAATTCCGTGGTCAGTCCGTGTGGACCGACTCAACACATCCCTCTGCCGACAGCTCTGTGAACAGCAGCAGCTGACAGCCAGGCGGGCAGGAGGCACTGAGGACCTGCATGCCTGTAGCCTGGAGCCTGAGGGGCCGGGGTCCCACGGTGGAGGAGCACGCGCTCGCTCGAGCTAAGCCCCTCTTCCCCAAACATAGGAAGATACACCCCAGCGCGTGGCCTGGCCTCCCTCTCTATTCATTTAAGAGACAGATGCTGGGTAAACAAGGCAGGTTGTTCTGCCCTTCAGTTGGTAATCCAGTGAGGCATCTGCAAAAATCTCAGTAACACAGCAACCACAGGCCTGGGCCTGGTGCAGCTGGCTCAGCTGCAGTGTGAGAAGCCTTGAGGGCTGGGCGGGTGAGTGTATGAGGAGGCTGCAGGCCAGAGCGAACAGCCCGCTGGCCAAGGCACAACTGTGTTGGGCTGGGGGGTGGGGGGGGGGGTGAGGTCCCAGCCCCTCCCCGTGAAGCACAGGATCTCTGCTCTCTCAGACCCGCCCTCCACTCACCCTTTCCCCCGTGGCTTGTGGACCTCTCTGCACCTGCTTATAGCTGGGCTCTTTCATTCCCCAAGGCACCGGGGACCCCTCTCCTTCCACTGTTGGGGCTGGCATGGTCTGGGTGGGAAGCCCTCTTGCCATTTCTCCTCTCCATTTTCTCACACTGCCCACCCTGACAGATACATGTACCTGACAAGACAGAGTGTACTTCTCAAATCTGTGGACTCAGGAAGCTCACAATTCTCTTGGGAATGCCATAGTTGGGGGTGTACCCACCATGGCACTTTCTCCCCTAATGGTTTTCTTATCTGCACCTTGGGTCTGGGTAAGAGACACCCCAGTAATTACTATGGGTTTTCCCTTTGGCAGAGGTATGGAAGTGGGACAAACTCTAATGTCTTTATACCTGTGATATCGTAAGAGTTGCCAGTTTTGCCCCAGCCATTTTTCTTGCTGGCAGCGTGGACAGTCCTCTCCCTGGGCACCTCCATCCACACGAATGTTAGGGTAAGCAATGGGAGAGTTGAGAAGATGGCCACATGCTTTCCTGCATGCACAGCAGGGCTAAAGACACAACCTAGACAGGTCAACATGACTAAAAACTCCAAGTTAAAAGAACACTTCAGCTTCCATCCATTATGAAGTAACAGGGACCGGATTCACCTTCCCCACTTAAACTAAAACGTTGGACAAAACAGATCAAGGAACAGTTCTCACCCTGGACCACAAGACAACGGCCCTGAGAGCAGGGAAACAAGTGAGGTGAGCCGTATGACTGCTCACTGCCTGCAGTTTCTAGACACAGTCTGGGGGCTCCCAGGGTTGGGAGGCTGGGGAGCCAAGGCAGCTGGCGCTAGCAGGGTGCCAGAGTACTGGAGAGGAGAGAGCTGCACAGAGAAAGCGGCAGCTGAATACTGATCAGAGTATGCATGTAAGGACAGTATCTGAGGCAGGAAAACAAAGCCCTGGCCAGGAGCGGGTTGGAACAATCTCTCAGAGCTCACGCAGGGCCTGGAAAAGCTCCAGCTCCACCAACCATAGTGAAAAACTGCCGGGGTCCAGCCTCGGCTGATCCAGGGAGTTCGAAGCAGGGACGGCGTCGGCGAGGATCAGGATACAATAGCTTCAATTAGATATTAATTAAAGATGTAAAGAGTAATAGAATGAGGATAGCTCAGTAGGAAAATTCAGTGGAGAAAAGAGGCTGAGTAGTTTGGTTTACGCGGGAGACCAATAAAACTTCAAGACAAGAAGTTTGCACCACTTACGTAGGCCGCAGGCGTCCTTCCGTTCTCCCGAAGGAGAGGAGACACTGAGGCCTCCCCGGTCGGATCTTAGAAGCCCAGGCATAATTAGTAAGCATGGCGGGTTCCCCGCTCCAGATGGAGACTCAGCCAGAGTGAGAGAGCGAGCGACATGGGGAGACCAGTCTTTCGAGGAACTGATCCCCATTCTTTATTTTCCATGGTCTACTTTTATACACTGAGATGTTATGCAAAAGTCACGCGGGGTCAGCCGTCCTGACTTTTATCAAAGTCAGGTGCTTCATACAAATGTATACAGAGGTCTTAGGGATGTTACATCATCTTCTGGCCAGGGGGCCTGCTGACAATTTATGACCCTCTCCTTGTGACAGCGGTCAGTCAACCAGGACACTTATTTCTCCAGGGGTGATTATTCTTAAAACAGACGCCACCCAAATAAAGTTACATTCCTATAAGGTGAGGGTGTAGTGGGTTTTAGTTAAGGAAAGAATTTACTTAGCCTAAGGTCTAACGTGATTTATATCAAAGGTTAATACTTATTTCTTCTATATATTCATTAATGTGTGTAAGGGCAGGGGATGTGGAGACTTAGCAACAAACATTGGCTCAATAGCAACAAACATTGGCTCAACAAATGAAAAACCCTTCACCAATACAATTTCTAATCAGCCCATTATACTTATACTAATAGTTTTCTAACTTTTCTAAGGAACCTGTTTTTAGAAGGTTTAAAGCATCTAGTGCCTCTCACGGTTGGGAGGCTGTGAGCAATCACATGTGGCCGGACAAGCATGTCAGGCAGGCTAGAGAACCTTCAGAGGAGTTTGTAGGTTAAAACACTCTTTCACGCCCAGGAGTTTTTATTAACTGGAGCTCTAAGTTAACTCCTTCTCCGAAAGAGGTGGTGGGGGACAGCCCCCCGTAAAGTCAGAGGTGTAGGTGAGACCACAAAGTAGTAAAGTAGGCAGGCTCTGGTTATGGGGGTAGATGCTCGAGGATTTCCAGGGGGACTCCTGAGGCTCGATCCCGCCTTTGCGTATGTCGAGCCTCCTTCCTCATGACCTTTGCCACGGGCGGAGTGCCTCACTCTGGCCCCCAACAAAAAACCTTGAGATAAGCAGAAGAGTAATGAGAATTACTGCCTTTGGAGTCAGAAAAAAAAAAATAACTATAAAGGCTGCCCTGGGGCCACCTGACAAAGCTTCAAAGCAAGAACTGACTAGATCTAATAAACTCTTAAGTAACTACTACATCTCAGAACAAAGACTTAAGAACAAAACAGCAAAGAACCATGAGACAACTTCAAGTGGCTTAATATATGTGCAGTGGAGTTCAGTCAGACAAATATGTGAAGTACTGTGTAAAAATTTTGATAAATCTATAAATTCAAGAATATCAACAAACCCCAAGGACAAGAATGAAGAAAAATACATCAAGGCACACCATGGTGAAATTGCTTACAACCAGTAATAAAGAGAAAACCTCTATTAAAATGACGGGAGGAAAACTATGTTATGTACACAGGAGCAGAGATAATGGCGACAGCAAGGCTCTCATGGGAAACGGTGCGAACCCGACAGGGATGGAGCAGCACTAGTGAGCATGGAAGGAAAGAGCATCCCGTGCTCTACAGACAGCTTTGCAGTCATCTGCGGACACAATGGGGAAGGTTTTGCTGGAGTCCCCACTCCCAGGGTAGCAGTCCAGAGGCGATGCTTCAGTCGTTATCAGTAAGGAATGAGTGGTTCCAAAGACGCACTTGTAAGCATAACAGCTCCGCTCTGTGGTCTGCTCACACAGCACAACTGTCAAACATGAGACATAACCAGCGGCGTCTTGGGAGCACTCAGCTTCATCGTTTCGGCATTCAAACCTGAGCACTGCTGTGTGCCTATTTCCTAGAAGTTCTCGGTGAGCACTGTAACCATTCCTGCTTACTCAGGAGTGTGTGAGTGTGGAGGTGGAGGGGGTGGGGGAAGAAGGGAGGGATGAGAGAAAAGATGAAAAGAGAAAACGGGAAGAAAGCAGAAGGCTCTTGATCCAGTTATATCTGAATTCTTTTCTGGAGGTGTCCATTACGTAAGTTAAATTTTACTTTTTTGTGTGCTTTGGCTAGTTTGAGTAGTATTTCTATCATTTGCAATCAACTGCCCCCTGAGTAACATACTAACTTATGGCCTGCTTCATTCTAAGAAATTTAGAGGCAGGGTATAGGCATTTACAGAAGAGAGAAAGAAGATAAGAAAGTAGAATGAAAGCAAAGCAGCAGGACAGCACAAGAGAGTCCGGGCAGTCGCTGCGCAGAAAGACGCACCACTGCACACTGCTCGCAGAGGCCCTTCCAGCAACAGCAAAGCGTGACAGGCTCATCCACTGTGACAAGTACTGAGGCAAACACTCTACGCCATCCCGTGAGGGCAGGTGCTTCCATCTTCACCAGACAACTGAGGCCCAGGGCTATTACCTAACTTGTCCAAGGTTAAACACAGCTGACAAGCTCAGCCAGGAACCTGCATCAAGGGAATCTGGCTTCAGAGCCTGCCTTCTTTAACAGTACACTGTTACAAGTGATGCAGGAGTTTGGCTCTCAGCTTCCTGGCAGGAAAAGCAAAGCTATTTTAAACAATCAATGTCCATAATATACGTTAATATACATAATATATTAATGACATTCTCTGATGTGTCAGGGGACTATTACTATCAACCCTAAGTATTATGATGTTATTAAGATCTAAAGTGTGTTCATCGCAGTACTGTTTATAATAGCCAGGACATGGAAGCAACCTAGATGTCCATCAGCAGATGAATGGATAAGAAAGCTGTGGTACATATACACAATGGACTACTACTCATCCATTAAAAAGAATACATCTGAATCAGTTCTAATGAGGTGGATGAAACTGGAGCCTATTATACAGAGTGAAGTAAGCCAGAAAGAAAAACACCAATACAGTATACTAATGCATATATATGGAATTTAGAAAGATGGTAACAATAACCCTGTGTACGAGACAGCAAAAGAGACACTGACGTATACAACAGTCTTATGGACTCTGTTGGAGAGGGAGAGGGTGGGAAGATTTGGGAGAATGGCATTGAAACATGTGTAATATCATGTATGAAACGAGTTGCCAGTCCAGGTTCAATGCACGATACTGGATGCTTGGGGCTGGTGCACTGGGACGACCCAGAGGGATGGTGTGGGGAGGGAGGAGGGAGGAGGGTTCAGGATGGGGACCACATGTATACCTGTGGTGGATTCGTTTTGATGTTTGGCAAAACTAATACAGTGTTTCAGGTTTAAAAAAAAAAAAAAAAAAAAAGATCTAAAGTGTTAGCGTTAGTCACTCAATCGTGTTCAATTCTTTGCGACTGCATGGACTATAGCCCACCAGGCTCCTCTATCCATGGAATTCTCCAGGAAGAATATTGGGAGTATGTAGCCATTCCCTTCTCCAGGGGATCCTCTGGACCCAGGGAACAAACCCAGGTCTCCCACATTGCAGGCAGATTCTTTACCATCTGAGCCACCTTAAGATCTAAGTTCTATATAAATACTAGTAGCTAAGCGGTAGCTAGCTAGTCAAAGCTATGGTTTTTCCAGTAGTCATGTATGGATATGAGAGGTGAACCATAAAGGCTGAGCACTGAAGAAAAGATGCTTTTGAACTGTGGTGTTGGAGAAGACCACTAAGAACCCCTTGGACTGCAAGGAGATCAAACCAGTCCATCCTAAAGGAAATCAATCCTGAATATTCACTGGAAGGACTGATGCTGGAGATGAAGTTCCAATCCTTTGGCCACCTGATGTGAAGAGCCGACTCACTGGAAAAGACACTGATGGTGGGAAAGCTGAGGGCAGGAGGCGAAAGTGGTGACAGAGGATGAGATGGTTTGATGCATCACTGACTCAATGGACACGAGTTTGAGCAAACTCCAGGAGATACTGAAGCACAGGGAAATCTGGGGTGCTGCAGTCCATGGGGTTGCAAATAGGCAGACATTGACTTAGCAACTGAACAATAAAGCTAGGGACTTATTTAATACTCACAGCTCGTAACTGCTTTGTCCCCAAGAATCAAAATTCAGGCAGGAATCTCATATTGTTCCCAGCAGCTCTTGAGGGATAACCCTTATAGTTGTATTAGTTTTCTATTGCTGATGTCACACACTACCACAAGTTTGGTGGCTTAAACAATACAGATCTATTTTCTTATACTTCTAGAAGTCAAAAGTTGGGGATGGGTTTCCCCAGGCTAAAATTAAGATGTCCTCGGGGTTGCATTCCTGCTGGTAGCTCTAGTGGACCAGCCCTTTCCAGCTTCCAGAAGCCACTTGCAATCCCTTGGCTCCTAGCCACCTCCCTCCATCGTCAAAGCCAGTAACAGTGGTGGAGCCCTTCTCAAGACTGCCATTTGTCTGGTTCTCTCTTCTGCCCGCCCAGATAATCCAGGATCATCTTCCCATCTAAAGGTCAGCTGATTAGCAATCTTACTTGCTTCTGTAACCTTAACTCCCTTTTGCCATGTGACATATTCACAGGTTTGGGCATGAAGACTGGTCAGTTTGGAGGGCCATTACTTTACTGACCACAAGAGCTAACAGTATTAAACATTTTACTATTATGCCAGATAGACACTTTGTAATAAGTAACTGATCAATAATGAAAAAGAAGTTAAGTCAACATATACGGAACTCTGGCTGAAAAACTTTTTTTTTTTTTTTTAAGAAACTACCTGAAATATTGAGCTTCTCAGTTACACATATTATCTCTTTTGACCAAAATTAACACTGGCATTAGGCAGAGCCAATTTAGAATTTTTAGTCCCACTTTTTTGGGGACAGTCTCAGGGTATTTTACAATATTCTAGATGTCTGGTTATCTCTAAACATAACCATCTGTATATTGTAGCTGATATAGTTAAAGCGTTCTTTGGTGTCCCAGTAATACAGTATGAAATAAAAAATGATTCTGAGCAACAATTAATCATATTGAAATTGTCTGAAACTTTGCTGAAGATATTTAGAAACTTGGATAATCTGACCAGTCTTTTAAATTCTCTAACAACTTTATATAATTAACCAATATCAAATTAGAGATCTTAGAAAATAAATATTGCTTTTTCACTTTTAGGACTAAAGATTCATGAATTATTCTAGTTTCTATATTTTACTTGGGAAGTTTAATAACAGGGATCTATTTACATGGTCATTGTTAAAAACCTGTTGATCTAGAAGTGGCCTGATCTTTCCTTTACATTTTGAAGAGGACATCTTTATTCCAAAAAAATCTCAAAGTTAGAATTTCAAGTGATCCTTTCTATATTTCCCCCAAAATGAATTCATTAATTTGGTCTGTATGTTTTTTAAAAGGGAATTCCATTTCATTAAATCCTTTTAGAAACAAATGACTAGAGGCAAAAGTTCCATGGGCAGAGAGGAGCCGGGTGGGCTGCAAACAGTTAGACACGACTGAGCACACAAGCACATGCGCACACTCCTCACTGCCTCTAGTATGTTAGAAATAATGTCGGATCCATGTTTCAAACATATTTAAAAAGGTTACTTTGAATGTAGCCTTTTAATATAAATAATCATTATAGGAAGCAATTTGCGTAATTCTAGGATTCTGCTAACTTGATGTACGGCCCAAAGGAAAGAATCACTCACTAACCTGATGATTCTCAAGTTTCAGTTAATAGTGTCCTTTTAAATCATTATTACTTTCTACATCCTGGAACTCAATTTCTGGTAAACATTTGGAATGGATCTGGTAATAACGAGACAAACATATGAAATAAACCCAAAAATTCCATGAAGAGAAAAAATTTGAAACCCAATAGTTTGATCTGTAGTCTTACTGTCCATGTATATTTCATATAAACACTGGTAGGTTAATTTACACTTGGAATGCCATCAAACATGCAGAAAGTATTAAAGTTTACTATAGATTCTACCTTTACTAAATATAATACACCAAATGTAAATGTTAAATAAGTAACTTTTAATCAAGCAATACCAGCTACATATTGAATGCTATAAACATTTTAAACATTTGAAGAAAATGCATATTTAAGTGTTCATCTTACTATTAGTAAGACTCTAACTTTAAACAACATGTTACCTTTCAAAGTAAGCAATTAAAGGAATTTGTTATCAGATAAAGCCAAAGAATAGGTCTTGAAAAGTGTTCCAATGTACACTCTAACCTAATAGAACTTCTTACAAAATGAACATAATCAATACAGTGACCATTTTACATTTAAGTAAACAGTTTACCAGAGCACAAATGGGTGCACTGTTCCTAGTGAAAACAGGGAACATACATCTAAACCTATTAATGCATCACAACAGTAATTATTTTGGAAACTTAAAAACATACACATTGCAAAATGTGTATCTGTAGATCCAGTTAATCTGTTATGCTATGGTCCAATATAAGAGTCTTAAGATAACTGAAAACTGAAACTAAATTCAGGTAAATTATATTTTTCACATATAAAACCATACTTTCTATTGGTCAGTATTTTTAAAACTGACTTAACACAGATTTTTGAAATTGACACCATTTTTGTCTCTGCTCCAAAACATGCAGCTTCAAGTCTCTAAATGACAAGTTTGAAATACAAAGTCTATAAACATTAAAAAGTATCTTTTAATTTATAGAGATCTTTATATTGTCGAAACAACAGTTGCTAGATTTTAAGAGATGGCTATATAAAGTAGAATATTATAAACAGCTAACCCCATTTATCGAGCCTATTTAATTATATTGTTTTGCTGTTACCACAATTTTTTTGTAAGTGCTGGAGAACATTCTCTGTAGAAAGGAACTCATGCTTTCCAAGGAAATTCTAGAGGTCAAGAAAAGAAGAAGAAACCAACAATAAAATGTTACACTAAATCCAAAATTCCGTAAAAGTACATAGTTATCAGTACACTCTATTACTAAATCAATCGTTAGTTAACTCATTTATCATACTTATATGCTTATATATGCCTGCCTGGTGGCTCAGGCGTTAAAGAATCCACTGGCAATGCAGGAGACCTACCTGGGTTCGATCCCTGGGTCAGGAAGATCCTCCAGAGAAGAGAATGGCAACCCACTCCAGTCTTCCCGCCTGGAGAATTCCATGGACAGAGAAGCCTGGTGGGCTACAGTCCATGGGGTCACAAAGAGTGGGACACAACTGAGCGACTAACCCTTTCACTTTTCATACTTATTTGCCATCAATTTCTACTCCCTACTAGGAATATCACTAAACTCAGTAAATACTGAGACGTGGAATACTGGATCATATAATTCTATTTTAATATTTGGAGGAATGGTCATACCATTTTCCACAATGGCTGCACTATTTTACACTCCCATCAGCAATGCACAAAGTTTCCAATTTCTCCACATCCTCACCAACACTTGTTATCTTCTGGTTTTGGCAGGAGGATAATAGTCATTCTAATGGGTGTGGAGTGAATGAATACCCCATGTGGTTTTGGTTGCATTTCCCTAATGATTAGTGATAACGAGCCTATTTTCATACGCTCATTGACAATTTGCATATCATCTACAGAGGAAGTCTATTCATATCCTTTGTGCGCTTTTTAAACTGGGCTGCTGTGGAGTTGCAGGCATTCTTTATTATGTTTTGGATGTGAGTCCTTGTCAGAGAAACGATGTACAGACACTCCCCCCTGTTCTGCAGGGTGCCTCTTCACCGCTGATGGTGATGCACCAAAGGTTTACATTCTGATGCAGGTTATCTATCTTTTCTTGTCTGTGTTTTTGGTGTCATATCCAAGAAATCACTGCCAAATTCAACAGTGTGAGGCTTCTCCTCTATTCTTAGATTTTACTTCTCACTCTTGGGGGTGTTGCTGGGGACCGCCAACACAGTACACTTTACTCTCTTCCCAAGTTACGAGGTGCTTAGAACAGCTGCAGTACTTAATTCTCTCTCAACTTACATGTGACTATTGTCATATGTTAATTATATTAGACCCTATAAAATACCATTATTCTTGTTTTATATAGTATTAGTTGATCTATACATTTTATTCTTCAATTTGTCTGCATCTCTGACCTTTCATCTGAAATGTTTCCTTCTTTCTAGAAAACACTCTAGTATTTTCTTTACTACAATGGGTCTTCTAAGTAAATTGTCTTAGCTTTTAATTGAGTAAAAATAAATTTAGTTCACATTTACTCTTGAAGGCTCTTTTTGTGAGTACAGAATCCTAGGTTGGTATTGACAGCTTCTGTTGAAAATCAGATGTCAGTTTAATTGTACTTTTTTTCCCTCTAGTTGCTTTATAGTGTTTTTGTTTTTCAGTTTTCCTATGTGTAGGTGTCTGGGTGTGCAGGTGTGTACCGCACTTTTATTTCTCTTGCTTATCCCCTTATTCATAAAGCTTTGAGGCTCATTAAATGGTCTGATTGACTTTCAGCAGCTTTGCACAGTGGTCACCAGGATCACATTCAGGCAGTTTTTCTAACGCACTGAGGTCTCTTTATTTTTCCTGCTCGGCATTTGAAAGTTTTACTAAATTTCTGATATGTTTTATCATTTAAATTTTTTTCAAATATTGAATCTGTTCTAGTTCCTCCCTTTTTATTTTTTGGTTAAAATTCCAGTTGTACAAATTATTAGAGATTTTCTTGGTATATCTTTGTTTCTTCTCTTTTGGGTTTTTCACCCCTTTATCTCTGTGCTTCATTCCATAATTTTTCTGACCTTTCCAATTGTCTAATATGTTGTAGAACTTATTAATTGAATTATTCATCTAAGTTATTCTGTTTTTCATTAATGGAATTTCCTTTAAAATATTTCCAGTTCTACACTAAAATTCTTAACCTTGTTTTCTGTCTCCTTGAACATAATGCATCTGAATTAATTAGCTTTTGCTGTGCAACAAATAACTTTCACAACTTAGTAGCTTAAAACAGTGAGCATCTGTTTAGCCTCTGATTCTGCAGTTAGCAATGGGCTAGACTCCTTTGGGTGATTTGGCTCCCCTTGCTTGGGCTCACTCATGCATCTATGGACAGCGGCCAGGTTGGTAGGTGATCTGCCGATCTGTGCTAGGTTCTGTCACGTGTTCAGGGGAAGATGGATGTAGAATGGAACGCCTCAGCTAGCCTCCATGTACAGCTGGCCCTGCATATCTTCGAGTTCTGCACTTGCAGATTCGACCAACAATGGACTGAAAATATTTGAAAAAAATTCCAGGAGGCTCCTAAAAGCAAAATTTGAAATCTACTGTGCTCTGGCAACTATTTACAGCATTTATATTGTATTTACAACTATTCATAGTTATTTACAATTGTATTACATATTAGAAATAATCTAGCGATGATCTAAAGTATACAGGAGGATGTGTGTAGGTTATATACATGTCCCTTGGAAAGCAAGGAGAGCAAACCAGTCAATCCTAAAGGAAATCAACCCCGAATACTCAATGGAAGGACTGATGCTAAAGTTGAAGCTCCAATACCTTGGCCACTGATGTGAACAGCCGACTCACTGGAAAAGACTGGGATGCTTGGAAAAATTAAAAGCAGGAGGAGAAGAGGGCAATGGGGGACAAAATGTTTGGATGGCATCACTGATTCAATGGACATGAACTTGGGCAAACTCCGGGAGACGGTGAGGGACAGGGAGGCCTACCATGCTGCAGTCCATGGGGTCACAAAGAGCTGGACATGACTTGATGACTGAATAATGCTATTTTATATAAGAGATTTGGGTGACCTCTAATTTTGGCATCTGTGGGGATTCCTGGAACCAATCTCCCATGGATGCTGAAGGGTGACTATAATCTCTTGTCGTCTAGCAGGCATCCTGGGTGTCCCTGTGTGGCTGCAGTAAATTTCCGAGAGAGCAGAGTGAGTGATCAAGGTCTCTTGAGGGCTAGGCTTGGAAATGGCACAAGCAACTGAAAAGGTCAGTCTAGATTCAAGCAGTGGGAAAAGAGACTCCACTTCTTGATCAGAGGAGCTTCCAAGTCACACTGCAAAGGGGGCATGGTTATGGGGAAGGGAATGATTGTGGCTGTTTTTGCAAACCATCTATCACATGCTGATATGGTTCAGTCACTCAGTTGTGTCTGACTCTTTTTGACCCCACGGACTGCAGGATGCCAGGCCTCCTTGTGCATGGGATTTCCCAGGCCAGAATACCAGAGTGGGTTGCCATTTCTTTATCTAGGGATCTTCCTGACCCAGGAATCGAACCTATGCCTCCCGCATAGGCAGGCGAATTCTTTACCACTGAACCACCAGGGAAGCCCCAATTTTCTCTTACCTAGCCCAGTAACTCATACTATCTTGATAGCTCTCTTGTGTCTTCAAGCAGGCACAGTCTTTATATTTATTAAGCTTTTCTAACTATTTGCTGTGGAAAGTTGGCTTTACTCACCCAGACAGCTATAAATGGGAACAAGGCCTCATCCATTATTTTATAAACAGGGATTCTATGTTTGTATGTGGTAATTTAAAGTACATACACAAATTCTTTGAAACACCTTTCTTCAAGAGTGTGAATTCACATAGTGACTTGCATCTGACAGAATGTGGTAGAAATGATGGAGTATGACTCCTGAGGGTGGGTCACAAAAGACACTGCAGCTTCCATCTTGCTCTCTCTCTGATGGCTCTTGCTCTGAAGAAGCCAGATGCCATGCTGTAAAGACACTCAAGCAGCCCTACAGCAAGGCCCATGTGGTGAGAAATAGAGGCCCCTGCCAACAGCTGTGGGAAGAAGCCGTCTCAGGAGCGGTCCTCCAGTCTCAGTCAAGCCTCCTGACGACCACAGCCCATGCCAGCACCTTGATGCAACATCACGAGTCACTAAGCTAAAAACACCCAGCTATGCCATTCCTGAATTCTGACCTGCAAACTAGGTGATGATAAAGGTTGCTTAAGTCAATTAATTTTGGGGTAACTAGTTTTGCATTAACAGTGAACCAAATCAGTATGCTTGTTTTAGATTTTGTAATATTATCTTATTATTTTCAATATAATTTTTATTTGAAAAGGAAATGGAATCCACAGCTTAAAATGTTTACTATTTAAATATGAAAGATATGACTGACTTACCTCTTATTGCTTCTTTTATTCCTAACTGGAAGCAGAGTTTTCCAAAACAGAGGAAGTCATTTCCACAATAGTATTAATAGATAAGCCATTCAGAAAACCTTTATGATTTACTCTTACTTCCTGAAGAGCATCTATAATGTGATCTCTATGCCAAAGGAAAACATACATGAGCATTTGTCTTTTCCAAAGTAGCACATTCTAAATATGGCTAAGTTATTGAAAGGAACTGTATTTTTATACAAACTTTTAAAGCCAGTTAAAATATAACTGTAGTCATTACCTGCTAACTTCTGGATGTAGTTCAGCCAGTCTCTTTATGATCTTGGTAAAACTACGCAGGTTCAATGTTTTCGGAGGTATGAATTGAATAGGTGTATCAGGTAATAATTTAGTAGACTCAATCTGTTTACAATTCTTCTTTACACCCTAAATAAACATTTTAAAGTTTTATTTAAATCAGTGATGATTACAGAGGCAATTCAGCCTATTCTAAATTAAAAAGTTACAAATAGTAAAATCAAAATTTCTAAACATTTACTTCGAGATTATTTTTTTTCTACCAAGTAGATTTACTTGAGATGTATTCAGGGCAACTTGTTTTAAAAAATGCCAAACACACAGCAAGTATATGGGCTATGTTGAAATTAGCCTTTCTTAAAAAGGATTGCTCATCTGATCCACAGGACTCAGAAAATAATGTTAACTATTTTCTTAATTTTCCCTAGATAGGACATAACCAGGTCTAGATGCACAGGAGAGAGGTTCATTCATTACATACAATGGATATCTTAGGCTTAGGCCATGAAGGCTTAATTCTTTTACCCAACCGGACAGAGAAATGCTAGTCTACATGGTAATTATATATATATATATATATATATATATATATATATTTATATATATATTTATATTTATATCTTACAATCTATGTCTTATTTACTAAACATTTAATGAACAACCTATACGCCCAGAACATGCTGGGGAGGGGGGAAACTAGTGCTATAAAATAGAACCATCAGTTATATATCTTATAATTAAACTGAAGAGACAAAACTAAAATGATCAATTAATTACTATTAACCATCCAAAATATCATCTACTTCTGCTTCACTGACTATGCTAAAGCCTTTGACTGTGTGGATCACAACAAACTGGGTAATATCCTTAAAGAGATGGGAATACCAGACCACCTTACTTGCCTCCTGAGAAATCTGTATGCAGGACAAGAAGCAACAGTGAGAACCAGGCATGGAACAAGAAGGGTTCAAACTTGGGAAAGGCCTACGTCAAGGTTGTATATTGCCACCCTACTTAACTTATACTTAACAACATTTTGTACATCATGCAAAATGTTGGGCTGGATGAATCACAAGCTGGAATCAGGATTACACAGAGAAATATCAATAACCTCAGGTATGCAGATGATACCACCCAAATGGCAAAAAGTGAAGAGGAACTAAAGAGCCTCTGGATAAGGGTGAAAGAGAGTGAAAAAGCTGGCTTACAACTACACATTCAAAAAACTAAGATCATGGCATTTGGTTCCTATTACATCACGGCAAACAGATGCGGAAAATGTGGAAACAGTGTCAGATTTCATTTTCTCGGGTCCAAAATCAATGTGGATGGTGACTGCAGCCACAAAATTAAAAGACGTTTACTCCTGGGAAGAATAGCTTTGTCAATCCTAGACATTTTGCTGACAAAGGTCCATATAGTCAAAGCAATGGTTTTTCCAGTAGTCATGTATGGATGTGAGAGCTGGATCATAAAGAAGGCTGAGCACCGAAGAATTGATGCTTTCAAACTGTGGTGCTAGAAAAGCCTCTTGAGAGTCCCTTGGACTGCAAGGAGATCCAACCAGTCCATCCAAAAGGAAATCAACCCTGAATATTCATTGGAAAGACTGATGCTGAAGCTGAAGCTCCAATACTTTGGCCACTTGATGCGTAGAGCCAATTCATTGGAAAGGACCCTGATGCTGGGAAAAATTGAGAGCATGACAAGGGGGCAACAGAGGATGAGATGCCTGGATGGCATCACTGACACAACGGACATGAGTTTGACGAAACTCAGGGAGATACTGAAGGACAGGGAAGCCTGGCATGCTGCAGTTCATGGGTTGCAGAGTCAGACACGCCTTAGTGACTGAACAACAACAATGCAAGTAGGCTATAAGTTGTATGAAACCACTGTACATCCCATAAAAGTTCAACAAGGAAAGAGCTGACACTTTCATATCTAGAAGAAAATTCATGGTAAGATAATACATAATATTAGATCTCCCAAATCAGAATGTTATATATTTTAAACATTTGCCTACTGCCTTATCTCTTTCATTAGATTTAAGCTCTTTAAGTGAAGTTGATCAGTCCTGTCTGACTCTTTGTGACCCCATGGACTGTAGCCTACCAGGCTCCTCTGTCCATGGGATTTTCCAGGCAAGAATACTGGAGCGGGTTGCCATTTCCTTCTCCAGGGGATCTTCCCAACCCAGGGATTGAACCTGTGTCTCTCGCATTGCAGGCAGACACTTTACTGTCTGAGGCACCAGGGAATCACCTTAAGCTCTTTAACAGCACAGATTTTTGTCTGTTTTGTTCATTGCTACTTTCCCACTGCCTACAATAGTGTACACAGTTGGTATACTATTTGATAAATAAATAATTCTGATATAATAGTTTAGGTAGCAGTTGAAACCACAGAGAAAATGGGTTTTCCAAGAAAGCCAAGTTACTAGTAAATAACAGTGTGTGTTGCTGTTGTGTGTTATTCAGTGTTGTGTCCGACTCTTTGTAAACCCATGGACTGTAGCCTCTGTCCATGGGATTCTCCAGGCAAGAAAACAGGAGTGGGTTGCCATTTCCTTATTGACTGAGTACACGCTCCATGACAGGTATTGTTCAGAGGAATTTTTTGTATTAAACTCATTTAATGGCAGAAAGTGAAGAGGAACTAAAAAGCCTCTTGATGAAAGTGAAAGAGGAGAGTGAAAAAGTTGGCTTAAAGCTCAACATTCAGAAAACGAAAATCATGGCATCTGGTCCCATCACTTCATGGGAAATAGATGGGTAAACAGTGGAAACAGTGTCAGACTTTATTTTTTTGTGCTCCAAAATCACTGCAGATGGAGACTGCAGCCATGAAATTAAAAGACGCTTACTCCTTGGAAGCAAAGTTATGACCAACCTAGATAGGAGGAGAAGGCAATGGCAACCCACTCCAATACTCTTGCCTGGAAAATCCCATGGACGGAAGAGCCTGGTAGGCTGCAGTCCATGAGGTTGCTAAGAGTCGGGAACGACTGAGCAACTTCACTTTCACTTTTCACTTTCATGCACTGGAGAAGGATGTGGCAACCCACTCCAGTATTCTTGCCTGGAGAATCCCAGGGACAGAGGAGCCTAGTGGGCTGCTGTCTATGGGGTCGCACAAAGTCGGACACGACTGAAGTGACTTAGCAGCAGCAGATAGCATATTAAAAAGCAGAGACACTACTTTGCCAACAAAGGTCCATCTAGTTGAGGCTATGGTTTTTCCAGTAGTCATGTATGGATGTGAGAGTTGGACTAGAAAGAAAGCTGAGCACCAAAGAATTAATGCTCTTGAACTGTGGTGCTGGAGAAGACTCTTGAGAGTCCCTTGCAAGGATCCAACCAGTCCATTCTAAAGGAGATCGGTCCTGGGTGTTCATTGGAAGGACTGATGCTGAAGCTAAAACTCCAATACTTTGGCCACCTGATGCGAAGAGATGACTCACTGGAAAAGACTCTGATGCTGGGAGGGATTGGGGGCAGGAGGAGAAGGGGACGACAGAGGATGAGATGGCTGGATGGCATCACCGACTCAATAGACTTGAGTCTCAGTGAACTCCGGGAGTTGGTGATGGACAGGGAGGCCTGGCGTGCTGCGATTCATGAGGTCACAAAGAGTGGGACACAACTGAGCGACTGAACTGAACTGCACTGAAAGCTCACAACATTTGTGAGGCAGTAACACTTATCCCAATTTTAAAATAAGGACATTCAGACATGGAGGGTGGTAACTTGCCCAGCCCATGATGAGTAGGTAGTAAAGCCAGGTTATGAATCTGTTCTTCTTAATCACCACTCTCTATCTCTTGTTATAGACAATAACTATTTTATAAATGAATGAATATAATGAAAAAATGTTAAGAATCTGAGAATAAAGGTGACAGGAAGCTGCTAGAAAAGTAAGAGTACAATTTAACAAAGATGCAACAAGAGCTGCCCTGTCCATAGACTTGAAGACAGCAGACTCCTGGCCTAGCCCACGGTGCCCTGTTTACAACACATGACCTTCCCTCTACCAGCTCCATGGCCTGCTGCCTCTGCTGACAGGACCAAGAGTGCTGTTATTGCCTGAACCCATGAACACCAAAAACAGGCTGGATCAGATTCCCTGTCTAAAGAATGTGGAACTGGAACAAATGAGCTTGAACTGAAAAATACTGTAGAGTCAGAATTAAGCAAAATAAAGCCTCCTGGAGGGTGAGAGAAGTCATGAGCAGACAGAGAAAGCCAGTGTGCAGAGAGAGAAGCAGAAGAAAAGCACTTACAGGGATGTAGAGGCAAGAGACCAGGTGAGGGGCAGGGAGGAGCCACAGCTCCCAAAGCTCCAGGTCAAGTCCCCGTAGCCCAACTGTAGTTTGTTTCCTTCCTTCCTATTATGGATTCAAGTTATGCACCAAAAACCCATCCTAAACACCAAGTGTCACTGAGATAAAAGGAAAAGAGTTGCAAGAAAGGAATGACCAACATCAAATGGGCTAAATGGTCAAAATGAAGGGAGATAGGGAGAAAGACCAATGATAATGTCACTAGTGGCTATAGAAAGAGCACTGTAGATAAAATTTTAAGAGACTGAAGTCAGATTATTAGGATGAAAAAAAGGAACAATTAAAGAAACCCAGACATTGGATATAACTACTTGTTTGGGAGGTTTGACAGGAAAAACACATAACAAATAAGGACGGTCATGTCAAATGAATGAAAAGTCAAGTGGAAATGCTGGCAGGATTAGCAAGAGTTGTACATAACTCTAAGTGGAGAAAGGCCTGTGAGTAGAACAGAGTCCCTAATGGTACAGAAAAACAATGGGATAACTCGAGGAATTAGCGGAAAGGATGGGATACGGACACAGGGAGAAGAGATCCCTTTATCTTACTTTCAAGGGAAAAAAACTAAATTCACTTATTCAACAAATATGTTTTCCTTTCATCCATTTATTAAAAAGGGATTTTCTCTGATCTGTAGAGTCCAACTAACTCCAGTAAAAATCCAAGTAGGATTTTTTAAGAGATGGTGACAAGCAGAATTATGAGATTTATGGGCAAAGACAGTGGAATAGCCCAAACAATTCTGGAAAAGAATAAAGTTGGAGGATTAATTCTACTTGATTTCAAGACTCACTGAAAGCTATAATAATCAAGATGTGTTGTACTGGTGGAAAATTTGAGAAAGAGATAGGAGAACACTCTAGAAATAGATCCACACAAATATGGTCAATTGATTTTTGATGAAGGCACAAAGATAATTCAGTGGAGATCGGCTAGTCTTTTAACAATGATGCTAGAACAATTCCACACACAAAGCAAAAACACAAACCAAAAGCCTCCTCAATTTATATCTCACATATCATATAAAAATGAACTCAAAATCTTTGTGACCATGGGTTATGCAGAGGTTTATGTAGAAATGCAGAAACAACACTAAAAACACACTTTAAAAAAATTGATAATTGCAATTTGTCAACATTTAAAACTCCTGCTCTGAGAATGCACTATTAAAAAAATGCAAAGTACAGGCTGGGAAAAGTATTTGAGAATTTCATATCTATCTGATAGATTTATCTTCAGAATATGAAAACCTCTGAGAACTCAGTAATAAAATGCATTAAGCTAGGTGAAAGAAGCCAGACTAATAAGGCTATATAATATTCTATTCATAGGATATTCTATAAAAGGTAAAATTATATTAAAAGAAACAGGAAACAGAGCAGAGCACAAGAGAATGTTTTGAAATGACGGAACTGATCTATACCTTGATTGTGGTGGTGGTTACATGCCTATGTTCATATGTCTAAACTCAAGACAGCAAAGAGAGTGAATTTTACTGCATGTAAATTAAAAAAAAAACCCTACGGCACGCCTATAGGATGCCAGCTCTTTTGTTGAGCAGTACAGAGATAAGAACGAGTAAGTCAACTTCATCACCTTCCATGTGCCATTTAAAACCTCAACGAGGTAAAGAGGAGAGCACACATAATAAAGATGACTATATTTTATGGTTTTAATAATTATGAGATAAGGTTAGCTGTGAAAAAAAGAGAATGATGAAAGTGTAAGTAGCCACTTACAGAGTAATACTGTCCTAGATAAAGAGATAAAAAGACTGCACAGAATTGGCCAAGAGCCTAGTTAAGGAGAAATGAGTTTCTCTGCAGCAAGGTCTGCAAAGATCTGTTTCCTCCAGGAGCAACTGGAGTTGTACAGAAGCAGCCTAGTCTGGAGTCAATGTTAGAAACTATTCAGATTAATGTCCTTATTCCCATTTCATGATGCTGTCCTAGAGTTATTTGTCCTACAGAGCTGCTTATTGAAATATAGCATATGAGAAGACCATTTAAGGGCTTGATCAAGAAAACTAACCTTTTGGTCAAAAGGGAAGAACTCACTGTCTTGCTCAGACCCTGGCTGTCTCGGCCGAGTTCTAGGCAGTCTAGAAACAGAGGATGGTGAGCTGATTTCTTTGCTGGTGCTTTTTTCCAAATTACTGAAACTAACTTTATTTCCATTTTTGGAGGAAAGTGGTGTATATTCTCCAGGAGTTTTGACAAGCCGCACATTTACTGATTTCCCTTTTATTTCTATGCCATTCATTTCTTTCACAGCCATCTTTGCATCACTGTTTTTTTTAAAAGCAAGAGATGCATATCTAAAACATAAGAGCAGAAAACCAAAAGGTTCTTGTTAATGACTTTAAATGGCCTTAAACATCATTGTGTAACTATTGGCTAGCATGTATCTTTCACAAGAATAACTGCTCTTAAAAACAAAAAAGTCACTACACTTACCTTGGGATCAGAAAGAATACTTAAGAACACTAAAAAAAAAAAAAGGAAACTCAAAGATGGGAAATAAAAGACAGCATTTCTTCTGAATTATCTATTAATTTTATATAAAAATTTAATGTAAAACATTTGCAAAGCTAATACATGACAGTTATTACACAGATTAGTGTTCTCAGGACAATTAGTTATCCATATTAAAAAATTAAAATTAATCCCTATATACATAAATGTAGCTGAAAGATACACTGAATACATTGAAGGCTTAAATGTAAAAGGAAAAATTTCAAAACATTTAGCAGAAAATAGAAGACAATGTCCTATGGTCTTGTATTGAAAAAATACGTAGTCCAAAAATGAGTTGGAAAATATAACCAGAATTTAAACTTTTTAAGTGACAAGGCTGGGCAAGAGCCCTCCTTCTGAAAGTGCCAGCTCTAGACAGTGTAAATGAAGAATATATCAACTCTAAAGGGCAGATGTCTTAAAAAGATGGGACCATGATAAATCTTTGTAACCTCCTTATATTTTTGTATTTAATTATATTTCCTAAATTTTCACATAGAATGTATAATACTTCAAGGAATAAAAATACATAGTTTCTCTTTTTCAAAGGATTCAGTAAGACACTAAAAGAATCTTTCCCATCAAGTATAACAGTAATAATACTCCTAGGAACACAACACTACTTTTAATATACTGAAATATATTAACATATTAATGGGTCAAAAAAAGCATATGATCTTAAGTCTATACTTTTAATAAATTTCAACTACAAATGGGATCCTTTTAAAATGTATTTTAATTTTTCATATCTGAAATAAAAAGCTATACTTGTGATAAAACAGTAAAGGCATTTCCATTAAGCTATCACCATTCTTATTTGATACTTTTGAATGCTCTGATGATATCACAAAAAAGGAAGTAGCAACATATGTATTAGAAATGATTATCTGTAGATAACATAGCCATCTACCTAAAAAATAAAGTATCAACTGAAAATTAATTAAAATAAAAAATAATAAAATTGAATATAATTTTCTGAGTGCCCATTGCATGCCAGGCTTCATTTCTAAAGGCTTACTTATTTACCTCATGACAGTTTCACAGCAATGCTATGTAGGTATCATCATCCTCACTTTACCGATGAAGAGTTTGAGATACAGAAAGGTTAAGTAACTTGACCAAACTTATTCATCAAGTTGCTGATGGAGCTGGGAAGTGAATCCAAGCCATCTAACTGTAGAGCTTGTTCTCTTAACTAATGTACTCTACTGCCCCCCATGAAATGGTATGAAACAAGGTAACTGCAGAAAACTCAGAAATTCTCCTATATCTCATTAGTAACATATTAAAAAGTATAATGAAAGAAAGACTTGATTAAGAACAGCACCAAATAATGACTGCAGCTATCTGTCAATGTGTATTCCTCTTCTGGGCTATGAAAGTGTTAGCATTAATTGCTTGGTTGTGTCCGACTCTTTGCAAGCCCAGGGACTGTAGCCCACCAGGCTCCTCTGTCCATGGAATTCTCCAGGCAAGAATACCAGAGTGGGTTGACATTTCCTACTCTAGGCTGCAAAATTCCTGGCTTAATCACCAAAGTTGTTGACATTTAGTACAGAGCAGGCCCCTAATTAGACCTACACATAGCAGACACCCAGCAAAGGTACATTTGTTGAATCTGGGAAACATACCTGTAATTAGGAGAAGAATCATAAATTGAAATGTCAGAAATTTCGTATTTCTGGAAGTAAGACCTTAAATCAGCCTAAAAGAAGATAAATAAAAGTTTGTGAAAGGCAGAACAATCAAAATATGAACACTGATAGATCTGAAAGTGAAGCTCAAAAAATAAACCCTGGCATACCTCAGACACTGAAGGGCAGAGGCCACCAACATGCATCAAGTAACCTTTATCTTTTCGTAAGGGTTCCACATTCTTTATTTCTGCTTGTAGATAAACATGATATACAGCAGAACATAGTCATTATTGTATCAATATTTTAAAGAGAGAATGTAAAAATTGTTAAAGATTCCATTTTTTATTATCACAAAGATTATTATAAAGCTATTAGCAAATATCAGTACTAGGCTAAAGAGTAAGAGCCTGAAGCATAGTTTCAAAATTCCTGGGATTTAATCATACCATGTTAAAAATAAAGAGGATGGATTGGTTGGTATTTAGTCCCTTATGGCTCAAAAATGGATCAGTAACATCTAATTAATTACATCAACCACTAAAAAAGTATCCTCCATTTATCTCTGGTTCAGAGTGCTATCTAGGATGTTGGATGCACCCAGGATGCTCTGTGTGCATGCTGGTGAGGACTCTCTTTACATACACTCCTTTGCTAGGAAAACATACCAAGGAAACCTTTAAATCAGACAAAAATATCAACAGCAGGTATACAGCTTGTGGTAATGGTAACTGCATATAAGAAAAAAACTGTGGACACACGACTCAGTATTATTTTAAAAACCATAAATATCAGAATTATAGATTTTTTTCTCATTTGATGAAAAAATTCAAAATTATTAAGATGACATTTTCATTATCTCAATTTTGAAGCAAACCTGGTCTGAAATCAAAAAGAATTTAGTGAACTGAGATTCTTTCAAGTTACCACCAAAATCTAAACCTGGCGCATGGAGGGTGAACAATAAATATCTGTGGAGTAAGTTCTTAGAGTGCTTCTATTTACGTTTTATACCTTTTTATGAAATAGAGTATTTGTAAGTTTTATTTTTTTCATTAAATAATACTAGTAGCATAATGCTTCTGGAGTGCTCTCCATGTTCATGAAATGTGCTAAATCTGTGTGTGCGCCGTCTCTTGCAATGCTCACAGCCACCTGTTAAGCTGCAACCACTGCCCCGTCCACTTTCCAGATAAGGACACTGAGGTCTGGAGTTTACGCCACCAGTTCAATAAGTGGTGGTGCTGAAATTTAGGCAGAGTCCTTCATCTCTAGGCAATTAATACTTAACCTTCTTCATTAAGTTACTTTATTTAACTTGTTATAATCTCTTTGGTTTATAATGTACAGAGAGAAAATATATAATGTATAATGTTTATAATGTATATAAAGAATGAATTACTTGTCTTTATAATTTTACATTGGGGTGTGGAGGGAGCAAGGAGCTACAATATTAGTAGAAAAGGCAGTAAATAAGAAATCAGGAGACATACATTGTACCCATCACCTCATCTTCACAAGTTTAGCATATCTACTAAATACCCCACGGGTTGAATGCCATACCTGGCACTGGGCGTAGGCAGTGAAAAAAAACCTCACTAAGTTGATATTTTGAGTGTGGGAAGGCAGTTAAAATATCGAGTAAGCAAACTACACAGCATTTGATAAGTGATACAGAGAAAAATAATGCAAAGAAAGAAAAAAGTAGTTACAATAAAACTAGACAATATGATGCCATTTATTTTAAACTATATATGTATATTAAACATAAGTATAAAGAAACACACTGAAGAATGATAATGAATATTAGTAGTTTTTGCAGGTTAGAGACACTTCAGATAATTTTAACTTTTATATTTTGCTTAAAAATCTTAAACATTATTTATAAAGCAGGGAAAAAATAAAAGTATCCTATTATGTTGAATAAAACAAAAATCCATAGAAATATATAAAAGTAATAGGAAAAAATAGCATATCATTAGAAATGACAGAGGGGCAGTAATCTCAGATATTAGAGGAAGTTCCAACCTTTATAAGCAATTAAATGCCATCTAAAGATGAAAACATTCTTGAAGCAGACTAAGTTATTAACTGTGGGAAAGCAAATGGGAATAAAATGTTAAAACAGTACAGCTGCCCCACCACCTGCCCCCCAGCCCATCCAAATAATACAGAAGGTAAGCACTATTTTATGAATGAGCTAGTTTAGGGTTTCTTAGTAAACTTTTAAGAACCAACCGAGTGTAAACTTCGGGTCCCCTTTGTCTTGTTCTATCTGATTTTCTTGCATTCCTGAGAAGTCTGCTCCAGTCAGGTTCTCTTTAGCATCAAACCAGTCTTCACTTACTTCTCGGTAATTTTTGCAGTCTGAGAAATTGAACAGAATTAGCAATGAGTTATGTACGTTTAACATTGAGATGTTATCTGTGTGATCTGCCTCTGGTTTTAATTAATACAGATTCCTAACTTATTAAAAGTCTTATATCTTGATTAAAAAAATCATTTATTTATGTTTGGCTGTACTGGGCCCCTGTTGCTGCACGCAGGCTTTTCCAGCTGCAGTGGGCAGGGCTCCTCTTTGCTGCGGTAAGCGAGCTCCTCATTGTGGTGGCTTCTCCTGCCGTGGTGCACGGGCCCTAGAGCTTGGGTCTCGGTAGTTGAGGCACACAGGTTCAGCAGCTCTGCCGCATGTGGGATCCTCCCAGACCAGGGAGCAAACCTCTGTCCCCTGCAGTGGCAGGCGGATTTTTAACCACCGGACAACCAGAAAATTTCCGTATTTTTCTGACTTTTAATTATCCTTTACTGAAGAAGAAACATCTTTATAGATAGAATAATTGTAAACATCTGTAAAAAAGGGTTAAGCAGTGCTACAGGTCTTTATTTCATTAAAAACTGAATTAATGATCTTCCTGGAATGATCATAATCTTTTCATAGAGAAAACTAAAAAGAAAAAAAAAAAGAAAAACCACACAGTTTACAGAGATATAAACTGGACAGAAGAAGGAATTTTTTTAAATTGGAAAACATGAACCAGAAGAAAAAAATCTGTATTATTATTTGGCATTATCAGATATATTAAGTAACCTTAAAGGTATCAAGTAGATGTAATAAGAATATACTTAACATTCATAATCAGAATTGTGTCATTCAGTTAATTAAAAAGTTTAACTTAATAGATGGGCAGAAGGGATATTTTAAATTTTATTATTTACTTTCTGGCAATAACACAAGAAAAATATTTTTATACTAACCTTTATCATCAAGTTTTAGTTGACTCAAGTCTACATCTATATCACCATTTTTTAAACCACCCTCTTTGGGTGATTTATCTTGTTTAGGATGACCATTGTCAAGTAACAGAGATGTCTAAGGATTAATAACAAGAACAAAAATAATAAATAAGAACTAACAGTTATTATGTACTCTTACTATGTGACATGTATGCTTTACTGGCATTATTTATCCCTCACAATAGCAAAGGCTATGAGACAAAATCATTGCCAACCCAGTTTACAGATGAGCAAACCGAACCTAGGTAATCTGTTTATTTAGTTTTATGTCTGTCACACATGAGAATTATGATTTGAAACTAGCTATACAGTGACTGTATGCGAGGTGGTAGTGGTTTAGTCACTAAGTTGTGCTCAACGCTTGCGACCCCATGAACCCTGCCAGGCTCCTCTGTCCATGGGATTTTCCAGGCAAGAGTACAGGAATGAGTTGCCATTTTCTTCTCCGGGGGATCTTCCTGACCCAGGGATCGAACCCAGGCCTCCTGCATTGCAAGCAGATACTTTACTGACTGAGCCACCAGGGAAGCCCCTGTATGTGAACACCATCAGTATTTAGCAAAGTGTGACATTCACACACTAGAAGTACCTGAGAAGATTTTTGGAGGTATGCATGTAAGTATTTTTCACATTAACATTTAAGTTATATGTTTAATGTATGCTTATTTATACCTATTATTTATGGGGAGTCTAATATTTCTTTCCCACACATAAGTTACTTTTCACATACACTTTTTTAAAAAGGAGAATCGTTTAAAAAAATACAAAGCAAACAACATTATAGGTAATACAAGACTAAGAAAAATTATGAAGAGGTACATAAGGAGCTGAAATTTAGCAACACTGCATACTTTCATGTGTAACTTAATGAGATAGGTATTAAAAAGTAATCCTAACTTAAAGAAGATAGTTTCAGAATCAAAATTAAGATTATAAATATGTTATATCTGCATCTTGTACTTTTAAAGATTGTTCTGCCCAAATAAGCAGGTTACACCATTGCTACCTTTATAACGATGAAAAACAAAACCCCTCCAGAACATCATATATCATTAAATGGACAAGTTGTTTAAGCAAACTATGTAAGTTATAAAAATCTGATTTTAGACCTGTTAATTCTTTGTGGATAATTGAGACTTTTTTTAAAAAACAGAATGATGGAATAACTAATTTGCTAATTTATTTTTAATCATTTATCTTAACAGAAAGGAATATAAACCAATCAAGTATTTATTTCACTTCTGGCTTTGGGATGCATCTTACTGTTTATAACTACCCAAATAATAATATAACTACAGGGTTAAGACCAAAGTCAGAAAGCAGAAACAAACTTCAGTTTTCTTACTCTGTTGATAGTGAATATAACTCATGTTTCTCTATCACTTCAGTTTTCAAAGTACTCTTACACAGACTGTCATCTGACAAACATCAATTAAGAAAACCTATGAAAGACATTTAAAAACTATTTTCATCATTTTAGCAAAGAAGCAATGAAACTTTGCTCCATCTAAAATGAACTGGATATTATACTACCTCATGAGATAAAGGCATAGCATATTAGTTTTCACTACACTGGATTAACATGATGGGGACCATAAACTATGATCTGCCAGAGACAGTCAAGTTTTATATCAATTGTCATGGTGAATTATTAAATCACTACCTTTCATCCTCAAAGTCTCCTGATTTGATGACAAACTGTGTGGTCATCTTACTCAACATATGCTACTGACATCCATTTGGTCAGGACACTATGCTCCTTCTAATCAGCCACAGTCCTCAAATGGCAGTATGATTCTTTACTATCTGAGCCACCAGCGAAGCCCCAAAGCCAGCTGAGTGAAAAGAAGGATGGGAGAGCTCCTAAAAATGAGTTTACTTTGTGCAAGCCATAAAATTAAACTTATATTTGATGAACTACTTAAAAAAAATCTCACTTGAGAGAGTGTCTTCTTTAGGCTGGAAGAACCAACAACACGTGTACTTTGATTATCTAGTTCAGAATCTGCTCCTGAAAAGCTGAACAGATTAACATTTCATTAGAGCATTTATCAATGTTCTGAGTACAGAATAAAACAGAAAACAAAGTTAACTGCATTAACCAATGTTTAAAATTTAATACATTTCAAACTAGATGAATACATAACTTACATATGTGACTCTTCTTTCATCAGCTGCAAAGAGAGAGAAGGGAAGAAAAAGCTTTTCAAGTGTTTCCTGTCCAAACGAAGTAAAAATTTTATTTGTAAAACATAAGTACATACCCTGGAAGCAAAAGTAGAGAAGGCAGATAATAATCTTGATTCTATTGACAAGGGAGGCAGTTCTTCCAGTGGTATACCCTTGTTTATCTTCTCTTTCAAATTCATGTATCTAACTTTCAAGTCTCCTAAAACCGACAGCAGTGCTGATCCTAATTCCTTCCTAGTAGAATTACTTGATACATTCCTGTTCAAAAGTTAAGTTCACAAAACTATTTAGGCCCAAGCCACCCATTTAAAACTAATATCAAATTACACATCTATATACATTTACTTCTAACTCTAATAGATCTCTAAAAATTTTTTTTAAATGTTTCATAACAAAATGAATCACAGAAGATATGCTTTTCTGGGGGCAGTAAAAGCAAACCTCAGTATACAAATAAGCCAGAAAGAATGTGGTAGAATGTCATAAAAAACACTCCAACTGACTTCATCCATATGTGGACTTTATAAACACTGAATCTATCTTTTTACTGGATTCATTATCCCAACATGCACTGTTGCCTGTCCATGAAATTAAAATATACTACATTCTAATTACCCTTAGGCTAGTTAAAAACCCAGTTAAAATCTACCCTCTTTTTGCCCTTCAAAAATGAAAACTAAAGAAATTTTCTAGAATAAATTTATGATGATAGGTTTCTAGGAAGATACAGATTTAAAATTAACAATCACCTATAACTATAAATGAAGTATAATCTTTAAAAATTGTGAATCACTGTGATATATCCCTGAAACATATATTATAAATCAACTATACTTCAATTTAAAGAACAGGTAATACAAAGCCCTAACAGTCACCTGTTTAGTCCTTCCCCACCTTCCGTCACAAGTCTGTAAACGTCGCTGCAGTGGCGATGGCACAGCTGATAGTGAACATCTAAAAGGTGCGACTCGGCCTGCATGGCTCTCTGCATTATCTGCTGACAGCACTTCGATGGCAAGTTCTTCTCTACCTCTTCAGGAAGCTGAGATTCCCTTTGAAATAAAAAATTGGGATTAGGTAAGATTCCAAATATTTTTCTGTGTTAATGACAAAGAAAGCCTCCAGAAACAGATTTTAAATTTCTAACATTTCTCTGTTAAGTTTACATCAATTTCCACTAAAGAAATTGATTTAAAACAAGGATGTCAAGAGTCAAAGCTACATATATTCTTTTTAGAAGTTAAGAGAGTAAATAATTCTCAAATTCATACTTCTTTTTTTAACCAAGGAAAAAATTCTAAAATAAAGTACTAACTTATATATCCAGAATCAACAGATTTTCAACTTAAATCAAGCACTGGTTTTTAAAAGTTATAAATATTCTGGAGGAAATGGTTTTTACACATTACCATTTAAACAGAAGATATAATTTACATTTTAAAAATAATAATGCTTGTGTTAAGTAAATATTTAGCTGTTATCATATCAAACAGCTCCAAAATCACTACTTCTTTTGAATGTGAATAGCTCTTCCCTTCCTACTAGCTGCCACTTCTAACTGTTCTCAAATACTTCTGTCCCTTGAAACCAACTATTTAATTTTATAGGCCTGGACACCAGATTCAACTCATAAGGAGAATAAGGATAAATGAAGGAAAAAGTAAATGGCCTCAGAGCATGAAAACTATTTGACTTCTGAGACCTCCTGTTTTCTCTCCTCTTCCCCACCACCTAGTTCTCCATGATGCAAAGTAAATTATACACTGAACTAAAATCAAGACTAAAATACTCAAGTACAAGTATTTATTTATCCAATATATGGTTTTTTATCCATATGTGCTATCTTGTTTTGTCTACAGGGGATCCAAGGAAAGAAAACAAAGTAATTAAATCAGTGTGAGTCTGAGTTAGATAAACAAAGATGACATTAGCTTTCTGAAGGAATTATTCTGACTTAAATTTCAGTAAGTGAAAAGCTTTAATGTACTATATTATTCTAATATTTATGCATTTCAAGACAAATGGCTGAAGTGGATGATCTCTTCAGATCCTTCTCAGCTATTATTCTATATGGTTAAGTACCCTTTGGGCTTTCCAGGCGGCACAGCGGTAAAGAATCTGCCTGCCAATGAAAGAGTCACAGGTTCGATCCCTGGGTCGGGAAGATCCCTGGAGTAGGAAATGGCAACCTGCTCCAGTATTCTTGCCTGGAAAATTCCATGGTCAGAGGATTTTGGCGGGCTACACTCCATGGGGTCAGAGAGTCAAATACAACTGAGCGACTGAGCATGAAAGTACCCTATACAACAAGCAAATTACTACTTTATTTCCTTCTGTGTATCTTGGGCCACCTGATGTGAAGAACTGACTCATTGGAAAGGACCCTGATGCTGGGAAAGATTGAAGGCAGGAGAAGGGGACGACAGAGGATGAGATGGTTGGATGGCATCATCAACTCGATGGATATGAGTTTGAGCAAGCTCTAGGAGTTGGTGATGGACAGGGAAGCCTGGCATGCTGCAGTTCATGGGGTTGCAAAGAGTTGGACACGACTGAGTGAATGACCTAAACTGATGTATCTGCAAGCATATATTCATTGGAAGGACTGATCCTGAAGCTCCAATACTTTGGCCACCTGATGCAAAGAGGTGACTCGTTGGACAAGACCCTGATGCCGACAAAGAATGAGGGCAAGAGATGGAGGCGACAGAGGATGAGATGGTTGGATGGCATCACTGACGCAATGGACATGAGTTTGAGCAAACTCTGGGAGATAAGTGAAGGAAGAAAGCCTGGTGTGCTGCAGTTCATGGGGTTGCAAAGAGTCAGACACAATTCAGTGACTCAACAACAACAATCTGGAAGTATATACATCTGACTTACCTTTCAGAATGTTTCTTTAAGTCTGTGAACTCAAATGTTTTTAACTCCAGGGAATCCTGAAAACATTATTTAAAATCAAATTAGACATATATGACAAACAATACACACTGTATCTCTTAAGATGTAAAATCCAACTTCTAACTGATTTTGTGGTGATAACTGCCCCCAAAGAACAGAGTTGGTAACAATCTTAGTCACTTTTTCCCTTCATCCAGCATTTTCTCACCAAAGCCTCAGAAATCCCTGATATAAATCAATAAACCAAAATGTTGCATTAGCATACAGTAGCTTTATAAAGTCTATATATACATTTTTTATTATTAATCATATTGGTTTTACCTTATTTAGGACATTTCCATTAGGTTTTAAATTGTCAACAGAGAGAGATTTCCCTGCGGGCCCTTTTGTCATAGCCATCTGTGGATCTTCAGTATCCTGAATGTATGACCAATCTGTGTTACAAGCCACACTTCTTTGTTTCTCACTTTGCCATTCACTAGGCCATTTTTTATTCATCATTGTTATCTCTGTGTTGCTTGATGTGGATACTGCAAACGATCTTGCACTTGTTGCCCTGCTTGCTGTGAAACAAGCCCTGAAGTCAGTGCTGACATCCACCGTCTGATCAACTGTGACTGTACAACCTGCTGCATCTGTCTGTGATTTGGGACACGGTCCTTCCATATTGTGAAAGTGTGCTTTACTGATGGTATTGCCATTAGCAGCTTCTAGGGAGCCACTTTCTTCTACTGCCTGACTACCTCTGATTGCAGACCTTGGTAGAGTAATAGAAACATCTAAGGCTGGGTTAGGGGTGCTTTGTAGGCTTTCATAATGTGAATACCCACAGGCAGAAATTACTGAATCATCAAAAACAGAGGAAGTCTGACAATCTTTACAAGGCTGGAGTAATGTCTCTAAATCTTTGTCCTGAGGCAATGTGCCTGGATTATCAAGGTGCTGTAACATTTTGTCCTCAACAATTACATTTCCAATAGAATCTTTACTTTCAGTTAATTGAGGGTTCACTTTGTGAGTATAAATTTTAGTTTTTAATGCTTTTTGAGGGTTTAGGAAACCCTTAGATTGAGATTCCTTGTGTTCAAGATGACTACTCCTGAGTACAATTTCATCCAATACTGTGTGAAGCATTAAACTAGTCCCTTGTTCCTTACACTTTTCATATTTAGGTTCATGAAATGCTCTTAACATAACAGAATTCTGAAATTTGGAGACACTAGGTGAATCTTCTTGTCCATAAACATCAACTGAATCTAAAGAGATGCTGGAATTACTTTCCAATTTAACATGACTGTCTTCTAGATTGCTAGCACATTTAACTTCACAGCCTGAATTTCTTAATCCCAAAACTTCCAGATTAGGTACGTCTAATGTTTTTGCCTGGTCAAATGATAAATGGTTATTTATACACTCTTGTTCTTCTGCACTGTGATATTCCTGCTGTGAGTCTTCATCTATATCAGGCTTTTGCACATCTTCAGCAGTTTTTTTATAATCATCACATGAAATCTTGTAGATTCTTTCCAAGTCAGTAGTCTTATCACCTTGATGTTCCAAAATATCAAAAAACACCTCTTCTCTTTTCTGCATTTCAGAATCTAACTCTGAATTTAAATGAATAAGACTTTCACTCTTTAGCTTTGACTCTGAATAATGTATAGTGTAGGTTTCATTCAGGAAAGCATAGTCAATACTATCTTCAAATTCACTTGACTGAGAGTGAGCACTCTCTATGTTAGTATCTGGACTCATGGTAAAAGATGGCTCCAATAAATCTATTTTGTCAATATTGCTGATTTCTTTATCATTAGCTCTTTTTTCTAATGCCAAGGAATCGTAGTAATTATTAAGAAAAGTCAATTTGGCTTCTTTACAACCATTAGGAGATAACAAATTTTCTTTCTTATGATGAGAAGGCTCATCTGATTAAAAAAAAAAAAGATAAAATGTTAGCAACATCACAGAATTTAAACATAAGACCTTAGATATAGTCTGGCCCAAGCTCTTCCCAATGGAGGAATACTTTCTATATTATTCATGACAAATATCCCTAAGTAACTGCTACTATGGACTGAATTATGTTTCCCTCAATTTCATATGTGTTCAAGCCCTAACTCCCCATGTAGAGATGGGACATTGGGAGGTAACTAAGCTAGATGAGGTCATGACCCTCAAAATGGGATAAGTGCACATATGAGAGAAGAGACAGTAGACAGTTTGCTTTCTTTTTCTCTCCACCATGTGAGGACATTGCAAGAAGGTGGTCGTCCACTGATACAAGGCAGGAGAGAGCCCTTATCAGATCTGACTATGCTGACACTCTGATTTGGTCTTCCAGCTTCCAGAAGTGTGAAAAAATAAGTACCTGTTGTTAAAGGCACCTCAATGGTATTGTGCTATAAGAGCCCAGCTGACTAAGTAGAATGACTAAGGTTACTATTTGCTGAAAAATCCACTATTTCCCTTCTGACTTGAAAAAGAATTTTTATCATTAAGTCCTCTTAACAGTTAAAACTACATGTATTCATAAACACTTAAAGCTTAATCATCTTGCTTTTTATGCCCTTGTTATTTTCTCTTCTACCTCTATGACAGAAAAAGAAATTTTAGATCGATATAAAGAAAAAATCTTTCCTTGGGTCCACTTTCCACTTACTACCCTGAAGGTAACTGTACCTGTCAGTAGTTCCTGAAAGCCTGGCTGGACATAAATCCTCTCTTCTAGCTCACTTCTATTTCTTAAATTTTCCATCTACCTGAGAGATCCTGTTTAGGCTGCTCACATTTGCCAGAAATCACCTGAGTGATCCGTCAAGTTAAAAACATGCTGAATCTCACCTTACTGGTAGGAAGGCTTAACATATAGCAACACTGAGGAAGGAACTATTAATATCAAGTCTAATTACATTTAATTACTTCTCTCCATCCAGAATAAAGCCAACCAAAGGTAACGCCTCTTACCTTTCTGAATGTTTCTTCCATTATTGTTGTAGCCTTTATTAGAAGCTGTCTCAACCACTGCAGTGGCTTGCATCACTCAAGGATGTATATTCTAGAAGAGGTATAAATATTGAACTATGATACTCAGCACATATTTTAAAAACTATTAGAAAAACAAGAATTTGACAGAGTAGTAATCATAATCAAAGATTCTAATATCAGAGGGCTAATAAAACAGTAAGACATTTGAATAACTTTTTTAAAGATATGAACAGAGAGCTACAATAAAAGATTATATCATTTAAATATCACGCGTGCATGCATGATCAGTCGCTCAGTCATTTCTAACTCTGTGACCCCCATGGACTGTAGCCCACCAGGCTCCTCTGTCCATTGGACTTCCCAAGCAAGAATACTGGAGTGGGTTGCCATTTCCTCCCCTAGGAGATCTTCCCGACCCAGGGATCAAATGCATGTCTCCTGCAGCTCCTGCATTGGCAGGTGGATTCTCTACCACGAAGCCAACTTGCAAGCCCATTATTTAAACAGATAAGACATATTCTTTTAGGATTTCCAAGGAACATTTGGAAAATGTATTAGGCTACCAAAAGCAGAAAAGTTCTAGGTCAAGTGAACAAAACTCTAACCTGAATCATACAAATAGTCATGACTTCTCAATCAATTCCCAGACTTGTGTCAGAGTAGAGACCTAGAACTCCTTAAATGAAGGGGAGGCTGGGTGTTCTTGAGGAAGAACCCCAAATACGCTACTAAAAATACTCTTCCCTAAATGGTCTCTATAGATTCTTCTGGGGTAACAGTACACTGAGGAAACGGTTATTAAACTTTGGGGTTACAGACTTTCTGCAGATTTGATAAAAGTTTGAGAAAATGCACATACATACATATATAATTAAAGGATTTATGGACTTGTATACTACATTTAAAAGCAGAAAGTTTATAATTCCTGGCTTAAGGGATTTTAATTAAGTCAGTAAAGACTCTACTCTAAGAATGCCAGGTAAATATTTAAAATAAAGAGTAGATGTACCGAAAGCCAGTTTATCAAAATAATTAACATTAAAAAGAAAAGTGATTTCTTTTTCTACTTTGCATTCTCAGGAATTGTTCACATTCTTAAAAAGTATTGAGAATCCCAAGGAGTATTTGTTTATGTGGGTAATATTTATTAACACTTATCATATTATAGAGTAAAACAAAAACTTTCAAAACTTCAAATACTTAAAATTTATCCATAAACAACCCACTACTTAATATAGTGTGTGCTCAGTTGCTTCAGTGGTATCTGACTCTGTGAGACCCTATGGACTGTGGCCCACCTGGCTCCTCTGTCCATGGGATTCTCCAGGCACGAATACTGGTGTGGGTTGCCATTTCCTCCTCCAGGGAATCTTCCCTACCCAGGAGCCTCTTATGTCTCCTGCATTGGCAGGCAGGGTCTTTACCACTAGCACCACCTGGAAAGCCCTCTACTTAATATAAGTAATATTTTAAATTAAAAAACAAAAGTATATGTTAAAAAATTATCAAGAAGAACATACTTATTTTGAAAATCTCCTTACTGTCTTTACAAGCTGGATTCTCATTCACATCTGATTCTGCACTCAGATCTACGTTCAATGTTTTGTTTCATTCTTAAATGTTAACATACACCCAAGTTCAAGAACTTTGAAAAAAGGAAAAATTCTAGTATAACAAAAATACTTGTAAATCATACATCTAATATGGGTCTATCATCCAGAATATATAAAGAACTCTTACAGGTCTAACTAAAAGACACATGACCCAATTTTTAGAATGATTAGAGGGTGTGAATAAACATTTCTCCAGATTTACAAGTGGTTAATAAACCTATGAAAACATGCTCAATCTATCACCATGCATTGAAGTAAAAGTGTTAGTAACTCAGTCGTGTCTGACTCCTTGCAACCCCATGGACTGTAGCCTACCAGGCTCCTCTCTTCATGGGATTCTCCAGGCAAGAATACTGGGGTGGGTTGCCATTTCCTTCTCCAGGGGATCTTCCTAACCCAGGGATCAAACCTGTGTTTCCTGCATTGCAGGCAGATTCTTTACAAGCTGAGCCACCACCATGCATTAGGGAAAGGCAAATCAAAACCACAATGAGATAACACTTTACACGTACTAGGATGGCTGTTAAAAAAAAAAGAGAGAGAGAGAGTTAAGTATTGGCAAGGAATGGGGCTTCTCAGATGGCTCAGTGGTAAAGAATCCACCTGCCAATCTAAGGCAGGTTTGATCCCTGGGTCAGGAAGATCCCCTGGAGAAGGAAATAGCAACCCACTCCAGTATTCTTGCCTGGAGAATCCCACGGACAGAGGAGCCTGGCGGGCTACAGTCCATGGGATACAAGAGTGGACAGAACTGAGTAACTGAGCCTGTGCACACACACAGACACAGGCAAGGAAACGGAGAACCTGAAACCCTCTTACATTGCTGGTGAGAATGTAAAATGGTACAGCCATTTTGGAAAACAATCTGGCAGTTCTTAAAAAAAAAAAAAAAAGAATAACTATGTGATCCAGCAATTCCACTCCTAGGTATATACTCCTTTTTATTCTGCTCTCCCAGCTCTCATTTACCAAACCATTCCCTCCTTCCTGTGTTTTCAATCCCAGAACCAAACCAGAAATTGCTCTCCTTTGATACTTCCCTTATCCATACCAGGTCCTGTCAGGGACCTACCAGAGCCTGACACCTTTTAGTCCAGGGACTGCTGACTCTTAAGGTGGATCTGGGCAACAACCTCTACCCGGCCAGAATAATCTTTCCTAAATGCAGATCTGATGAGTTCACCCTCCTACTTAAAGCCAAGCAACAGACTGGCATCATTCCTTGGAGAGTGATGGAAATCTTAGTACCGTCTATGCCCCTCCCACGGGCCTGGGCCCTGCATTCCCCTTGGCACTTGTGGGATACACACACACACTTGCTCACAAAGGCTGCGCCAAGTGCGTTCTTCTCCTGCCGCGCCCCGGCCCCAACCACCTACAATTCTTGCTCAACCTTCCGATCTCACTCCCAGTAACCGTTTCTTAGGGAAAATTTCCTGGCCCTTGACACAGCATCAGGAACTTTTGTCATCTTGGGCATCCCCACGCTTTTGCCGTCCATCCCCCGTATCTCGGACACTAGTTAACGTCCAGCGTCCACCTCTGGCTCTGGACAGTGTCTCGCTTGCCGCCGTACCCTGCCTGCCCGCTCTAGAGACTCCGCTCGTGTTTGTCACAACGTTAAACACACGAGTGAATTTTCACCTTTTCCCGGAGAAATCAGCGTCCGGCCACGCCACTCGGCTCTAAAAGAGCTCTGGGAGCGCAAGACCCCGTCTCGGGGCCTGCGAAGCGAGGCTGGGGGGCTCACTTGGAACCCAATGCAAAGGTACCAAATTGGGTGATTCTAGAACTCCAAGGCCATCCGACGGACTCGCAAACCCCGCGGACCACGGCGGCACCCCCGGACGCCAGCCGCTTCCCCTCAGGGCCCGCCGGAGGGGCCCTCGACTGCCTCCTCACACGGCGCAACCCTGGGCGGGGACGCACCCCAAGCGGGGACCCGCCTCAACTAGGCTTCGCTACCCCGTCTGCTCAAGCCCCGGCCTCCGCTCTGGCCAGCCGCAGCAGCCCGCCGCGTCCACTCCCGTCGCACCTCAGAACCGCGCTGTTGCCGCCGCCACTCGTGAAGCCTCCAGTCGCGAGCGCCGACTCTTCAGAGCAAGTGGCGCTCCGCGTGCAGCCGCGGGGCCCGTCGGGTAACGGCCGGCGGCTCCAGCCCGCCGCCTGGTGGGGCGCTCCCATTGGTCAGCGTGCACAGGGGCGGCGCCGTGATTGGCCGGGCTTCGGGCAGGAAGGCGGGAACGGGGTCGCCCGCTGTGATAGTGCGCTGGCTGGCGGCGGGAGAAGAGGTGCGCGGCCCACGGGATTAGCTCGCAGCGACGCCCAGCGGACCCTAACTGCTCTGTAGCCCGCGACCTTGACTCTCGTGTGGACGGCGCGACTGTGCAAAGGCGCCACACCCTCGCGCAGAGGCCCCACTGCCGCCTGGTTTGGGCTCGGTACTGTCCGAGGCGCGCGCCCACAGAATCGGGACAACCACGCCTGACCGCCCTCCCAGGGCAGCTGTCACCGCTGACCCGTGTCCTTTCGTGTCTGACTCAACCTGTCCTCCTACGGGCAGTCTTTTTTTTTTTTTTTTCCTCCTTTATGCTTTTTCTTTTTTTTTTAAACTTTACATAACTGTATTAGTTTTGCCAAATATCAAAATGAATCCGCCACAGGTATACATGTGTTCCCCATCCTGAACCCTCCTCCCTCCTCCCTCCCCATACCCTCCCTCTGGGTCCTCCCAGTGCACCAGCCCCAAGCATCCAGTATCGTGCATCGAACCTGGACTGGCAACTCGTTTCATACATGATATTTTACATGTTTCAATGCCATTCTCCCAAATCTTCCCACCCTCTCCCTCTCTCACAGAGTCCATAAGACTGTTCTATACATCAGTGTCTCTTTTGCTGTCTCGTACACAGGGTTATTGTTACCATCTTTCTAAATTCCATATATATGCGTTAGTATACTGTATTGGTGTTTTTCTTTCTGGCTTACTTCACTCTGTATAATAGGCTCCAGTTTCATCCACCTCATTAGAACTGATTCAAATGTAGCAGTCTTTATTATTAGCAGGAACAGGGTTGGGGTGAGAGAATGAGGCATTTACTTGGCCTCGGGCTCAAAATTTAGGGGGGGGGGCATCAAAACCCTCAGTAATCAAGATAAATGATATTTTAACACGTCGTTTAAGGAAATCAAACGTAATGAAAAATCCAAATTGGACGAAATAGCCACATCAGTACTCCTAATTTTTCCTTTTGCCTCCAGCTCTAATATGGCTCCTCAAGGGATCGTTATCCTGTCTTTAAAATGAGCATTTTCCCATCATTTTGTGTGTGTTGATTTTGACTTTTGCTTAAATCATTTCGTTTAAAATCGTTTGATGCTGCAATGGCTTCTCGGGTGGCGCTAGTGTTAAAGAATCTACCTGCTTATGCAGGAGACGCCAAAAAGAGGTGGGTTCGGTCCCTGGGTCAGGAAGATCCCCTGGATGAGGAAATGGCAACCCACTCCAGGATTCTTGCCTGGAAAATTATATGGACAGAGGAGCCTGGCGGGCTACAGTCCATGGGGTTGCAAAGAGTCGGACACGACTGTACGTACTGCTCCCCCTCCTACGCCCCCCCACCACCTCCAGATATTACCCCCTAGCCTTGGGGCAGCGGGATTCTTGCTCCTAGTAGTTTCTGGTGTCTGTGTGTGTAGCCTGCAGCACTGCCTTTACTGTCAGGCAATTCTTATATAATCGATTTGGGGCTTCCATAATTTTGCTGTGAAGTGTTACATTTTAATGAAATTTGTCCTCAGTTGCAAAACTATAGAATTTAATGAGTAGTTGTTGTTCAATCACCCAGTCATGTCCAACTCTTAGGGGCCCCATGGACTGCAGCACACCAGGCCTCCCTGTCCTTCACCATCTCCTGGAGTTTGCTCAAATTCATGTCCATAATGAGATCCCCAATGAAATTATCTAAATCTAACTAGTCAATGTTGATATATAGGAAAGCTATTGATTTCTGTGCATGCATATCTTAATATTTTAAGGAACTTAATTTTCTTGGGCTCCAAAATCACTGCAAATGGTGACTGCAGCCATGAAATTAAAAGATGCTTGCTCTTTGCACAAAAAACTATGACAAATGTAGACAGCATATTAAAAAGCAGAGACATTACTTTGGTGACAAAGGTCTGTCTACTCAAAGCTATGGTTTTCCCAGTAGTCACGTATGGATGTGAGAGTTGGACCATAAAGAAAGCTGAGCACCAAAGAATTGATGCTTTTGAACTGTGGTGTTGGAGAAGACTCTTGAGAGTCCCTTGGAGTGCAAGGAGATCCAACCAATCAATCCTAAAGGAAATCAACCCTGAATATTCATTGGAAGGACTGATGCTGAAGCTGAAGTTCCAATACTTTGGCCACCTGATTCGAAGAACTGACTCATTTGAAAAGACCCTAATGCTGGGAAAGATTGAAGGCAGGAGGAGAAGGGGATGACAGAGGATGAGATAAGATGGTTGGATGGCATCACTGACTCAATGGACATGAATTTGAGCAAACTCAAGGAGATGGTGAAGGACAGGGAGGCCTGGTGTGCTGCAGTCCATGGGGCCCCAAAGAGTTGGACATGACTGGGTGATTGAACAACAACTACTCATTAAATTCTATAGTTTTGCCACTGAGGACAAATAATATTTTACCTCTTTTCCAACATATATACCTTATTAGTGCTTCATGTTTTACTGTATTGCCTAAACATTGCTGACTAAGCATCTTTGTTTTCTTCTGTTAAATGAAAATGCTTCTATTTGTGGTTTTACTATAGAATGTGATGTTAACTGTTTGAAATAGTATTTTTAATGATGCTGAGGAATTATCCTGTTCTTCGGTCTAAGAATTTTGTCATTAGAAATCTTCATAGGATTTAACGAGAAATCAAATGTTTTTTCCTAATTGATCTAGTATTAGCTTTTCTAATTATTAAAGTGAAAGTGAAAGTCACTCAGTCATGTCCAACTCTTTATGACCCCATCAACTATACAGTCCATGGGATTCTCCAGGCCAGAATACTGGAGTGGGTAGCCGTTCCCTTCTCCAAGGAATCTTCCTAACCCAGGGATCGAACCCAGGTTTCCCACATTTCAGGCAGATTCTTTACCAACTGAGTCACCAGGGAAATCTGTGTAATGTTAGAAAAGTATTAGCTTTTCTAATATTAAGCCATCTACAAACCCTGTTTGTTGAATAGTCTTTTACTATGTTGTAGAATTGGAGAAGGCAATGGCACCCCACTCCAGTAATTTTGCCTAGAAAATCCCATGGACGGAGGAGCCTGGTAGGCTGCAGTCCGTGGGGTCGCTAGAGTCGGACACGACTGAGCGACTTCACTTTCACTTTTCACTTTCATGCAGTGGAGAAGGAAATGGCAACCCACTCCAGTGTTCTTGCCTGGAGAATCCCAGGGATGGGGAAGCCTGGTGGGCTGCCGTCTATGGGGTCGCACAGAGTTGGACACGACTGAAGTGACGCAGCAGCATGTTGTAGAATCTGACTTTAAAATTTTACTTACAGTTTTCCATCTATACTGATAAATAAGATTGAACTGTAGCAGGTAGTAGGCATGAAATTGTATTCTTTGTTCTGCCCCCTGTTCTCATAAGCACTGTAATGAATAGTCAAAAGCATTATGAAGGTTGTGATCAAAGTAACATAATGAGAATATTATTTTCATTTATGATTAGAAACAGTCTTGTTAATCTCCTTTTAAAAGTGGGGAAAATTATCTTCATAAATTTGGATAACTGGCCTTTAGCCTTCCTAGATGGTGCTAGTGGTAAAGAATCTGCCTGCCAGTGAGACGAGAGTTGATCCCTGGATTGGAAAGATCCCCTGGAGTAGGGAATGGCAACCCACTCCAGTAATCTTGCCTGGAAAATCCCATGTTCAGAGGCTGGCAGGATACAGTCCGTGGTGCCACAGAGAGTTGGACACAATGAAGTGATTAAGCATAGGACTCTGAAAGAAAGAAAAATAGTGGAACAAGAAGATTCTGATGAATAAGATGGTGAGGAGTGAGTGGTTTGATGAATTAAGCTGTGATTTTGCTGATGGGCTCGTAATGTGGTGACCACACTTGAAGAACACCTGGAGATGGTTTAGGGTAGTCCCCTCAAGCAGAAATGAGCCTCAAACACCCAAATTTGCAACTTGAAAGGCCTTCTGTAAAGATAAAAGAATGGAATCTTGCACTCTGGACTGTGCAGGGTCAAGATATTGAAGAACATCATGGAAAGGGATACTGGGCTGCATCTGGATGCAGGCTTGGAGCAGAGGACTCAGACAAGGAATTCATACGCTTGTGCCTGGTCTTGTAGCTACAGCAGTACTTTCTAAATTGTGCTTCGCAGAGTCCTTGTCCCAGAAGGTTCTGAAAAAAGCAGGGTTCCATGATCAAACAGTTTGGGAAACTGCACCTCGTCCATTTCTCTAAGAACTCCCAATGACATTCACAAGTAAATGCTCCTCAATGCCCATCAGATTGTTCTTGGCTTTTCCTGTGCCCTCTAATTATTTACACTCTTTCCCGAGGCATGTCCATAAAGAAGGCTGAGCATCGAAGAATTGATGCTATCGGATTGTGGTGCTGGAGAAGACTCTTGAGAGTCCCTTGGACTGCAAGGAGATCAAACCAGTCAGTCGTAAAGGAAATCAACCTTGAATATTCATTGGAAGGACTGATACTGAAGTTGAAGCTCCAATTCTTTGGTCACCTGATTTGAAGAGTCGACTCATTGGAAAAGATCCTGATGCTGGGACAGATTGAGGGCAAGAGGATAAGGGGTAAGAGAGGATGAGATGGTTGGATAATATCATCGACTCAGTCTACAAGTTTGAGCAAACTCCAGGAGATAGTGAAGGATAGGGAAGTCTGGAGTGCTGCAGTCCATGGGGTTGCAAGGAGTTGGATATGACTTAGCAACTGAACAACAACAACTAGGCAAGTCTAGTCCCAAGATTTGAAAAATCCCCTCTCTGCTGATGACTCCTAAATCTATACCTTCACCCAGGTCTCTTTCCTGAGTTCCACACAGTTCCCTGGCATCCTGGAGCTTACATTCCAGTGGGGGGTGAAAGTTGCTCAGTCGTGTCCAACTCTTTGCGATTCTGTGGACTATCAGTCCATGGAATTCTCCAGGCCAGAATATTGGAGTGGGTAGGCTTTCCCTTCTCCAGGGGATCTTCCCGACCCAGGGATCAAACCCAGGTCTCCTGTATTGCAGGCGGATTCTTTACTCTGAGCCACAAGGGAAGCCCAATGAGAGATGGTAAATAAAACAAGATCTCTTGTTTCTTAGACAGTAAGTTGAGAAAAATGAGTCAGGAAAGGGAATAGGGATTGTTGAAGGCTGGCAATTTTAAAGAGTGGTCAGGAAGTATTCGCTTCTCCATCACACAGCTGTTTTTATGTTTCTTTAGCTTCTCAAAATTGACAAGGCCTAAATGGAACTCCTTGGCCTTCCTCTTTGACTTCCTGTCTTGACTGCATTTCGCTTTCCCTGTTTCACCAGGCAAGATCTTACCATTGTGTTGTAGTGTGCACCTCAGGCGTGGGGGTCATTTCTGTTACTACACATTAACGTATCTGCTTGGTGTCAACAGATTGATTCTGCTCAAATGATTTTTTTCTATGTACTCCTATAATACCTCAATGTGTTTATTTGAATATTTCATGTAGATAGCACTGTAAAATATTCTCGGCACAAGGAGACTAAATTCCTCTTACCCAGTGAAATGCAGCCTGTGTACCCCAGACCTCTAGCACCCTGTTGGGAATGCTTTCTTAATTATATACACACAACTCATGTCTCCTACCTCAGCACTCTCCAGCTGTCAACACTAGGGATACATACGGATGATATTATCTTGGTTTGCACTTGCTAATACCCTGAAAGCTGGCCTGCTAAACCAGCATTATCTAAAATCCAACATATACAAAGAATAACCCCAAATTAGCAAGTATCGAAATGACTTCTATTTTTGTCCTTGAAGATATTAGAATTGTGTCTACTCTGATCTGTAACTTCTTCAGTTTACTTTTTATTCTAAGAGTGTTGATTCTTACTGTGTTCTATTCCTATTCACTGTGAATAAACCTTCTTTAAGAGGGAAAGAAATATGGGTTGATTTGATAATGCTGAGAAAATGAAAAACTATCCCAAAGTATACAGAAAAATTAGTATAAAATAGTTAAAGATCTACTTTCTCAGTGGGAAAAATAAAAACCACATTGCTGAAGTCTTTCAACATTTCAATTTTTAATTTTTCTAATAGTACATTCTTTAAAAGAAGTTAACAACTTCAGTTTCCCAAATATAAGGATTCAATAATGCGAATGAAAAGCTGTTGTTTTTCAGTGAAGCTGTTGCCTAATTACCCTGGGAAAAAGTATTCTTCTGATTGAACTGATGCAAAAACCCCTTAGAAAAGCTTCATTGTTGCCTGGAAAGAGTCTGCTTAAGGTCACTTTTACTTCTAGACCATCCACTTGTTTCTAGTGAAAGAGTTTTGCTTGGTAATGGCTTGTGGTTCCACAGTGTTTTGTGTATGAAAAGCGTAGACTAAGAGATACTACTGAAGTCACTCAAATTGCAGATTCTGCCACGAAAGGAAGTCCCAACACTGAAACGTTTCCCCTTAATGTTCAGCAAGACACATGGAAAGAGAACTCGAGTCCCACATTTGTCTTTACTCCAATCACCATTTTAAACGGGATGAAGAGGCCGCCGTACTGTCGGAAACAGAGCTCCATGGCCCAGTGTGCTTACTAAACGGCCTGCAAGTGCAGAAGCGGCTGCCCTGGACAGGGTCTCAATCTGCAGACAGAGGCGTCTCATGGCTGCCGGGGCTCCAGGCAAAAGCAGGGTGCTCCCCGGGGTGTTCTCTGAGAAGCAGGGGGAGAAGCAGCGCTCCTGGGCAGCAACAGACCAGCCTACGAACCCGTGCTCTCCACCCACCCATCCGTGTCCTGTTCAGAACTGTCCTTCACTGCTGGGACAAGAGGACGCTCCTGTTGGCTTTCATCTTCTCCAGACGCTTCACTAAGTGGCCGTTGCTCACCTCGAGCTCTTCTGTTTTGTCCAGTGCAGAGCGAAGCTGAAAACAAAGGTGAAAGTCAGCAAGCTTTGATTCTAACCCCACTGAAAATCACAATGATGACTCAGACCCACCAAGATCCTGAAGATACACACATACCTCCAGGTGTGTATATGTATATTTCTTAATTTAAAAAGTAACACAAGGCACGAGATTCTAGCTTCATGAGTAACTAGGGACCCTCCCTTGGGAACCCAGACATGGCACAGTCTTGGGGATCCTGGTGGTCTCACAGAAGGTGAGGAAAACAAACACACAATCAAGAGCTGAGCCAGCCCAGCTGGAAGAGGCGCTCCCCACAGCCCTGTGCAGCTGGGTTTCTGGGTTCTGCAGCCAGAAACCAAAGCAAGAATGCCCGAGGCCAGGATGGTACCCGGGAGCCAGGGCCACAGAGCCTGGGAGACACAGCAGAAGCCACGTCAGTAGGGAGCTGCCTGGATCAGCAGGCAGCGTGCAAGAGTGGGGGTGCCCCAAGGTGGGGGTTCACAGCCCTGTGACTGTGGAGACATGCATCGTCCGAACAGAGTCTGTGGTTCTGGTTCTGATCCAAAACCCTCCAGGTGGCTGGGTGGGGTTCTGAGACAAGTGAAACTCCCCTGCCCTGGCTTTCACCAGCAGACACAGAAGCAAGCCCCTCAGTGGAAATTCCCCCAAGGCGAGCCTGGAGTATTCCTATACATTCAAATCAAGCATAACCTCATGAGACCAAAGACAAGATGGAACGAACCATTTGAGTCAACAGAAGCAAAACAACAGAAACAGACCTCAAAGACTGAACATGCTTTGGTCATCAGTGTGGAAAACAGAACAGCTGCATATGAAATCTTTCATGAAATGAGGCTATGATCAACAAAGGAACTATCAGGAATGAGTCTATTTCAGAACACAGAAGGAGGTGAACTGGAAGATCTCTAAAAACTGTACATTTTGCAACATTGGGAAGTAAGGAGACAGGAAATGGAAATGACAAATGGGCAGAGAAATACTAGAGGGTCCATGAGCAGGTCTGGTATCCTCTGATCAGAGTCCCAGGGGGAAGGTGGACTCGCGGGAAGAGGAGTCACTTAAGGAGATCATGGTTGAAAATTTTCCAACATTTATTTAGAAAAGAGACGTCACAGATCAAAGAAACACGACACATGTCAAGCAGAATAAATAGCAGTAAACCCACATGTATTCGTGTGAGATGTAGAAAATCAAAGGAAAGAGAACAGCAGAGCAGCTAGAGTGGAAAAAAAAAGCCAAAAAATCCTGAGCTTCCTCAGTGGCAAAGAATCCACCTGCAGTGCAGGAAAGGCAGGGGACATGGGCTTGATCTCTGGGTCGGAAGATTCCCTAGAAAAGGAAATGGCAGCCCACTCCAGTATTCTTGCAGGGGAAAGCCCATGGGCAGAGGAGCCTGGTGGGCTATGGTCCATGGGGTTGCAAAAGAGCGGGAACGACTAAGCACACACGTGAGCAAAAAACAGAATGATAGGCTTTTTAGGGAACCCCTCCTTTACGATGTGAGCAAGGCCCCTCAGAGTGGCCTGGAAGACCAACAATGAATGGTTTAGCGGCAGACTTCCGGGCAGCAGATCCTCACCCTGCTCTCCCAACCGGAATATCATTACCCATTCTTTTCCTAGAAATAGCCTAGAAAATTTACCTCTCTTTGGAGTTTCCGTTTTTCAGCTTTAAGTTCATCTTCTATTTTTTCAGCATTTTCAGCAGCCTGTTTATAACGTGATACTTGACTTTCTAACCTTATGACCTGGAAGGAAAGGAAAAAAAAAAATCACATGTATAAATTGATAGGCCTGTTTTCTCTCCCCGACTGCTTGCTTATATTTGTGATCCGAGCATGTAAAGTAATAAAAGGAGAGAAGACTGCAGCAAGAATGATGATCTAGGATGTGGAGCTGTCCCATAGGTTCTAGCCACGCAAGCTGTTTGTTCACACTTACGAGCAACCCAGTACTGGCACCTATCAGGGACTCATTTCCTCTCTGACCCTTGTCCCAAGTATGGTTCCCACCGTGCTGACCCTGGGACACCATCCTCTCTGATGAGAGTCGATCCTGCAGAACAGCCTGGCAAAGCAACGGCTCCCTCAGGACCTCAGCTTCCATCCGATCTCTTCCAGAGGTGGTGGGGTGAGGAAGCAGGAAGGGAGGAGAGAGACAAGGGACTCGGGGGGACAGAAGGCGGCTTTGGGTGGCATCTGGGGCTAGAGATGGATTCTGCTGCCCTCAAAGGCATGCTTCCAAACACACATTGCTTTGAAGGTGGGCTTCTCATTTTCGTTTCTACAAAATTTCTCAGAAGTTCCAGCCACATATACCCATGATGGAGGGGGGGCAAGAGGACCTGTTTTTATTTCTCCCCTCTGTTAGGACACAGTCTGTCCCAGGGCCCAGCACACTATAGGTACGAGTGCCCCAAATCAGGAGATCAGAGCGAGCCCCGGGCTGGGAGGGAAAGAGGGAAAACCCAGGCAAGAGGGAGATCCCTGCATCAAGTGTTTGGTGATTAACCATTTTTTTGTTTGTTTGTTTAAAGAACTTTCAAGAAAACTCCCCAGCCACATTAGGTACTTTCTTCAACTAATCTTGTTTATAAAGGATTGTTGTTGTTTAGTCACTAAGTAATGCCTGACTCTTGCAACCCTGTGGACTTCTCTGCAACCCACCAGGCTTCTCTGACCATGGGATTTGTCAGGCAAGAATACAGGAGTGGGTTGCCAGTTCCTTCTCCAGGGGATTGTCATGACCCTGGGATTAAACCCACATCTCCTGCATTGGCAGGTGGATTCTTTACCTCTGAGTTACCAGGGAAGCCCTGTAAAGGATTGGCATCGATTATAAGTGTCTGACTCTGTGACCCCATGGGCTGTAGCCCACAAGGCTCCTCCATCTGTGGGATTCTCCAGGCAAGACTACTGGAGTGGGTTGCCATTCCCTTCTCCAGGGGATCTTCCCAACCCAGGGATAGAACCAGGGTCTCCCACACTGCAGCCCGACTTTTTACAGTGGGAGCCACAGGGAAGGCCCACTAACAGCCCAGATCCTAGCAGTGGCCTTTCCTCCCTATGTCCTCTCCTTGCGGGAAATGCTTGGAGAGACTTGCTGCCTTGTTTATCCTCCTTTGGACCTTTTTTGGTTCTAAAATTCTCTGCCTCTTTCTGTCCTCAGCCTTTGAAGGGTGAGTTCTTTCTAGCAAATAAAAAACTTCAGTTAAATCATTGGCTGGGCTGCCCGTGATGGCTTAAAAGTGTGCACGTACATTTTGTTCTAATGCAGTTATCTCTTGCTCAGATTTTGCAAGTTTAAATTTGAGGTCGCTGATCTGTCTGTTGGCATCCCCTAAAGGTTGAAAGAGAAGGAAAATTTGTTAAGCTCTCGGGGCTTTTCAAATGTTAAAACAATAGTTACTGGGAACCAAGCCCTTAACCATGTAATCTTCTTGCCTGTGGCCCCACAACTCAGGAGGTGCTCTCACCCAGCAGGGAGAGCACCCTAGAGCAAAGAAGACGAAGAAATGGTGGGGGAACGGGGAGTAGGCAGAAAGACTGGGCACGCTTTTATCCCTTTAAGCCTCTTTCTTGTTTTGTTGTTGCTGTTGTTCAGCCGCTAAGTCATGTCTGACTTTGAGACCTCATGGACTGCAGCCCTCCATTCTTCCCTGTCCTTCACTGTCTCCTGGAGTTTGCTCAAGCTCGTGTTTTTTGAGTCGGTAATGCTATCCAACCATCTCATCCCGTCACACCTTGTCCTCCTGCCCTCAATCTTTCCCAGCACTATGGTCTTTTCCAAAGAGTCAGCTCTTCACTGATATATTTACAATATCAGGCATGCATTATTTTGTAACTCTGGGTGAAAAATTATCTCTAAGCTTGAAATTCCTCTTGAGTTCAGGAGATTTTTCCATAAATAGTTTTAGTGTTTATCTGTGGGAGCGTGCGTGCTCAGTCACGTCCGACTCTTTGCAACACTTTGGATTGTAGCCCGCCAGGCTTCCTCTGTCCATGGGATTTCCCAGGCAAGAATATTGGAGCAGATCGCCATTTCCTACTCAGTTTACTGGCACAGAAAAATACCTTCTGACTTCCCCATACAGTCAGCAGATCCGAAGACTGTGTCCAGCATAGCAAATGTGGTTTCATCTGGTGGTACCCTGGTGCTCATTCTGGGGCACCTGTTCTGTCTCCTAGGCTCAGACAGAAACATGCTTGTCCTGCCCACTGCCCATCCTTGTCCCAGCCCACGAAGAAACAGCTTTCTGCTTCTGTACTCAAGGGCTCCTGGGAGAACGTGGGGAACACTGGCCACTCCTTGCCATGATAGTTTTCTCCGCCTGCACTAGTACACTAAAAACCACACACGGCTGAGGGATTCCTTCTACATGAGGATTGACATTTACTCTGTAGATCCATCGCGTGCACGTCCGTCCCATTTTGTAAGACACCGTCTTCCGGGTGCAGAGTGTCTAATCTGATATTCTTCTGTCTCTCTTCCAGCTGCCCCTTGAGTTTCTTAATCTGAAAACATCCACCAAAAAAGTACATTAATTTCTCTATTTTAAATGAGACTGGAGCTTATCAGAAAGGAAGGCGCATGTCAAGTCAAACCCCACGCCCCACAAGTACAGTCTGATGTTGTCCTGCCATCACTTCGCGTTTCTCTAAGGTAAAGAGTTACGTAAAGAAGCCGGAGAGAAATACAGAAAAATGTTACAACCCACTGGGAAGATGGGGAGCCTCTCTTTTGATTTGTTTGTCAAGGAACAAACCCAAATAATAAACAAATGAAAAACCTTCTGCCAGTGAGCACTCTTCTTTGAAAGTAATAGTATAATGGATGAAAATGAGACTATATTTACAGTATCAGGCATGCATTATTTTGTAACTCTGGGTGAAAAATTATCTCTAAGGCTGAAATTCCTCTTGAGTTCAGGAGATTTTTCCATAAAATAGTTTTAGTGTTTATCTATGTATGCGTATGCACTCAGTCATGCTCTGACTCTTCGTGACACTTTGGCCTGGAGCCCACCAGGCTCCTCTGTCCATGGGATTTCCCAGGCAAGAATTCTGGAGCAGATTGCCATTTCCTACTCCAGGGGATCTTCCCGATCCAGGGATCGAACCTGCATCTCCTGCTTTGCCAGGCAGATTCTTTACCGGCTGAGTCACCGGGGAAGCCGAAGTGTTTATCTACAAGTTCATAAATCTGTATACAATTATGTTTGCTTTATTCACTAAAAAGCCAGATAGGCCACCAGGAGCCTTCCAGGCACAGAAGCACTGTCCCCAGCAGAACCCCATCAGGTTGCAGCTTTGCCACCTGCAAGGGGTTGGCGTCTACATGGCTTTCTTCCCTCTGAGAGAGACATACACATAGCAGTTGGGATTGCAATTAACAGCTGTGTGTGTGTGTGTGTGTGTGTGTAGAATTTTCTGTTGTGCAATGGGGAGTCTCCCAGCCCTGGTCCTGTTAGCCTCCAATCTCTGCGGGCTTGTTGGAAGTCCTCCCCACTGCCAGTGACAGGAGCAGAACAGACCCACGTTGATATACAGACCATTGGTGCACACTGCTTTGGAAAGCAAGTACGGAATTACCACAGACACAGGTTTACAGAAGATCACAGACACTTCAAGAGAATTCTCTCACCACATTTAGTGGTTTACCCAATTTTGAGAGAAATCTTCAAAACTTGAAAAAAGTGAGGCAGATACCTTTGATTAGGCTTATGAGGGAAAATGAGGAGAATCGAGTTTCCTTAGAAAGTGATTGTGGAATAATTTCTTAATAATACTACCTTGCATATGAAAAAGGGCTTCCCTGGTAGCTCAGTTGACAAAGAATCTGTCTGGAATGTGGAGACCTGGGCTTGACCCCTGGGTTGGGAAGATCCCCTGGAGAAAGGAAGGCTACCCGCTCCAGTATTCTGGCCTGGAGAATCCCATGGACTGTATAGTCCATGGGGCCACAAAGAGTTGGACACGACTGAGCGGCTTTCACTATCCCACTATGAAAAAGACCAAAGCATACAACTGTGTAGGATTTCTTGAGGCAGAAGAGATCAAGGTAGGTAAACAGCAGTGAAAATGACTTGGATCAGCTATAAGCAAGAAATATCTGCCAGACAGCAGTGCTGATCACTGAGAGATTACAAAACCGACTTAAAAAAAAAAATTTTTTTTTTGCATGTGGGACCTTAATTCCCCAACCCGGGATTGATAGTGCTCCGCTTGCATTGGAAGGTGCACTCTTAACCACTGGACCACCAGGGAAGCCCCAAACTGACCTTGATGGGCAGGCAGATGAGGAAGGGTGTTGGAATGTCTCAGGAACACCCTTGCCTCTCAATGTTTATTCAAGGTCTTTTACCCAAATCTTTTATTTAAGCAGCAATTCATGTAGAGTGTGCCAAATTCAGAACATGGCCTTGAATCTCTGGGACATCCTAAGTCCAGTATGACTTCTGATGTCTCACTTGGATAAAAACATTAAGAACACTGGTTGGCTTAATGTTATCTTCAGGCATGATGCATCAGGGCTTTCCTGATGAAGCAAGAAGCTAGAGTGGGGAGGGTCCCAGTTTCAGGTTTCCCATTCCAGAACTTGAAAAGTAATAAAAAAGATTGTTACCTGTTCCAATAAGCATTCCCGTTCGTCAATAAGCTTTTTCAACCTAATATCTAAAGAAATCAGAAAGATAACAGGTTTAGGTGACTCGGTGAATGCCTCTTTAGGCAGATGGCTAAACCGCAGAATGAGCACTGGGGTTAGTGAAACTGATGATGGTATTATGCACGTACCACAGTGAATGAGGCCACAGACAGGATGGGGAGGAATTCAGCCAAGGGAGGGCTGAGCCGCGTCAACCTCCCACACATGCTTGTCTCGTAGGGCAGTATCCGGCCGCATGCAAGCAGGCTAATCTTCTACTTTGGGTTAGCATGCAAGAGCTCTAAGGCCAAACCACACTGCAACACAAGATCTCACAGGCTTCACGGTTTAACATCATTAGCAAGGTATTACAAACACACCGAGTATCACGACCAGATTTAACCAGCATTTTCATTAGCCTTGACTCTCCGAGTTTCTACCCCAGACGTGTGTATCTTCTTCATTTCTCTCAAAGACTCACCCACGTCAGAGCTGTTTACGGACCCTACGTGTGCCGATGACGCACCGGCTAACCCACTTGTGAGGAGCTGCTCTTCTTTGGAGGAAGAACGAAGCAATAGCTCAAGTTCCTGTCACTCCTCCCACCCCAGACACAGAAGTTTGCATGTACGTAAGCACCCAGAGTTGGAGCAAGCTCTGGGAGATGGTGGAGGACAGGGAAGCCTGGCGTGCTGCAGTCCATGGGGTCGCAAAGAGTGCGACACGACTGAGTGACTGAGCTGAACGGAAGCACCCAGAAATCCCCCCAACGTCTCTGTGAAGGGGTGTCGAGGAATACGGTCTCTAGAGTACAGGGGGAAACTAAGACTGGGGAGGACTTTAGGGGCAACATGCTACCCCTGTTTTTCCAGGCAACATCAGGACGAGCTGATGCTGACGGACGCCCGCGTGTGCTCTGGTGTGCCCCGGCGACTCACACTACCGCCCACGAAACCCCACGGGGGGCGCTGTTGCCACACTCCCCCCTACAGGGGAGGACCCCGGCCCGGCAGCTTTCCTGAGGCCCCGGCCGCACCCCTGACCACTGCGCTCACTGTTTGCCTAAACCTGGCTGTCTGAGTCAGACCGACTCCTGGCCTGAGGCTCCTATTCCCAAGGGGCAGCGCTCTCACACTGCCCAGATTTTGATTAGATGTGTGAAATGGAAAATTCATAAAAGACACACCTTCGTTTGCATTCTTGCAAAGTCATCTATCCTAATACAAATTACATGCTTTCTCATTTGCTTTTCCCAACATCCTAAGTTGCTATTTTGAAAGGCATAACAACGAAATAAATGAAAGCAGAAAATGTTATGTGTAAGACATATTTATCATCCTTCTGAGTTCCATTTTAATTGACATACAAATTTCTTCTGACAGATGTTTTATTCTGTCCTTTCCATAAATGCACCCAACACTGAAACAAAAATTTAAAAAAATTAAAAACCTGACTCTCATACAATATCACTTTTAATATTATCCTGTATATTTAATACTCCTATATACAGTAACCACAGGCATAAGAAACACCAAATATAACAGAAAGGGACTTGAGGCTCATGGGTCCATTTACAATTTATTATTATTTTTTCTATTAGAAGTTTTCAAATATCAAGTAAAAAATGTTAAAATGTAATAACAGTGCTAGCAATAAAAAAACAAGGGTAATGTGACCTTTAGTCTTACAGTGGAAACATGAAAAATAAAGAGAGAAATGTGAGAAATTTTAAAGCAGAATTGGAGAAGATTAAAACTAGATAGTTTTAGGAAACTGGAGAAGAGAAAGAAGCAAAATTGTCTGATATAAAGAAAATGAGCACTGTAGTCAGAGAAAGACAAACAGTGTGTGTTATCACATATAACACACACTGCAAGAATAAAACAAACGAATGAATTTAACAAAATGGAAACAGACTCACAGGTGCTTATCACTCGGGAGAGGGAAGGGAGAGGAGCAAGATGGAGAAGATGAAAAGGTATGAAATACTCGGTATAAAAAGGCTAAAGGATACATTGTATAGGTCAGGGAATAAAGTGTAACCTATAAAAATACTGAACTATGTTTTTATATATGTTTTACATCTGAAACTAATATAATATTGTAACTCAACTGTACTTCAATAAAAAAAGAAAAGGAGTACCACTTTTTTACAGCTTTAAAAATCAACAAGTCTAACTTGTCAGGGGAATAGTAAGGCCCGACTGGTAATCACTGTGATACTCAGCAAGGATGTCTCAAACTTATGCTCACTAAGCAACCCTACTCACCACTGGTCTCTGACACCCAAAAGATGAACATTTAAGAAAATTAAGTCACAAAGTCTAAGACTCAAAGTGTTTTTTTATATCAGGAAGTTAAAAATAACTGGAAATTAAAGTTATTTTTAGTAATATTGTCAACAGTTTACCTTTGTAAACAAATTTGGTTTTTATATTGGGTTGGCCAAAAAGTTCGCTTGGGGTTTTCCATAAGATCGAATGGAAAAACACAAATGAGATTTTTGGCCCACTCACCCGCTATATTAAATCCCAACACACTTTCTGGTGTGAACTTTAGAGACCTGTGAAATGAGGAACAAAGTGGCGAGACCATAGAGACAGTCAAGGGAGCAGCAAGCAAGCAGAGGGCCGCCAGCCCTGCCCTGGGGGACCCGAGCGCTGTGACTGCGGCTGGCGGGGCTACAGCAAGGTCGACCACCAGCAACAAGCACGCCTCTCTCTCGTGCGTCACTTGGATCTAAGCCTCATCACCACTCTGAGAGGCAGGTTCTAACCCCGATTTCAGACAGTACAGTGAGGCACAGAGAGGGTAAATAGCTTACTTTTAATAATGATGATCTTCATCCTTAGGCTAATTTCTCCCATCCTTAGGCCTCCCCACCCCACTGCAGAGAAAAGTCATCTCCCCCCGTGTTCATGAAGTCAATGATCATAAGACAGGTCTCGAGAAAGCCACTGAGTGTGGCCCTCTCTCTGCTTCCTCCTTGCACTGACTTAGTTTGATCTTAATCCAGGTGGTCAGTTTCCATCTTGCCTACGCCAGGACCACCCCTCCTTCCTATAAAGGGGGAACTGGGACAGGACAGGCTGCTGATGGTGATTCTTTTTTTCTCCTGCTTACAGAGAAGGCAATGGCACCCCACTCCAGTACTCTTGCCTGGAAAATCCCATGGACGGAGGAGCCTGGTGGACTGCGGTCCATGGGGTTGCACAGAGTTCGACACGACTGAGCGACTTAGCAGCAGCAGCAGCAGCACGGGGCCAAAGAGGTCTGTACAGATGCCTTGCACCAGCCGCTGTTTCAGGTCAGCTGAACAGCTGAAGCCTTTCATGTCTTGAAAAATACACACGTCTTTGAATTAAGAGGGGCAGAAAGGGTGAAAGGGGTTTTTCTCCTGATAGTTTTCCCTATGTAAGATCATCACACCGAATAAGTACGTATTCCTAATGTAACACACTCACAAACACCCCTTCCTTTCCTTTTGGAGCCAATGTTCGGAATGAGTCATACTGTTGTTTTGAATCTCGTTTCGATGGTCATGCTGGCATGTTGCACAAAGGGGTCTCCTGGGAAAGGAATCTATCAATAGAAAACAGGAAACCCTAAACTACCTAAACCCCCAGAAGCAGCATTCCAGGGTCCCAGTAACAGTGGAAATTTAAATGCTGAGGTCACTAGGTTCCATTAACTAGAAATACTCAATGTTACAGAAAGTAATTCGTAAACACTCTTTTCAAAAATTTAACTGCTTCCCAACCTTTTTATGTGAGAAAATAGCCTATAATTCAAAATTCTCCGTACCTTTCTCTATCTTTTAAAATAAACTCATAATTATACTTACTTATACTTTGAAGGGAAGATTAACATTTTACGCACAGTCGCTATGTTCTGGTTTGAGGCTGAAAAATATCCCAGCTTTTTGATTTAAAGAATCAGTGATCGATCCATGTTTTTCTCTGTCTGCATTATAGTGAAACCTCAGCGGTCCAGGTTACTCTGGGGATGTGTTTGGTGGGTAACCTTTGGATTCTTTTCTGAGTCTGACTCGTTTGATATTGAGATCTTTCCAAATTGCCTTATATATTAGGTTGGGCAAAAAGTTCATTCCAGTTTTTCCATAAGATGGTACAGAAAAACTCAAATGAACTTTTTGGCCAACTCAATACTGCCATGCCTTCCAACACCAGACACACCAGAGGCAACGATTTCTTGGTGATTCAGGGGCTTCACCTGCACGTTCATTACTGGGTGGGGCTGTAGTGTCATCTCGTCCTCAGAGGAGAGTCACTGATGTTCATAATGAAGGCTCTTAGATGATCAAGAATCGTTTGACCCCTTAGAATCCTTGTCTTCTCTTTCGCTCCCTTTCAAATTCTCAGCTCCTGTACTCCTAGAGGCTGGTCCCATGTGCTTGCTCCCAACACCTTCCATGTAGGAGGTGATCTGCATGCTCATTGATTAAATGCAGGGGTGAACAGGTGAGACTGCTGAGGGATGGGAAGTGTATTGCAGTGCCCTTAAATGTGCTGTTGAACATGGGAAACAGAGGAAAGACTTTAAAAGGCTTTTATGAGCTCACCATAGAGTGAGTTCAGCTCCTGAATCACTTCCCCAGAGGCCTTAAAAGGTCGGATGGAGGGCTGCTTCACAGAGTGCATTCCAGTCCCAGCACAGCTTTGCTAAAGTTAGAGACACAACTTGCAAGTCTGTGGTGGCCCTCCGTCCTGATGGTCTAGAAGGCCTCTAGTTTCCAACGCACGCGGTGTAAGTGGACAGAACTGGTCCGTCCCATCGTCCCCTGCTTCAGGAGAGGATGAAGAAATAGTGTTTATTTGAAATTCCCATCATCCTCTTCGAAACAGTCTAAATGTTGGCACCTGTAAGCACCCCTAAGCACGGAATGGAGACTTTCCTCAACTGAGCTCTTGATCAGAACCACAGATCACAGGAGATCCTCTGAGGAAAAGACCTTGCTCAAGGACGGTCCGACACTGGCACCAGGGTGGATGCCAGGAGCGGAGCTACTCACTGCCGGCAAAGGCTGTGAAGCAGTTCTTCACAGAACGCCGACTGGGAATTAGCAGCCCAGAAATAGACAGAAGTAGGTTAAAGATAGCATTATGTAGCCACAACCAGAATTCAAGTAGCACGAGAGTGAAGTCACAGGCTTGTAAAATTATAAAGTGTCTTTATTTCAATGACATAGTAACACTTCCGTTTGCCTCAAGTTTTGTTGAGGTTTTTGGTCTTTTTTGCACTCAATTATACCTTGTAACAGTAATACGAAGTCATGTGATCTCATAAAGTGTCAATAGCATTCACACTGTACATCCCCTTGTAATATTTTACAATGATTTTTATTTAACTTTACAATTATTTTTAAATGTTTCTTCATATAGAAAATATATACTTTGTTTAGGAGGATCGAAACAACAAATTTTCACTTAGAATATACTGAAAAACAACAAATGAAAATATACCAAAATACCAACAGTGATTCAACTATTAAAAATATCCTGTTAGACTCTACTCAGCAGTTTGCACAAGGGTCCTTTTGTGTTACTCTACTGAATAATGATTAGACAAATACAAAGAGAACTGATTTTAAGGTTAAAAAAATAAATTTCAGAAATGATTCTCCCTGCCCAAATACTGCAGTAGGAAATGCAATTACAACATATATCTCTTCCAGAACAAAAAAAGTCTTTGTATAAAATAACTTTGGTACATAATTGGCACAAAGTCAAAATCTCCTACAAAATAAATTCAGGTATCCTCAAGAATGAAATCGAAAAGTATTGGTCCGAAGTAAGATACTTGTATGAGGTAAATGCAAGTAAGCTATTTGCTATCCCTCATGTGATAAATTATTGTCCTAAGGTGCAAATCTCATGACTCAGTGACCTATACACTGCTTTGCTGTTTATGTCTTTTTAAATAAAATACCATACAGGTTATATTACACATATCAAAATCAAATATGAATGCACATATGTTTAAACGAGACCATTTAAAAATTATAATGTGGAAATCTCAGGATACTATTTGGTCCTTTCAGTTAGATGCTGATACATTTGGTCAAGAATATGCACATTCATATCAGCTTAAGGCAAAAGCTAAATGTTTGGATTTTCATTTTAAGCAGAAACAAAACAGTATACATCGCTGTCTGATACTTCTGGAATGCTCCCCGTTAGAACTTACTCTGATAACAGAAGAGTCTTTCTCACCGGGGTGATCATTTTAATGATGAAATAGAAATCTACAGGTAACAGTCTATATAGCTTGAAGGAGTACATAACCTGGTGGCTGATTGTCATTCGGTGCATCTATACCGGCCTAGAACATTCTCTGAGTCTCTCCCAGCTGACTTACTGTGCAGTCCTGGCCCCTCCCCGGGACCCTGCCCCGACCTATGACATGGTGCAGTCCTCTTTGTTTCTGCCCTTCCCGGTCCCACCTGTCTTCTCTTCCTTGCTTTCTGAATTAAAGTCCCCCACCTTGTCTGCTGCTGCCAGGCCATCGTTCTCTAGAGGAATGCTGTCTGAAAACTCTCTGACTGTCTGACCTAGATTTTCTGGCATCACATGCCCTTCTGCGGCTTCTGTGTGAGAGGCATCGTTAGTGTCCTTTGCGGGACTTCCATCTTCAAGCAGGGTGCTGCTGGGCACTTCTGTATTCTCTGGACCTGGAGGACCGCTGGAAGCACCGCCATCTTCCTCAGCCTCATCTTTTATAGCACCTTCGTCTAATTCTTTATTACTGGTGCCTGACGACTGAATCATATTATCTTCAAAATCCAATGTGTCTCCACCAGCCTTAGTGTTTACAGCAGCATCGTCTTGGTCAAGTTTTCCATCCAGTTCAATTTTCGGATTTTCTGGACCACCACTATTTCCACTGCTCTCTGCTACGCTGTTCTGTTTTGGGCTCTTAGTGACCTCGTCCTGGGCATCTACAACCGGTTTTTCATCAGTGTCTTTTTCCAGCTCTTCTTTCACTTCACTTAAACCTGGGTTCTGAAATGTTAATTCTTTCTGAACATCTTTGAGCTCTACAGGTGCCGCTGATTTTTTCTTCTTGTTTTTCTTTTTCTTGCTCTTCGTCTTCTTCTGCGACGAATCCAGTGCCTCTCCCTGTTGGTCATTCTCCTCACTGGGGTCTTTCACATCCAGGGGTTCACTTTCAGCATCTTCCACCCTTGGGTCCGTCACCTCCTGAGGTCTGCTTTCGGCTTCTGGAGGACGAGGGCTGGTTTGGACCTCTGGCTCAATTGGTTTCTCCTCCCTTAAGTTTCTCCCTTCATCCTCCTCCGCCTCCTCGTTCTCCCCGCTTGCCTCTGTGCTCTGAACTGGGGCCTCCCTGGGCTCAGCTACCTCCCGGTTGGCAAGTTCTTTCTCTACATCCTGCCCTGCGCTGGGGTCTGACGCCTCTGGGGCGTCCGCCAGGCGTTTTTCACGGTGACTCCCTGGGTCATCACCGTCACTTAGAGGACTTGAGGCTGCAGGGCCCCCCTGCGCCCCCAGCCCAGTGAGCCCTGCCTCTGGCTCAGCCTTTGTGGGGCTCCCACTCTGCTTGCAAGGATCTTCACTGCTCTCCCTTTCAGCCTCAGATATCTGTGGAAGAGCAGACTCCTGACATGGTTTTGTGCTCTTTTCTTCCAAGTTAGCCTTCAAATCTTCCTGTTTTCCTTTTTCCCGTTCTTCGGCAGATTCTTCCCTTTGGTTTTCGATATCCAAAGCATTACCACTGCCCTGCCCAATCCCAGGATCTGGGATTTCACCAACTAGTTCACTGTTTATGACCTCACTTGACTCAACCTGCTGGGTGTCTGCAAGGAAGGAAGCGGTTTCTAGAATTCGGCTTTGAACCTCCTCCTCGCTCTCGGAATTGACTAATGTTCCCGGGGAGGGGGCACCGTCCGCAGAGGCTCTCTGGTCCTCGGCACTGTCACCAGGGTGTGACGCCTCTGTGTCCACACAGCTCTCTCCTGGGTCCTCCTTGTGCTGTCTTTGCTCAGTGCTCTGCAAGATTGCTCTTTTCCCCTCATGCTCCACCATTTCATTTTTCACCTCCACTTCATTGGCTCTTCCTAAAAGACCATTGAGAAAATTGAAGGGACCCCATGATGTGGTTGACCATACAACAGAAATTACAACGTAAACACATGTTCTCTTTCCCAGCCAACCCCGCTCCTAGAGATAGAGAGCCATCAGAGAAGCACACGGACAGAAGCCTTTGCCAGTTCTGTGCGGCCAAGCAGCCATCGCGTGAGCACACGCGGGGTCAGCAGAGGCCACTGCGCCACGTCAGGGGCCAGAGGGGCTGCTGGTGCCATGTGGGGTGAACGGACTCTCAAAGGGGAACTTTTAACAGACAAGGAAGAGCTCCGGATCAGACAGCCCAGCCGTCCAAGATGAGGGGTTTCAGAATGACTCAGGGTTTGTGGTCCCCATTATCATTTCTGGGTGCACAAGGGGACCACGCCTACTCTTCCAGGGGTTGAACTGCGCTGCACACTACCCAGCTCTAAGGGCAGCCTTCAGATCGTTTTTAAAAGAAACATTCAGTTCATCTGAAGAAACTCAGCCTCGAGGTCCATCTCCAGGAAGCCACTTTGGAAACAGCTCGTGGAGGTAAAGAGAACTCCACCTCCGCCCCTAATCCCTGTCTTCCTGGGGAAGCAGCCTGTGCCTTCCACACCTCTGTTCCTTTCCTGGGGGGCGGGAGCCGATGCCTCCAATCAAGAGACCACGTAGTCACACATAAACCGTTCACTGATTAAAGCCTTAGGAATGAAGCAATCTGTTACTGCTTGGAAAGGAAGAATCACATTTTGGGTTTTCCCAACACAAACAACACCGCGGTGCAGAGCTGCCACGCCACTGAAAGTCACAGCTTGGTGGCTTAGGACCAGCGGTCTCCAGGGAGAAGTGGACACACAAGCAGGATTCCATTTACAGTCACCTCTGCTTCACCCCTTAAAAATCTCTAGTATTGCGTCTGTTTTATAATGTACATTTTATATTAATTAGATATTACACATATAAATGAAAAATAAACGTATGTATTTGGAAGTTCCCACAATTCTTTACTAACAGGGATATACGATCCAAAAATACGTGGATGCACAAAATTCATGTTTCTAGTTCTTTAAGTGTTTGTTACACAGCAGTTATCAAGCATGTATAAAATGTATAAGAGCAGCAGGATGCATCCCAGCCGCTCAGGTAGGAACGTAAAGGGAGGGTGGACATTCATCAGCTTACTTTCTTTCAGTAACTTCAACACAATGAAAAGAGCTGTGGTTCTTGAAAAGCCATCAGATAATGAAGCACCTTCTGGAAAGGCAGACCTGGGAAGCTGGGCCTACAGTTTTCTCCACTTCCATGGAGAACCTTCCAAATGGAAATGAAAGCCACAGTCCCTGACCTTGTCCCAGCCTCACTGTGAAAAGCTGAAATGCAACTGATCCCCGGTTGCAAGGGAGACCTTATTTGCCAGCTTCTATTTCAGGCTGTCCATCAGGTGCTGACCAAAGCCGAGGATTATGACAAATATTAACTGGTGAATCTTTTCAGATATCTGCAGATTGTATTACACATTCCTACTGTCTGTTGGGTTCCTCAGTTTATCCTCTTTCAGAAGTAAAAACAGGACATACAAAGGAACATCACCTCTGACAAACGGGCAGACTTACTCAGACTCTTGTTATAAGGAAAGCCGTCCGCACCAACCACGCTCACACCCCAGGGCTCCCTGTCCACCTCCCCCCCACCCAGGGCTCCCTGTCCATCTATACTGTCCACGGGCACCTCAGGCTCTCCAAATGCTTAACGGTGCACGGGACTTGCAGCCTCGGCTTGCAGACATGGTCAGCTAACTCCCTGCACAAGTAACTCACTGCACAGCCGCTGCTGTTCGGCTCTTTTGATAATTCTGTAACAGTAAGTCACAACGCCATAGTCGGCACATAATTGAGGAAAACCTAATAGAAATGTCAACACTGTCACTGAATTTTGACATCATTTTCCGTGTATTCACAGTCTCACTGGCAGCTTTGAGAAGCAAAAGAAACATATTCTTGAGCCTTTGGTGGTGAGCAATGAACAGAAGTACACGCCAGACAACACACGTGGGTGGCAGTGCCATGTGGGGAGGAAGTTCCCGTGAAGTGACAGAACGCAGGGCATGCTGGGTGATGGTTAATCGATCAGTGATGACCACGTCAGCTCTGCCAATGCATGGAGGTGGACCAGCGCTGACCGGAAGACGGAAGGGTCAAAGGAAAGCACGGACTTACCGAGGGCCCCGTCCCCTGTCGCCTTGAGGGCATTCAGCTCTTCCTTCGTCATTTTTGTGGAACCTTGCGAGGCAATGCTGTTCAGAGTGTCTGGCGTCTCTCCGTTGGTAGCTATTTCTGAATTTAGTATTATTCCATGTTTCTGGGAATAAAAACAGGCTCATCATAATACTCACAAAGTGATACACAGTTAAACTTTATTTTATAAATAGTAATTGTAAGAAACCTCACTTTTCCCTAAGCAGAGGAAAACGCTACAGAAATAGAGAATTGCTAGGCTCCACCCCTGGAAATATTCCATCAACACACACAGATCTGGGAAGTCTTCCTCCAAGGGCCCTTCTTTCCTACATGTTCCCATCCATGTCTTAATGGGCCGGTGACAAAACGCTTTCAGCCAGCATCCCTTTTTAACTGCAGGCGGCCAGAAAGTGGAACATGAAGCACGTCACCGTAAAAGGGTCTTGACCTCTAGAACCCCGGTTGTGTTCTTTAAAAGGAGGCACAGAGGTAAAGAAAGAAATATGTGTGTGTTCTGAAAGGAACGGTGAACCTTGGCTGGAATGTCTGTTGTTTTCCAAAGAAATACAATTTGTGCTCACTTCATAGCTTCCCTTGTGGCTCAGCTGGTAAAGAATCCGCCTGCAATGTGGGAGACCTGGGTTCCAGCCCTGGGTTGAGAAGATCCCCCGGAGAAGGGAAAGGCTACCTACTCCAGTATTCTGACCTGGAGAATTCCATGGGCTGTATAGTCCATGGGTCACAAAGAGTCAGACACGAGTGAGTGACTTTCACTTTCACACTTTCTTTCGCATAGCAAAGCACATTAAACTCAGCCGCACTTCACAATGCCAGGATACCGGCTTCACCCTGAACCACCCCCTCCCTCGGCCCTCCTGCCACCTGCAGCACTTTCTCTTCTGCTTTGGAGGAATTCCCCAACCCTCCACGTGTACGCACACCTGCTGAGGAGGAGCACTGTGACTGAGCTCTGACCCTGCTGGCTTACTGTTCTGGCCTTGACCTTTCATTGTACGTAGCCGACACTGATGTTTCTGTTGGCAACGCAGGAGCCAGTCCGTGGCCACAACCCCTAGACTCAGTACCTCCTCCTATGGTGCCGAGAGTCCACCCAGAGCTCTGACCCCCACTGCTGCCCGTTGGTTTATTTCACTCAGGGTCCAGCCAGCAGCAGAAGACCCTAGACGTGGCCCAGACAGGACACAGAACTTCCTACAGTCCGTGAGATCTCCCAGTCTGACTAGTGACACGTATACACTGTTCAGCTAGAAAGGTCCTTGCAGTCCAGCCTTGATACATGTATTTATATGGAACAAAGATCTACTCTAACTTGGAGTAATGTCCTGGAGAATTTACTAATGAGTTTAAGAAAAAATTTAGACAGCTTATCAAAAGAAATTCTTGGAAATCAGAATTGCTTTCAAGATCAGATGTGCTTGTAAACACTAACAGGCAATGGGCATGCCCCCCACAGGATGTACAGACTTCACTTGTCTCTCTGGAGTCAGTCAACCCACGATTTGATTTTACTAATGGAACAAAAATCAACGTCATAAAATTAATGAACACCACTGTCCGCACACACTCATCCTTGAGAATCTCGGAGCTGCTGCTGTTGCCTTTTTTTTTTAAACCGTACTTTGGCTTCATACCTTTAATTCCTCTTTCAGCATGACTACTTCTTCTCTAAGATCGTCTCGTTCACTCCTTACGGAATCAAAGAACTCTTTCTGTCTCTCTAACGCCTGAGTGTGTCGTGGAGCAGAGAGAGAGAAGATAGGCACAGGTGAGCAGATGACCTCAGAAGCAGGACTAGGAAGGAGGCTTCTATGAATACTAAGGAAAATGCTGACATCGGCAAGACATTCAACAGACTATGCTTAGAGACAGAAACGCAGTGCGAGCGTGAAGCTTTTCATGTAGTTTACACCAGCCAAGAAATGTCGCTGTGCACGCTCCCTGAAGGACATTGGCATTTTGAAGGGTGCTCTCTTTTTCACATCCTCTCCTGGCTCAGTCTGTGGTTTCACAGCATCGGCAGGGAAGTAACAGAAGCAATGCAACCATTTCAGTGAGGGGTAAATGGAGACATGCTTAGGAACCCCCGGTGACAACTGTTTTATTTAATAGCAATTTGATTATTTCTGTATGTTGATTCTCAGTGTCTGTTGTCACAGGTAAGCATAGAGTGGTCCTGAAGCAAGCACAGCGCACGCACAGACATGCACACAAAATCCCGTAAGTGTCGGTGAGTGCATCAGAGTGAAGGCAAGGCGCAGCTTCACGATGTGAAAGCGCCAAGCTTCGCTCTAACGTCTAGAGACGGCTGTCAGAGCCGTGAGGCGTGAGTCGCTGTGTCCGGAAGCTGCCTGGCATCACGGAGCACGGCCGTTCCTTAACTAAGTCGGCTCCTCGCTGCCCGCCCCGCACTGCTGAAAAGAGGCAGGTGGACCGCCTCTTTCCTTGGGGAGGGAGACGCTGACACCTCCCCGGGGAGACCCGAGGCGGGGCTTCGAGGGGTACTGCCCCTGCCGCCTTGCAGCTTCCTCAAAGCCTTTTGAGAAGGAGTCCCCGCGACACCGACAGGGCGTCCCAAGAGGTCTGAGCCCCACGTGGGCCCGCCAGGTGCACTTCCTTGCCCCTCCGACCTCTGTGCCTCTGGCCACTCACAGGCAGGCCGGAGGCCCAGCGGTGTCAACAAAACGAGAATCTCCCTGGCTGGAAGTCAGCTTCCAATTTGGAGTTAATGTCCATTTGGGTGAGTTCTGCAGTCTCTCTTTTATTCATTTTGTGTCACGTGGGGGGTCGCATGCAAACTCAAACAAGCCTTTTTCGCAAACCAAAAAATCTGCAAGTGCTCAATTGCTAGGCAGGCTGCCCACTTGCACGGATGTCAGAGGCTTGGGAGTCCTACCCCTATTTTTCTGTCTTTCCACTCTATTGTTTCCTGAAGATCAGAAATCTCCCTGATATAACTCGCCTGTTTCTGCTGTAGCTGTCGGATTTCCTGAAGAATAGGGACAGACAGAAAGAAAGCAGACACAGGATTAGACAGGGAGGCACTCTGCAGCACGGATAGCCCCGGAGCCAATGTGCGCCCCGCGGATCCCAGCGCCAGTACGGCTCGCTGAGTTTGTTCTCAGGATGCTCCCCAGCTCCCAGTGCAGGAGGAAAACCTGGAGTGAAATCCTCACTGATAGGTGGGAAAGCTCTAATCAAGTTAAAAAGATTAAAACAAAATCAAGCCTGTATTAATTTCCTGTTGTCACTGAACAAATAACCCCACATCCAGTGGCTTCGAACAACACAGGTTTATTTTCTTACAGCTCGAGGGCTCGGAAGTTCAGAAGTCTTGCGGTGCCCCCAAGGTGTGGGCAGGCCTGGGGTCTTTTCTGGAGACCAGGGATGGGGCAGGGCGGGGACAGAATCTATTCCCCGCTTCCTTTCAGCTCCTCAGGGTGCCCACAGTGTGGCTTGTGGCCCCTCCCTCACATGGCTCTGACCTCCAACCCTGTGGTCACGTCTCCTAATCTGCCTTTGACTCTGCTTCCCTCTTACAAGGACTCTCAGCATCACACTGGGCCCACCCGGACAACACAGGATCGACTCCCATCACAAGGTCCTCAATCACATCTACAAAGCCCTCTTTGCTGTGAAATGTGACTTACAGTTCCAGGGATTAGGACGTGGACATCTTAGGGGGCCATTATTCTCTCTGCCACACGTCCCCGAACAAACCCAAAACCACCAAAGAAAGAGAATCTGCTCTAATAAAAGCAGCTGCCTCCTTACACAGGCATAGCGAATTCACCTGAAGTCAGTGTCCAAGAAAACTGATTAACTTCAGTAGTAAACCAACAAAATGCTCCCAAGTTTAAAAAAAAAAAAAAAAAAGGAAGGAAAGAAAAGAAAAAAGGGAAAAGCTACTCACCTCAAGCATTTCTTCTCTTTGCTTCAGGGCCTCTTTCACTTCAGCAAACTGAAACTGGAGTATACTGTGGGCATGCTTTTCCCTTTCAAATTCCTATAAAAGAGGAGAGGAACATTCAGGTTGCAGTGGAATCACATTTTTCTGTCCCTCTAGTTCACATTCTTATGATTGACCTTCACCTGCTACTGTGTCAACACAGTTTTCAAGGCTTTTTTAATGACAGGAGCCCATTTCTCTGGATTTTCTAGGAGACACCCCTATGATTTACCATAAAATCAACCTGAGGAGCTGATGCAACTGACAGAGTCTCCAGAGTTCTCTAAAGTGAGCAGTGCCCTGGAAGGGGTCCCTCTCCAGGGTGTCTGCTGAAGTCCACAGGGTTGTCTGGGCTGAAGACCTGGAGGAGCCACCATTGCAAAAGACTGACAATAAAATTTGTAAAAGGCTGATGATAAAAATAAAAATCAGTGCAGATGGTGACTGCAGCCAACAAATTAAAAGATGCTTGCTCCTTGGAAGAAAAGCTATGATAAACCTAGACAGCATATTAAAAAGCAGAGGCATCACTTTGCCAACAAAGTCCCCAAAATCAAAGCTGTGGTTTCTCCAGTGGTCACATACGAATGTGAGAGGTGGACCATAAAGAAAGCTGAGCGCCAAAGAATTGATGCTTTCGAATTATGGTGCTGGAGAATACTCTTGAGAGTCCCTTGGCTGAAAGGAGATCAAACCCCTTGACTAAGGAGTCCCTTAGTCAATCCTAAAGGGAATAAACCCCGAGTATTCATTGGAAAGACTGATGCTGAAGCTGAAGCTCCAATACTTTGGCCCCCTAATGCAAAGAGCCAAAAAGACTCTGATGGAAAAGACCCTGATGCTGAGAAAGACTGAAGGCAGGAGGAGAAGAGGGTGACAGAGGATGAGATGGTTGGATAGCATCACAGATGCAACGGACAGGAGTTTGAGCAAACTCTGGGAGATTGTGAAGAACAGGGAAGCCTGGCGTGCTGTAGTCCATGGGGTCACTAAAGAGTCTAACACAACTTATCGTTTGACTAAACAACAACAGATAATAAAATTATCCCTGATTTTGAAATATGCCAGTGAATACTCTTTGGGATAAAAAGGGGGTAAATGTGGTCTACTTTGGCCAGTTTATCTCTACTAACAGTAGGTAGCCAGCTCTGTACCCCAGAGACAAAATAGGGGCAAGGGAGCATAAAGCACTCGTCAACATAAAGCCACTCCCCCAGTCCGACTCTCCTGTGCATGAAACGCACCCCCACAACCAGGCTCTGCGGCTCTGCTGTCTTCTGCTCAGCTCAGTACAGTAGCACAGTCCCTAATGATGGTTTGGTGCCCAACCAGCTGCCTGTCCAACTCTTGCAGCCCCATGGACCCGGCAGGCTCCTCTGTCCACTGTATTTCCCAGGATTTCAGGGACAGCAGGGGATACCTTTCCTAGATGTGTTGACTGGCTATTCTAGAAGGGACTGGACCTTAGCTCACTGTGGCATCCTGAGCACACTCATTTTCTGGAGTTCAGGGGTGACTGGACCCTCCAAACCATGACAAGGACCTGTCTGTTGGGTTTTGCTTGGTTTGTGATCCCCACTTTGAGGCAATGTTCCAGGGTCACTCCACGTCTCTGGAATTAGATTTGGGGTCTCTTGGTCTACTTCCTGATGCCTGAGGGCATGCTAGGAGTATCTAGAATGTGTTAAGTACTTGTCCATCTGAGTGGGGTTCAGAATATGCTCTCTGTTCCTAAATTGTCAGTCAGTTTCAAAGGAAGCTTTCATGACATCAGGTCTCATGAAACGTTTCTCCTTCATTTTAGCATTCAGTTATCAGGGACTTCATAGACAAAATTCTTCTTCAGCTTCTAACTCAACCACAGCAGTGAAATAAAGAGGCCTTGGAGTTGTTAATGGCACCTTGGGTTTAACTCCTGGATTTAGAGGATATTTTTGTTGTTATTTAGTCGCTAAGTCAGGTCTGAAGCTTTTGCAACCCTATGGACTGTAGCCCACCAGTCTCCTCTGTCCACGGGATTTTCCAGGCAAGAGTACTAGAGTGGGTTGCCATTTCCTTCTGCAGGGGATCTTCCTGACCCAGGGATCGAACCCATATCTCCTGCATTGGCAGGCAGATCCTTTACAGCTGAGCCACTGGGGAAGCCCTTTAGAGGATATAACCAGTTAGAAAAAAAGATAATGACCCTCACAAATTAAAGTTTCTATTTATCTCAGCAACTCTTAGAAACTGGTCAATACTCTAGGATTTGAGAAACCAACCAATTCCTTAAAATACAAAAAACAAGTATTCGTGTTCTCTGTCTCACAAAGAACAGTTAAGTCTGGACTTTACCAAGTCAACCTGTTGTCATTAATCTCCACACATGCTCATGCCTTTTGTTGATGTCGTAAATTAACACACTAACTTCAGTGCCTCTTAATGAAAGCCCAAATAAGATTCTCTTCTTTTTTGAGATTGATGAAGTTGTTTGATTCTTAAATGGAGTAACTGTGTTTTTTCCCAATCAGCAGAAAACGAGTGAATATAATTTCCTTAAAATCCTTGATACTTGCAACTATTTGTCTCTGGTGTTGAGATAACAAAATAAAAATCCAGAGATAAATATTAACAGGAAAATCTTGAAGCATCTAATTATGCTTATTCAAGCATTCTGGGTCTTTTGGAGGCAGGTTTTTCCACGGTTATGATTTTACCTTACATGCAAAAAACACAAGTGTCCTCCTAGTAAAATTGTCTCTATTTACATATTGAAATTTTGCATATCAATATATCAAGTACCTCAGCAAAGAGCATGGTATTCTTATTCTCAGATGTTTGAACTTCCAGGGCAAGTAGAAAATGACTGTTTTTTAAAAAACTACATACACACAAATATATACATAAACATGTATATATACATACATAACATATATATATGTAGATACATACCATATATCAAATATATATATGTACACACATACATCTTTTGATTCTTAAATATACCATATATATATTTTCTCCAATTCTTACATATATCATATATACATTCTCCCATCCTTATATATATTAATACCGTATATATGCATACATTCTACCATAATTACATATACCATATATATGTGTGTATATATATATATTCTCCCTTTCTTACATAGACCATTTACATATATACTCTATCCTCACATATATCATTATATATATTCTACCATCCTTATATATACCAAATATATGTATATAAATTCTTGCTGTTGTTTAGTCGCTAAGCCATGTCCAACTCTTTGTGACCCCATGGACTGTAGCCTGCCAGGCTCCTCTGTCCATGGGATTTCCCAGGCAAGAATACTAGAGTGGGTTGCCATTCCCTTCTTCAGGGCATCTTCCTGATCCAGGGATCAAATTCCCATCTCCTGAATTGCAGGCAGATTCTTTACCATTGAGCCACTAGGAAAGCCCTACTATTTATGTGTGTGTGTATACATGTGTATTGGAGAAGGGAAAGGCTACCCACTCCAGTATTCTGGCCTGGAGAATTCCAGGGACTGCATATGGTCCATGGGGTCGCAAAGAGTCGGACACGACTGAGTGACTTTCACTATACATATATATGCACACACATATACATTCTCCCACCCTTGCATGTATCACTGTGTGTATGCTCTTCCCCCTCACACACACCATCTACACACACAGTCACTCTTCCCCGCACGGGGGCACGTACTTTGCTCTTCTCCTCATACTGCCGCCTGGACTCGGCCAGCTGCTCTTCCAGCTCCAGCAGCATGTCCTTCAGCGTGTCGACCTGGTACATGAAGTTTGTCTTCTCATTGTCTAGCTGAGCATTGGAAACCATAGCCTTCTTATATTTCTCCTCAACTTCTGCTAGTGAGTCCTGCAGAAACCAGGTCAGGTTTTTGAAATTGTAGAAAGAAAACAAAAATACGGATCAGTTCAGCATTTTTAGCAACACCCCAAAAACTCAGCTCTAAATTTACATTTTATTTCTAGAGCAAATGAATCAGAAGAAACACAGCAAGTTTTGATTGCCCAGAAAGTCCTCCTTTTAATTTGCTCAAATTCTCGAGGCTTGGAAAATTAGTTATTAACTGTGTCTAGAGATGAAAGTAATTTACAGTCCTTAGGACAAGGGGGACCCTGGGTGGAAAGGGCGCTGGTCACAGAGGCAGCAGAGTTCAGCTGTGGGTTCTGAACTGGGCTGGGCTGTTCAACAGGGGCCTGACGTGACCGCTCCAGACACGTGATCAGCACCTGGGACAGCGCCAGTACGAGGCGGGGGGAGGGGCGAGAGAACCCCTGCCACCAGCTGCCCACTGTCCCCATGGCAACTGAGGAACCAGGAGAGGCTTAAGGGCAATTTCACATCTGCAACGCAGAGGAAAACTCAACAAGCTCCTCAGGCCTCCCTGGGCAGGTCCTGGAAAGGCAAACGCCATTCCTCTGAAATGACAATGAAGGAAAGAGCCTCCAAAATAAACATGCTCACACCCTGGCAGAGAGGCCACAGGGTATAGCAGCGTGTGGGTCCCGGAACACGGATCAAGGGAAGGTGACCCTAGGAGAACAGACGGCAGCAAAGGACCCTGGGCTGCAGAGGGCGGGCACCTCTGGGTGGGGCCTGTTGGGTGCTACCCAGGGATCCATGGAGACCAGCGATGGACGTCTGCACTTGCAAACCAGGGCGAAGATTTCAGGTGGGACCTGTGATCCCTGGGCTGCTTCCCTGGCTCCCTTCTCAGCCCCACCAGGAGTTGAAAGCCAGAATCTTAATCCCCACCCTACAGAGAGGTCACAGGGCTTCCCAGGGGGTGCTAGTGGTAAAGAACCTGCCAGCAATACAGGAGACATACTGAGATGCCGTATGGGTCTGGAAGCTCCCCTGGAGGAGGGCCTGGCAACCCACTCTAGTATTCTTGCCTGGAGAATCCTGTCGACAGAGGAGCCTGGCAGGCTACAGTCCATGGGGTCACAAAGAGTTGGACATAACTGAGGCGACTTAGTACACACAAACACAGAGAGGTCACAAACAAGCAAGTGATCAGTCATGTGGTTTGGCCCCCCTGGGATACTGAACTCACACTGTTTCGGGGGTACTTTCCTGGGTGTTGAAAAGGAAGGCACAGATTTACCTTCTCTCATTGCCCAGTGAAGTCAGAGAATAGCCCCTGACACCCCACCTCACCTTCAGGGAGCCTGGCAACTCAATTTCCTGTTGGCACAATGCAGTAACTCCACTTTCTAAAAGTATCAGGTATTTACCCAAATAAATTCAAGATGATACATATTCAGACATTGCTTCCATTAGTAAAATGGCTCAGGATGCAAATAATTTGTGTGTTTCAAAAAGCACAGCAACCAAACTTTCATACTGGGAGACATCAGGTGTTTTGAGAAGCAAATTAAGATGAAGCAGTGTTTGTTATGTAAGGTCTATATGTAAGTGGAGAAAACCCCAAATCCTTCTCCAGGTGGGTTGGAAGTGTGCCACGGAGGGTACGCTTCTGTGGGAAATGAGAAGGTGGTTTTAACTCGGGTGTGGTGGTGGGAGGACAGTGAGTAAAGGACATGCATCAGGAAAACGAGTTAGTAAGTTTTTCTAGTGAGTTACAATTTTCAGGTCTTGGCTTAAAAGCTGCTTTTGGGTAAACCAGGAACACACACACCCAGGCTCCTAGCATTGCTACCACTTTGAGGTCTGCAGTCTGGAGCCTCTTCAGAGCAAGCATGCAATCTGAAGGCTTTCTGGAGGGTTTTTACAGTTAAGTTGGGTTAATTCCATAAGCCCACGCTTCTGTAAGCTGGTACCTTCATCTCTTTCAATCCCTGCATGTATTTGCCTTCTACATCCTGAATCTGGTCCTTTAACTCATTGAGTTCCTGGGGGAAATGGCAAAAAAGGCAAATGATGTCAAAGGGGAAAAAAAAAATGGACAGAGACCACAGAGAAGGAGAGGCAGCTCCCTTATTTGGGTAGTCTTAGCAGCAATCTTCTCTTCATCTTTTTAAGTATTAAAAGCAAAATAAGATGAATTTCAATACTACAAAGATGAAAATTTCGGTGTGCCTCATATAATGTTACGCAACTTTATCAGACGTAGATGTCTTCATATATTTTGATGCAACTTTATAAAACAGGCCAACGAGCTTCTGAGAATGGAGCAAGTTAATTTGCTCACATTTAACAGTTCATTCAAGCTCTTCTGAGATCTACTCTGTGCTACATACAGAGCAAGATACTGAAAATGGAAGCCAGCAAAGCCTTGCCCCGACCCTTATGGAGCGCCAGGCCTCTGCCTTCCTGCCTAGTCCACCCCCACATTCCTGGGGGCTGGTATCCGGTATGAGCTGGAATCTCAGTAAATCCTTGTTGATCAAGGGGATGAGGCTCACAAGCCAAGCACAGAGACAGAGTATGACTGCAGCAAACGCTACCTCAAGGCTGGGAAGGACGCCCCAGGCTGCAGGAGGCTGAGGAGGGGTGGTTCGGGGGCGGGGACATTTCAGGAAGAGCGATCGGAAACTGTTCTAGAAAGCAGGGGAGCTGGAAGGGGTCTGCAGGGAAGCTGGTCCCCCGCCGGCCCCAATGCTCTGGGCTCCCTGGCAAATGACACCCCGTGGTTCAGACAGCAGCAGGGGTGGCTGGTTCTCTCGCAGCCAGCTTTCATTACTAGAAAGCGTGTCCATAAATGAGGCCAAACCTGACCTGGAAGCACCTCACTGGCCTTGGCTCTGTCTCCAGTGGACACGAGGTCTGGTGACTCAGCCTTCCCTAGGCCCGGCCTCCAGACGGGGCATCCCCAGTTGCTTTGACAAGCAGAGGCCATTTCTCTGTCACACACTCAGTGTTGAGATGTAACAGAGAACAGTGTACACATTCCAGTGGGAGGAGGAAAAAAATCACTAAAATGCCGTGCCAGGGTCGACTGGAAGCCAGTTACAGTGGGGGAGGGAGGGCGTGTTGCAGGCAGAGGGCGCGGGTGCTCCAAGGGCAGGGTGGGACCCCTGGAGTGGTAAGGACTCTGTGACCAGCACCTTCAGCGCTGAGGACAGATTGTCTGCGCCTACCCTGTGTGCAGAGGGGGCTGAGCGCCTCCGGGCAGCGTGGTACGGGCTCCCGCCCAGCTGTACCCGGGAAGCTGAGGAATCCCAGCACAGGTGAGCCCCGCTGGGTCAGGGAAGTCAGGGGTGGCTCCCTGCAGGACACCAGAACTGGGCTGGACCCTGCTGTTACTGGAACACGGAGCTTAGGGGAGCCAGGGAAGACCTAACCGAGAAGAAAGAGCTGGGAATTTACAAACTCAATCTTGTTTTATTTCAAGACTGCTTTCCAGTTTCTCTGGCTCACGCGTTAAGCAGAGAGCCTTACCTTGATCTCCCGGATGGAAGCCTCGGTGTCAATGGAGATGGAGGTGTCCCCGCTGCCCCTCCGAGAGGAAGTCCCCCCCAGGGAGGCCAGCGTGGCTGCAGACAGGCCGGGCAGGCTGCGAGACCCCTGTGACGTGGCAAAGAGCAAATGGGATTTCAGCCAAAACCAGAACAGCTTCTCAGTCTACCAGGATGGTTCCCTTACTTGGAGTCAGTCTCCAAATTGGAAAATCTTTGCTGAGTTTATGGCGAGCCACAAAGAGAGGGGCCTCATCTCAAGGGGCCTCATGAATGCTGGAGGTTGTCTGGATTAACTGTGAGCTCCACGCCTGGGCCCATCACTGAATTCCTTCACTGTTCTGCAAGATTTAAACACGCACTGGGAAGGGACCCCCAAACGTGGTGATGCTGGCTGGGGAGTCACTCACTAGTCTGCTTCACTCCATGGTGAAATTCTTTACTCAAGATCAAGCAATACATTTTCTGGTCAGTTTCATGCATAAATTTTGGGGCCCTCTGGTTTCTACACGACATCATATAAAGCTCTACAGAAATTCTCTACCTTTTCAGTGAAGTCTTTTTCTGGTCTCTCTTCAACCTGGAGGAGAAAATGGACTCATGTTAAATATGGAAACACATTAAACGGAGAATCTGGATTTAGGGGGAAAGAGAATAATAAGATAAAGCATTGGCTTCTCTTGTGATTCAAATGCTAGGTGCCATGAGACTCGCGGACACTCTTGGTGCCACATGGTAGCCTGTGGGCAGCTCACAGTGCCTGGCTGAGGTCTGTTGTGTGGTTTTTCAACTTTCACAGTTTCCACAGGAAGGTGATTTGTGAATGATCTGAATCTGAACAGGTTGATTTGACAGGTTTTTCTACACTGTGCGCAGAACCGAGTGTAGACGGGATGGCACCAGCCTCGTTCACCCACCGCAGTAACTGTGATCAGAACGTGAGGATATATCCAGGGCTCCAGGGGCCGGAAGACGCAACCATGCAGGGTTTTACTTTTGGCTATCACTACCCTTGGCCTCCGAGCAAGAGAAAGCAGTGGAGACAATGGTTGTAATTTTTCCACTGCTCATGAGTAACTGAGTCATGACCTACTCTTTGCAACACTATGGACTATAGTCTACCAGGCTCCTCTGTCCTTGGAATTTTCCGGGCAAGAACACTGGAGTGCTTTGCCATTTCCTCCTCTAGGGGACCTTCTCAACCTAGGGATTGAACCCACATCTCCTGTGTCTCCTGCATTGGCAGGCAGGTTCTTTACCAGTGAGCCACCTGGGAAGCCCCTACTGTAGAGCACAGGGAACTAAACTGTGTTCAATATTTTTGGAAAAGAACATGAAAAAGAATATATATATATATATATATATATATATAAAACAATCACTTTTCTGTACAGCAGAAATTAACACAACAGTGTAAATCAACTATACTTCAATAAAATTTTTTTTTAAAATAAGAAAACAAGCTTATAGTTACCAAAAGGGAAATGTGGTGGGTAGGAATAAATTAGGAGGTTGGGATTAACACACACACAGACTACTATGTACAAAATGGAGAACAAGTATCTACTGTATAGCACAGGGAACTATACTCAGTACCTTATAATAACCTATAAGGAAAAGGAATCTGAAAAAAAAATGCATATATAACTGAATCACTTTGTTGTACAGCAGAAATTAACACAACAATGTAAATCTATGGTTTTTTTCCAGTAGTCATGTACGGATGTGAGAGTTGGACCATAGGAAGGCTAAGCACTGAAGAATTGATGCTTTTGAACTGTGGTATTGGAGAAGACCCTTGAGAGTATCTTGGACTGCAAGGAGATCCAACCAGTCCAACCTAAAGGAAATCAACCCTGAATCTTCACTGGAAGGACTGATGCTGAAGCTGAAGCTCCAGTACTTTGGCCACCTGATATGAAGAGCCAATTCATTAGAAAACACCCTGATGCTGGGAAAGATTGAAGGCAGGGGGAGAAGGGGGTGACAGAGGAGGAGATGGTTGGATGGCATCACTGACTCAATGGCCATGAGTTTGAGCCAGCTCCGGGAGATGGTGAAGGACAGGGAGGCCTGCGGGGCTGCAGTCCATGGGGTCACAGGCCACTGACCTAGTGTGCTGCCACTGCAGCCCCTCGAGTTGCCACCAGGTGGCAGCCTGTGTCGCGTGGAGGAGGACGTGCCCAGGGAGCCAGGGTGGGGCAGGGCACCTCTGACCACCCCTAGGAAAGGAACAGCCAAGCAAGGAACCCCAAGAGTGAGTTTAAGTTGACATAAAGCACAGCACTTTATCTCTGAAAGTAATATACAAAGAAACAGAATAAACAGATGGAGGGCTTTCAAATACCGTCGTGGCTGCTGCACAAAGTGACCCAGAGGATGTTGTGGGCAACACACACCCCAGCGTGCTGCAGCCGTGGCCGCACGGGACCCGGGACGAGCCACGGGGCTCTGCGGGCTTCACCTCCTCGTCCCAGACAGGGTGGCGGCACCACGGGTCTTGCAGCCTATTAACTCTCTTATTCTCATTTACTGAGCAATACTAAACACCTTAGGTGGACGTGAAAACGTCACAGGACAGGCTTTTGAAATATGCAAATCACAATAGAGTGTACACAAGGGCATCTTTTAAAATCTATGGGAGAGAACAAACATATGGACACCAAGGAAGGAAAGGGGGTTGGGAAGAATTGGGAGACTGAGACTGACATACATACACTCACACACACTACTATGCCCCATCGCTTCATGGGAAATAGGTGGGGAAACAGTGGAAACAGTGAAAGACCTTATTTTTGGGGTTTCAAAATCACTGCAGATGGTGACTGCAGCCATAAAATTAAAAGACCCTTGCTCCTTGGAAGGAAAGTTATGACCAACCTAGATAGCATATTCAAAAGCAGAGACATTACTTTGCCAACAAAGGTTCGTCTAGTCAAGGCTATGGTTTTTCCTGTGGTCATGTATGGATGTGAGAGTTGGACTGTGAAGAAAGCTGAGCACTGAATAATTGATGCCTTTGAACCGTGCTGTTGGAGAAGACTCTTGAAGAGTCCCTTGGACTGCAAGGAGATCCAACCAGTCCATTCTAAAGGAGATCACTCCTGGGTGTTCATTGGAAGGACTGATGTTGAAGCTGAAACTCCAATACTTTGGCCACCTGATGCGAAGAGCTGACTCAATGGAAAAGACCCTGATGCTGGGAAAGACTGAAGGCAGGAGGAGAAGGGGACGACAGAGGATGAGATGGCTGGATGGCATCACTGACTCGATGGACATGGGTTTGGGTAGACACCAGGAGTTGGTTGATGGACAGGGAGGCCTGGCGTGCTGCAGTTCATGGGGTCGCAAAGAGTCAGACATGACTGAGCGACTGAACTGAACTGAACACTACTCTGTGAACTGATGAGAACCTATTGTAGAGAACAGAGAACTCTACTCAGTGCTGTGACCTAAACACGAAGGAAATCCACCCCCAAAAAAGGAGCTATAGTCATAGCTGATTCACTATGCTGTACAGCAGAAACTCATACAACATTGTAAAGCAACAGCATTTCAATAACAATTTAAAAAAAATCTTTGGGAGATGATCACTTTGGAAAAATTTCTTTGACATTTTAAATTATGTCAACTCTCCCTTCGCTGGCAGCTCAGACAGTAAAGAACCTGCCTGTAACGCAGGAGACCTGGCTTCCATCCCTGAGTTGGGAAGATCCCCTGCAGAAGGGAATGTCTACCCACTCCAGTGTTCTTGTCTGGAGAGTCCCACGGACAGAGGAGCCCAGCAAGCTACAGTTCATAGGGTCTCAAAGAGGTGGACATGACTGAGTGACTAACGCTTTCACTTTTTCCTTTCAAAAACAAAAGCTTAAAGTAGCACATTAAATATTTTATTAATTCCAAACTTCTAAAACGGTGTCTAAGTGAGCTTACTACGTAGGCTCACTTAAGTATCATGTCTGGTGAGGTTTTAAATTCCAGGTTTGGCATATCACCACCTGACTTGCCCACCTTCCTGGAGACAGGGCCCAGTATGTAGGCGCAGGGCAACACGAGTCAACGGTTTGGGGACAAAGGAACTTCTCCTCATGGTGTCCATCCCCCAGGCAGGAAACGGGACCACAGACAGAAGCAGGTCACCACAGGTTCCCTCTCGAGAAACCAGTGGACAGCAGTGAACACCGCTCAGAAAACACCCCTCAAACGTAAACAGCAGTGGAGCCTACCATTAGACTGGAGACTTCTGGTTTTCAAGCCAATAATATTGACCTCATCCGGATGACTCGTCCTTCAACTATTGTATTCATAATTCAAGACCTGTTTTTTCCACCCGGTTCCTGCCCTCACCTCTTTACAAGACTTGAACATGAGTCACTACAGGCTTTTGTTTTCCTGGCTCATAGGGGGCCGAGGTTCCTGTTCACCACTCACGCTTCTCTGTGAGCACAGCAGCCCGTGAAGCTGGGCTGTGCGCAGGACACCCCGAGGATGCTTCAGAGCCCTGGCAGCTCCACTGGGTCCACACGAGGCCCTGAGGCGTGGGGGACACGGCTGTACTGGCCCCTCCAGGCTGGGTCACCCAGTCCTGCTGAGTCCAGCTCTCCAGAAGCACCCTCTCCCCCCGCCCACCCCAACCTCGGAGCCTGTGCTCTGAGTTCTATCCTGCATCTCGCCCACTCGCTGAGGTCTGCCTTCCCGGCCTGTGAGTCCCTGCCGGGGACAGGTGTTTGTCCTTCCCCTGCAGCCCTGTGCCTGGAACATTCAATAAACACAGCTGAATGAACAGATCCCAACTTCCTCAAGAGGAAGACTCTGGGCTTGTCGGAGAAGGAAACACAGCTGGCCTACAGAATGTGACGGTGAGCATGAGGTCCAGGAGCGTGTGCCCTCCCGAGACGGGGTGGGGGTCCTCTCTGCTCCCCCTGAGGCTGGAGGACCGGCGGCTGGGGCACCCTTGGGATGCGTAGGCACCTCTGTTTTCTCAAAGTGGGACAAGCTGTCGCCTCCCTCATTCTGGTTACTGTTGCTTTGGATGGTGCTCCTCTCGCCCACCCCCCAGGCCACCAGCCTGCCGCCCGCACTTAGAGCCGCCCCTGCATGGCTCATGCTTCCTTCCTGTCCCCTGCCCTGGCTCATGCCATGCTTCTGGGACCATATTCCTGCTGGATCACAGCTGGGGACATTCCCCATGAGCCATGGTGGACAACACTCTCACCCCTGCAAAATTCACCCCGGGAGAAGCAGGTTATCAACTCAGATCTCTTCTTGTTTTTATGTTTCAAGCATTATCAATTACCTGTCTTTCCAGGTGGAGCTCAGGCATGTATGCCTGGCCAGGTGTCCCCAGCCAGGAATGAGAGCTGTGAACTTTAGCCTGGGTTCTTGGAGTCCCTCCTCCCTTCCTGCCCTGCATCCCTCTGAGAGGCCAGGTGGGGACAGTCGGTCACCCCTAGGGTCCTCTCCCTGGGGCCCTGCCTGCCCCTGAAGCTCCTCCCTCCCAGGCAGGAGTGCCAGAGAAGTCTGAGCACAAGTTTCCTGGCCTCTTTCCAGTCAACACGGCCAAGTACACCCAATTAGACTCTGCCAGTCTCGCAAGCCCAAAATACAAACACCCACCCCTTTCCAGTGCTGGGACCGCCCAGAACTCAGAAAATAGAAACAAGCCAATTCCAAGGAAGAGACTGAGCTCTGGAAGCACAGAGCCAAGGGCTAGCTCAACTGCATCCTACGGACTCTCTGCAGAGGCCAAGGGTGCTGCCCGTGTTCTGGCCTTCCCATGGCCAAGAGCAACTGTAACCACATGCCCTGGGGGCCGCCCCGCACAGCCAGAGTGTCTCTGCCGCCTGAGGGCTCATACAGAGGCATCCTCAGCTCTGAGGTCCCCCCGCACCGTGAGGGCCCAGATGCTGGCCTTTGCTCACTGACTGTGCCAACCTGAGTCAGTGACCTTTATAAGTGAGCAGATGACTCAAGGGAGAGCGGAGACTGGACTAATGACCTGTGTGCAGTGAACTCAAGGTTCAGCTCAGTCAAGTCCCTGGGAGTCTTGCAAACCCAGGGCTCTCAAGGGACCAAGAGGCGGTGGGGCAGGCATGGCCAGCCTCCCAGTTACAAAGAGACATCCAACTCTCGGTATCAGGCCCCAGGGGCACCGGCCAGGTGAACGCTCACCTCTCTTGCGTCCACTAAACCCACATTCTGAGTAAACTGTTCTCAGGTTTAGGAAGCAGATGACAGAGGAACTTGTTTCTGGTTTCCATCTCTTGGGGCTTCCCCGATAGCTCAGTTGGTAAAGAATCCGCCTGCAACGCAGGAGACCTGGGTTCAATTCCTGGTTGGGGAAGCTCCCCTGGAGAAGGGAAAGGCTACCCACTCCAGTATTCTTGGGATTCCCTGGTGGCTCAGCTGGAAAAGAATCAGCCTGCTGTGCCGGAGAACTGGGTTCGATCTCTGGATTGGGAAGATCCCCCGGAGAAGGGAAAGGCTACCCACTCCAGTGTTCTGGCCTGGAGAATTCCATGGACTGTGTAGTCCACGGGATCACAAAGAGTTGGACACGACTGAGCGACTTTCATTGTCGGTCTTCGGTCTGGGGAGCTTGACTGAGCTGCTACTCTGTGGCTTCATCCTGAAGCCCGAATAAACCCAAAGTGGTCAGACCAGCACTGTTCACAGCTGCCTGCCCCCCTGAGCCGTGCTGGGCAGGACACTGGTGCAGAGTCAGACCTCAGCCTCTTCTGACAACCGTGAACTTTCATTTTTCCCAAAAGGTGAGCACAAGAGAGTATTACACCTGACGATGAGTGTCTCCACATTAGAGTCATCGTGCAAAACGCGACTCCTGCCAGGTCGAAGGTTTCCGGACTGTGTGTGTCTGAAACGTGACTGTGGGCCCAAAGGTGGAGGCGGGCTGGCCCTCGCAGATGCCGGCTGCTGCCTGTGGAGTCCTGAGTTCACAAACACTGCCCTTCGCTCACGTCTGTCACATCAGGAGAAGTGACCCTCCAGGTCTGACCATTGTACTCACGTGCACTGAGCAGCTCAAAGTTTTCCTGTCCTGGCCTGACGGGTCCTGGGTGCAGGAGTAAGCAGGGGGCTTTGTGGGGTGTCCGTCACCCCATGTTCCCTCTGCCCCACCTCAGTATGATCAGGACATGGCTTCTATTCCCCTCACTGCTGGGGGGATGGGGGCTCACAGAGGGGGCGGCCTCACTGCTGGGGGGCGGGGGGCTCACAGAGGGGGCGGCCTTCATTTCCACAGAGAAACAGGCTCTTCTGTTCTAACACTCAGCTTCCTTATCTGCCTTCTGCTTCTGCACCCTCGATATGCAAATGGTGGAGCGAGCATTCCTATCAGGAAAGTACCCGTATAGCCCAGTGAGGGATGCCTCTGGCCTTGGCCTTGTCAGCAGGCAGAGCCAGGCAGGCGTGGGGGTATGGAGGTCCCCAACTCAGCAACATGGGCTCTGTCTGCAAAAGCGATCCCTTGCCTGCTCGCCCAGGAGCTGCAGATAAGCTGCACAAGGTGAGAAACCTCCTGGCTTTCAAAGGTGGCATCTAGTTTAAAAAACAAAGCAGCAACGCCCACAGGCGCACCTGGGCAAGGAGGTGACTCACCCCCACGTCTGTTCTTGATGACCAGGAAGACTTCCTAAACTTTAGACAGCTAACAGCAGGGTTTTTGAGTGTTAAGAGCCTCAGTCAAGCTCCTCTAGGATGCAGGGGTGAGGAAAGAGACCAGCTTTGCCAATCTGCGCATCTTCCACCCAGGGTCTGTCGGGAGGGGCCCTGGCCCTCGGTGTGGCAGCCCCGGCCCCTGCCCACTGAACGCCCTTCCCCTGGTCACCGTGTCAGCCCCCACCCTACATGTCCCCTGGACAAAACTGGCCTGCCAATCGCCTGTGGTCAAAAGAACAACACAGTTGCCTCCTACAAACCATCAGATGCAGTGACGCTGTCTAAAATTCCCAAGACCGGGGGAGACATACACAACAACGAGACTTGAGTGACGGGGGACTAGCTGGCAGAGCCCCTGTTCTCTGAGGGGCCCTGGGGTCACCTCGTGCGCAGTGACGGACAGCAGAGTAGCTCTGAGGTCGGTCTCCCAGGCTCTGAGCAGAGGCCCAGGGTGTCGAGGGGGACGGAGCAGGGCGGGGGTGCGTGGCACTCAATCCACCCTAAAAACTGTCAGGTCCAAGAATGGACAACGTTCCAAACAGAGGTTAAAGGTGAATCCTCCAATCTAAAAAAGTGGTACAAACAAACTTATGTACAAAGCAGAAGCAGACTCACAGATGTGGAATACAAACCTTTGGTTACTAGCAGGGAAAGCTGGGCAGAGGGATGAACTGCGAGTTTGGGATTGGCATATACACACCACTACCTATGAAACAGATAACTAATAAGGACCTCCTGTAGAGCACAGGGAACTCCACTCAACACTGTGTAATGAACTGTATGGGAAAAAATCTAACAAAGAACAGATATATGTATATGCATAACTGGTTCACTTTGCTGCGCAGCAGAAACGGACACCACATCGTAAATCAACTATACTCTAATAGAAGTTAAAAAAAAAGTTAACTGGGACAAATACAAAAAAATAAAAGAGTGAATCCTTCCCATTTTTAAATCATAAAAAACAACACATACATGCACACGGCTGCCTTTCTTCCCCACCACACAAAGCTCCCCTTCCCAGGAAGGCCTGTCACAGGCTTCCGAGACGGTCCTTCAGAAGCCTGAGCAGGGTAATTCCGATCTCACTGAACCATCCTTTTCTAAATTTGGAAGCGTCTTCCCCAATCCTATGTTTTAAACTGAGACCTGGACTAAATCATGGAACGCCTTCCAGCTTGCTCCCGGGTTCAGGTGTCTGGAGGCTGGGGTGGGGGGTCTTCTTGGGGGTCAGAGGATCAGGGTCTGAGGGCAGGAGGCAGGGAAGGAAGGGAGGGGACAGGGGCCAGGGAGAGAGAGAGACCCACTCACCACTGGGCTGGCCCGCGCAGAGCTGGCTCTGGAGGAGGCGCGGGAGCTGGACTTGAAGTGGCTGCTGAGCTCCGAAGCCTGCCCACCCAGCTGGCCGTGGGACGCAGAGACAGAAACAGAGGAACAGGTCAGCGAGGAGGAGGGGGGCCACATGACAGACGCCCCGGTTAGCGGCGAGGCCAGCGGGTGCAGCTCAAGGAGGAAGGAGAGGTTAGTGCGGCCAGTGGTGGCCCCCTGCAAGAAGGCAATGTTGTCCCAGCTCCCAACCCGCGGCCACTCAGAACACACAACTTAATCATCCTATCAAGGAACGTGGGGCTCCCGCTCGGTCGGGTGCGGGTCACACACAGCACCTGCTTGGCCGGGGGTTGGGGGGACGTCCGGTTTCTGTGCAGAGAACCCTGGATGACATGGAAGAGGCTGGTGGGGGACCGGGACTATAAGCTGCCTCCCGGCAGGGGAACAGGAAAGGCGGGGACAGAGGCCTGGCTTTGGGCAACGGAGAAGTCTGCTTCTCTACTATCTCTGCGAGTGGATACAAAACAAGACCCAGGGCCAATACAAAATCAGCCGTGGCTTGTTCAAGTGCCTCAGGACCTTCTATCTGGTTGCCTGTGTGTGTATCTATGTTGCTGCTGTTTAGTTGCTCAGTGGTGTCTGATTCTTTGGGACCCCATGGACTGTAGCCCGCCAAGCTGCTCTGACCATGGGATTTTCCAGGCAAGAAGACTGGAGTAGGTTGCCATTTCCTTCTCCAGCGGATCTTCCTGGCCCAGGGATCAAACTCGAGTCTCCTGCGCCTCCTGCATTGCAGGCGAATTCTTGACCACTGAGATCAGGGAAGCCTGTATCCATTACCACGTATCCATCTTCCCTAAACTTTCTCTCTTCTGGTATAGGAAAACACCCGCAAATCATTTATCTGGAGGCTCTGCCCTCTTAACTTTGATCTGTATTCACATTTGTTCTAGCCCTACAACAAGATCTTACCTGCCTCTTAAACAAGGCAGGGTAGGGGGTGGGTGGGAGGAGAGGCAGGATTTGAACACTGTTTAGGACCCAGGGCATCAGCAGGCTGAGCAGTGGTCCGAGAGGCCTCCGCTGACTGTCCCCTCCCTGCCCCCCACCCCACCCCCACTCTGAGACCCGCAGGCATCATGCTAACTGCAGGTTAGGAGGAGCCATAGCTTCGGGGCTTCTCCTGATCCTTATCGCAAATACCATTGCTCACTCTGCCTGTTTTCCATCAGCGTGGAATTCTCGAGGGCAGAGTCTGTGTGTATTTTGTTACCTGCTGAATCCCTGGCCACCAGAGGAGGCCTGGCATGCAGGAGGCACTTGAGAAATACTTGCTGAACGAACCACTTCAACGTTAGACTGTAAATAGCCTTGATCGAGACGAGTGAGTTCCCCAGACTGGTTCTGCCTGGACTCACCCTCGGCTGCATAAACACTTCAGGTATATTTACATGTAGGTGAAAGATGCTTTCTCAGACGCACAGACCCAACACGGCTGCACGTGCACCGCGTGTAAGAATCAGTGCCACACACGGCACGTACAGGAAATTCACCAATGTCACTAGCCTCACGCCTCAGCTTTCTTCAAAATAAAGAAAATTTGTTCAAAATAAAGAAAAACACTCGACATCAGCACTGTAAAGCAGTATTTTGCCTTTTGGGTTTCGCTGATGTAAAAGTGAGGAAAACTTTCTCCTGTAGACAAATCCTACTATATTCCACGCCATTCACATCCCGGTTTATGGTGCAGAGATGTGGCGGATTATTGTTAAAAAGGCTTCTTTCTGACCCAAGTTTCCCCAATTCCTGAGTCAAAAACTGCTCTCAAATCCTCTGACCTGACTTGGTGAGGAAAAGAATCAGGCTGAGAGTCTGTCATGTGGCCCATGTGGCACCTTTGGGGCCACCCGTGCTTTGGAGTCAATGTGGTTAACCGCGGGTGGCGTAAGGCAGAAAGTTCTGAGTCCAGGGTCCATGTCTAGTCAGCTGGGAGACCTTAGGAAAGTTGGGTGGCGTGTCACCGGTGGCATCACGTAGGGCTACTGACCACGCGGGTGGGGAGGACGACGCAGAGAACGCAAGCTGGGATTTCCCCTGCTGTCTCCTCCTGATAAAACAATTCGCATGGCTCCTGGACCGGGTGGCATGGTGGTGATGACCGAGGGTCAGAACAACTTAGCAGGTCGTGTCATACAGGGCCAGGAGTCCTCCCCACAACATACAAGCAGCTTACGAATGCTAAGGAAGGTACAAAATAGAAAGGTTTCAAGGGATGGGATGGGGAGGGAGGTGGCGGGGGCGTTCAACATGGGGAACAGATGTACACCCAGGGCTGATTCATGTCAATGTGTGGCAAAAGCCACTACGATATTATAAAGTAATTAGCCTCCAATTAAAATATAAAAAACTGTTCTACTGTTAAGAACTAGTCATTAAAAAAAGAATCATTTAACTGTAACTGTGATACGTCATTTATGAATAGGTGGGGTTTCCCAGTTGGCGCCAGTGGTGAAGAACCTGCCTGCCAGTGCAGGAGACACAAGAGGTGTGAATTCAATCTCTGGTTCGGGAAGATGCCCTGGAGGAGGGCATGGCAACCCGTTCCAGAATTCTTGCCTGGAGAATCCCATGGACAGAGGAGCTGGGCAGACTATGGTCCATAGGGTTGCAAAGAGTTGGACATGACTGAAGCGACTTACGCACGTAGTAAGTCTTTTAGCTGTAAACACATCCTGTGTCTGAGGCAAACTTTCTGGGAGAAGGAAGATTGGGACATGTCTTTCAAAGGGGGCTCAGGGCTGGCTTATGTGGGCTTGGGGTCAGCCTGGACTCTGAGGTCAGAGCACCACGGGTCAGACAGAAGGGACCCCAGAGGCGCAGTGTCCTCAGATCTCTGTACGCGTATTTATCAGCAGCCACAGCTCCTATGTGGAGGGAGAAGCTGGGAAACTGCATTCCTGGGCGTGGGGAACTCCGTACCTCCCTGGAGGGCTATTGGGACTCTGTGAGCGCAGCTGGCAGAGAACAAGAGGCCAGTGGACCTTCCCTCCTGCTCAGCCCGCTGGCCTGAAGCGGGCCGGCACAGAACTCTCTCCTGAGGGATTGTGTCCCAGGGTTCAATTTGTCCCATTTAATCTAGCAAACACGTGCTGTGCTCCTTCTGCGTAGGAATGCAGTGTTAGGTGCGGGAAAACGTTCTTTTATTCTATTTCTTCTGCCTGGCGTGATACCAGCCACAGGAGCCCTATTTTAGGCTTTCTGCTGCCAGGACCAGATCTTTCACCTCCTTAACTCCCTAAAGCCATCCCTTGGTTCCTCCAGGAGGCTGAAAGCATGAAAGAACTGCCGTACACAAAAGCAATCGGCAATGCTGATCGCTGCACTCTGAAGGCCAGGAATCAGCTACGGGGAAAGTCCACTACAGAAGTAACATCAAAGAGAATCTATGAGACGAACATCCCGCCAGACAGTAGGAGTTCTGCTTTGGTGTTTCAGAAGTTTCCTTCTCTTAAAGAGTTAGGATGCTGTCTCTTACGGATGAAAGAAAAGCATTTAGTTGCATTTTATCTGTCAGATAGGCCAGAGCTATTTTATCCAGCATGTATAGTTTGTGAGCTTTTTAAGGGCCTACAAAAATATTTAAGAACTGGGGGAAAGACTTAGTATAGTGTGCTCCACTGCCTCAAAATTTTATGCAGTATAAAAGTGTTCAAAGCAAGTGTTTAATTAGATGTCAGCAAAAACTCATGCTGCATGGGACTGACACACACACACTACTAAATATAAAACAGAAAACTGATAAGGACCTACTGTAGAGCACAGGGAACTCTACTCAAAACTCTGTAACAAACTGTATGGGAAAAGAATCAAAAAAAGAGTGTACAAATGTGTGTGTGTGTGTGTGTTAGATTCCTTTTGCTATACCCCTGAAACTATCCCAACATTGTAAATCAACTATGTTGCTGGTGTTTAGTTGCTAAGTCATGTCCGACTCTTTTGTGACCCGCCCCCCCAGCCCCGCCCCATGGACTGTAGCCCACCAGGCTCCTCTGTCCATGGGATTTCTATACTCTGATAAAAAATTTTAAAAACCCATACTATCTCTATTAGATTTAATATTTATAAAAATTACATTCTGAAGAAAACTGTAAGTTATGCTGGCTTTCTTCACAGGAATTCCTGAATATTCATGATGATTGGAGAAATATAATAAATTATAAAGTTGGATTGTTTAGCCAATCAATTAAGTAGTGAAAGTGTTAGTCGCTCAGTTGTGTTGAACTCTTTGTGATCCCATGGACTGTAGCCTGTGAGGCTCCTCTGTCCATGGAATTCTCCAGGCAAGAATACTGGAATGGGTTACCATTTCTTTCTCCTGGGGATCTTTCCAACCCAGGGATCGAACCTGAGTCTCCTGCTTTGCAGGCAGATTCTTTACCGTCTGAGCCACCAGGGAAGCCCCTAATTAAGTAGTCAATTATTTCCCAAAGCAAAATTATAAGAGCACTTTCAAGTATTTCCTATGCCATCATATTTCACGTGAGGCTTGAATGCATCTTTCCAGGATTTGTGGAGGAGACCTGGGAGGCAAAAACTTTTGTCCCTGGGCAGGGCTGAGCTGGGGCTCATGCTCAGTTTCAACCGGTCTCAGGACAGGCCACCAGCTTCCTCACTTCCATGGACTGGTCTCATTTTTCCATTTTGTCTACCTTTATCCTTCACTCATTCACTCATCTTTTCCATGCAACAAGTATTTCTTATACAACTACTCCACCTTTAAGCTGGTGGCTCAGATGGTAAAGCATCTGTCTACAATGTGGGAGACCCGGGTTTGATCCCTGGGTTGGGAAGATCCCCTGGAAAATCCCACGGACAGAGGAGCCTGGTAGGCTACAGTCCATGGGGTCGCAAAGAGTCGGACACGACTGAGTGACTCCACTCCACTCTCCGCACCTTTATCAAGAAAGCCCATCACTTCAAACCCTTTGAAGAGGTGAAAGGACAAGAAAATAAGGAGATTCCATATGTGTAATATTCCGAGTCCTTAAATTTGTTCATCTTCCTTGACTATCGAGAGGTGAGAATATTTTGTGGCCTGCTGAATTCCCTTTTGCCATTTTTTATTATTGTAAGATCACTCCAGCTTTGTTGCAGGGAAAGAGCGGATGCAACTCAATGAAGGTCAGTCTTTCTCCCCTTGACGTCAACACACATTGATGAATGAGGACATTAACATAAATTGATGAGTGAGGACGCCAGGAGTTGGTGATGGACAGGGAAGCCTGGTGTGCTACAGTCCATGGGGTGGGGTCACCAAGAGTCGGACGTGACTGAGCGACTGAACCGACTGACTGAGGATGTGAAACCAACCACTAAAGGCTACGTGACTCATGTTATCCATGACCCTCACTAGCATGGAAAACTGGGATGAGACAGTGCTTCCTCCCTACAATTCTGGTTAGTGATCTCCCAGGACTGGAGCTGTGCAGTGAGTCACCCCCGGGTCATGCAGCAGAAAGCTCGGGAAACACAGAAAGTGCCTTACAGCCTGAGAACCGCAGGCGCTGCCCCGCCGAGCCCCACCGAGACTGCTCTCGTCGGACACAGACGCCTGTGACGGAAACACACTGTCAGGACAGGGTGCCTCCTCTCCATCGGCACCCGGGAGACACTGAAGCGTAAGCTAGAGAAGAGTGACATGTGCTGGGAACAACTCCTGAAAACATCACGATGGCAGAGGTGCAGCAAAGGCTCAAAACCGCCTCCACAGGCAAACACGGTGCAGCAAAACAGGGTCATGCGGGTATCTGGGAGAGGGGAGTTTCAGGTGCTGTCAACCGGTATGCAATAGAATTTCCAATAGATCCTTTAAATCGGATTCTGAAAAATATTCCTTGCTAAGTAAAAAGTTGTTAATACAGACTTAAAATGAGCAGATAGTTCAAATATGCTGAATTTTGTCAAGGCATCCTCATACTTGACCCTTAGAAAGTTACTCCAATATGAAATGACTTTGGAATAATAACAGCATGGTGATTAGAGCTCAACATTTTATCATTCTTTAAGAAGTGCTAACTAAAGGACAGAACATTTCATCAACTTGAAAATCCTATGTAATTAATCACTGAAGGCAAACAGGAGTTTACAATAGGATAAATGGAACTTTAATTTCCCCCATTTTCCCTGGAAGACACAGTGGGTTTGCTGGGTCAGTTATATATCTAATTCATAAATGTGCAATCGGATGGTGATTCAGAAAGTTATTAATAAGAAGAATATAGCTACTTTGAATGCTTAAGTTTCCTGCAGAGTATTAACACCTTGTATTTAAAACTGCAAATTTCCCTAAGTAATGCAGAATAATGGATTCATATCTGTTAAGGCTACCAAAGGAATAAAGAGCTTTGTTTTTGCCCACTGATTAAGTAAACGTTGCCAATGATTTTTTCATGCCTAACCATCCTATGCAGACACGTGTCTTCCCCAGCTATTGCCACCTGTCAAGAGAAATAAATTCCAGATCTGGACAGTGGGGGCTCCGTGTAAAGCTCTGAGTGTAAGCTCCGAGTAAAGGAGTGAGTCACCCTCGGAAGGGAGGCAAACAGGTCAGTCTGAGGCACTCAGAGCAGGCGCTCGGCACGGGTGGGGTGTGCATGCGCGGTGAGGGTGCGGAGTTGGGGGGGCGGGGGCGCTTAAGCGGGACTGGGTGGGGTCTGGGAGAGGCCAAGGGGGCGGCAAAAGGGCCAGGGTGGGGGAAACACGCACCAGGTTACTCCCCGCCGGCCGGGCAGCGCTGTACAGGTAGGAGGGCTGGAGGATGAAAGCAAATGGCAGGTTTTTAAACCCTTGAAAAAACAGCAACAGATAATAGTGACAAGGTCGTCATGATGTTTCCAGTGATCATCACAGCCAAGTGACTGTACAACCGTCAGAAGGAAGAGAGTCCCAGGAGGTACCCTGCTTTCAGTAAATCTGACAGAGGGAAATCCACATTTACAAGGAAAATAAATAGGAGAGAATTTCTGGCTTTAAAAATAGTAAACTTCCCTCAGAACCTTTGAAACTATGGCTATTTTTTCGTCACTTCTTTTCAGGCATTCCTGGAAGAAAGGGTCAGGGAAGGAGACAGAATGGTGACAAGGTCAACGGCACCCACAAGAGCCCCAACCCCGCAACTCAAAGTCCCAGGGGAAGAAAGCACGTCGGGGCGTTTGATACACAGACGTCCCCGGAGGAGGAGCGGTGTGGCGGGAGGAACCTGCTTCTTTGTGTTGGAGGATCCGAATGACGGTCTCCAAGATACAGAAGGAGCTGGGAAGCTCTCAGCTGCTCCGGGGTTGGGGTGGGGGCACGTCCTTGTCACAGGGGAGCCCACACCCGCAGCAGAGACAAAGTCCGCGGGGTACACACAAGGCGGTGTGCTGGTGTGGCTTGAGCCTCGGCTCAGAAGAGCATGCTGACCCGTTTGCAGGCAGAAAGGACCAGGAGAGCCCGAGGCTCGGGGCCAGCGGTGGGTTAGGGGATGTGCAGGACTGGGGAGCAATCACTCAGGGAACACGGCGATGCGAGGACAGGGCAGCTCAACCTCCGTGACGTGATCCATTCCTAGGGCCCTGACTCCGACTTCCTCTCAGAGCACCGGCCTCCTGTACCTGGGGCTGAAAATGCCGAGCATCTCGGCCAGCCTTGTACAAACAGGAAACACGGCCGGGAGCCAGCCAGAGAAATAAGGCCGCTCTCCCCACTATCCGGGACGGAGGAGTCCGATTATGCACAGAAACCTTCCAAATTGCTTCCTGGACACATTTACAAGAGAAAAATGTTTTTTTTTAAAAAAAACAAAGGAAACCCTAAATGGGGAACAATTGCTGGAAAAGGAGGAGAGACCCAAGAGACCAATTTTTTGGACTAGAGCTCTTGAAAATATACATTTAGTAGATCCTCCTTTTTCCTAAGCTTCTTTAAAAAAAAAAGTAAGGTCTTAAATTATTTTTGATAATGTTTTAAATGGTTTGAGAAAAGTCTTCAGCAGTTAGGCCAGTGGAAACACACTACTCAGCTCGGCTCCTCGGATGTCACACGAAGAGGTTGAAGCGTCCGTGTCCATTCACTCAGAATTAAAGTCAACAGAAGGGAGAAGAGGGAAGAGTGAGGTAAAAAGCAGAACAGACCCGGTTTCCATTCTGGGCAGACAGGGGTTTGGGAGCCAGGCCACGACGGCGAAGCCCGAGGTCTGAGCAGGAAAGTCCCTGGAATCAGAGAAAACGGGCTGGAGGTGGGGAAAAAGCTTACAGCTTCATTCCATCTCAAAGGCATCATCAAGGCACACAAAACCGGCTTCCGCAACAAAATCAGGAAAGGATGTGCAAGCGAGAGAGAGGGGAGAACACAGAGACAGTTCAGTGAGGTGACAGAGCTGTGCCATGGGACCAAGTCAGGACTTCAGAGTCTATGCACAGGCAAAGGCAGAGCTCATCACTCTGAGCCGACAGCTAGGCCCTAGCGGCTCTGAAGGTCTTTTTAATGCAAACTCTAACATTTGGTGGGAAAAACTCAAAATCAGGAGTTTACAGAGACAGTAATCTCCGTTCTATGCAGCCAGTTGGAGACGATCTGCAGCTTGGAGTCCTTGGTTAGGTATGGACATGCTACACGTGCTCAGCACTCACAGAAGACATGACTGACTCAGTGGTACAGTTCTGAGGCCAGCAGTCTATACAACATTTCTGGGGAATATTACTAGATAGATGAATAGTTTCTATCCAAAGCGTTCTATCCAAAAGGAAAGATCCTTGACAAGGGTGCCAGCGGTTTCTGATCCCCACGTCAGCAGTATTCTCCTGATGGTACAAACCCAGGGCAGTGCTTGAAGGGGATGAAGTGATGCTGTTGAAACAGACTGATGGTCCCTAGGATATTCCACTGGGCCTTGAGGATCCCATAACTGGAGCCTGTCATCTGTGTGCCTTGAAGAAACTACCCTAGAATGACCTGAAGGACAAGCGAGTGGAATCCTGGGATGGGCAGGTAGAAAGTTTCTAACATTTAACATGAATCTGAAAACCTGTTCCAGAGGTTGAGAGAATGCCCTTCGTGGAAGCCACCCTGTCAGCCCCTCTGGGTCACAGAAAGAGCCCAAGGCCTCCACCTGACATTGCACGGCCATGTCCAGGGCTTGCTTCCGGCAAGTCTAAGGCAAGAAAGGGTCTTCAGAAGGGAAGACAGTACTACAGGACTGAAGACAGAACTGCGCACCACATGATTCCTTCCATTGTTAGAGTGAAATCAGATCAAACCGGCCAGCGTGCTGCGGAGCACAGGAATTACCAGCAAGCCTCCGAGGGTGCTGAGTAAAATGTGATCTCAGGCAGCTGCATGGGGGGGACACATGGCCTTCAGGAAGTTCTGATGTTTTGGGTTTTGAACGGGCCAGCTCTACTTTTTATATGAGTAAGTATGTTAGTCACTCAGTTGTGTCCGACTCTTTGTGATCTCATGGACTTTAACCCACCAGGCTCCTTTGTCCATGAAATTCTCTAGGCAAGCATACTGGAGTGGGTTTCCATTTCCTTCTCTAGAAGATCTTCCCGACCCAGAGTTTGAACCCGGGTCTCCCCCATGGCAGGCAGATTCTTTACCATCTGAGCCGCCAGGGAAGCCCCTTATATGAGTAAACCTTTTATTTAATTAATTTACTTTTGGACAGCTCTACTTTCGACCTTAACACTTTGGATGTGGGTTATTTCAACTGAGTTTCAAGGAGTCAGATATATGCTGAACTTTGATGACTAAATCACATCCGAGTATTAGATTTCTCTCATTGTCTTCAATTTTACAGAAAGTATTTAAGCTTGGAAAGTGTGGAGAAAGTTAAGTTTTCTGAATGACAAAGTGCTCTTTTTGGCAGCAAAATCTCCCAATGAGTTAAGAAATGCCCCCAATACACAAAAAATTCATGGTGTCAAACCCCACCAGTCCTTGGGTATTGACAGCTGATCCTGTACTCAGTCGGAATTCACCTCCTCAGGGAAGGAAAGGATGGATATTCATCATTAGAGGGGGCTGGGGGGCAGGAGTGGGGGACTGGGAAGTGGGCAAGCTGATGGGGTGATGGAGGAGCTGGAGCCCCTGCCTCCCTCACAGCAGGAGCAGAAAGTGGGAGGGGGCTGAGGACAGGGTGAGGACCATGGTTAGAATGCTGCGGCTCTTCCAAGTTAGTTTCTATTTATTTCCCCTCCCCATGTATTCTTTAAGAGTCAGTTGACATCCTTGTGTTATAACACTTCCTGGCAATATTAGTTTCTGCTCCAGTGTATCGCATACAGGAGTCTGTCCTCTGTGCTAGAAGTAAATGCTTCCAGAGGACCTAACTCGCCTGCTTGGCACTGTGACTGCCCCACTTAAACTAGTCCCCTAATGTTTGCAGAGTGAACACAAGCCTTACCTAGGATAAACGAGCCTTACTCATTAGGGCTCTTCAATACTTGAGAAATATGTGCCTATCAAGGTTGATTGTGTCCTTAAAGTATGGGAAGGAATGCTCCTGTGTAGACATTTGGATTGGATTTTCATTTCAAGTCTAGTCTGTTCCTGTAAAATTACTCCATGTGTGCATTTACCCTGCAAGGTCAGTCTGCTTTCAAGAACCCTCAAGGAAAGAATTTCAAGGCTTCTTCTTCCTTTCCCCTTTGATTAATTCTAACTACTAAATATCCACCTATTTTCTTTCACTGTACCTTGACCGACATCACAATGTGTATTCCAACATTCGAATCTGAAATCAAAGGCAAGATAGTGGGGGTAAATCTGAATTAAATCTATCATGTTAATTGCTGCTCCTAAATGGACCTTAACAGTTATCCGAATGAAACTTCTTGGAACAGACATTAAAAGAGAAAGAGAGCTGAGTTTACACATACAAGAGCGCATGCTACAAAACCTACAGTTTCTGCAGCGAGGACGGGAAAGATTTAAGGGGAAACCAACCAAGGTGTCCTCTCTGGATGATGACAGAGTGGAGAATCGGCCGTCACCGCCGTAGCTGGAATTCTGAGCGGCAAAGAAGACAGTGTAAGTGATGGGCCCTTTCTCACTCCTGCAAAGCACCAGTCTCGGTTAACAGGCGACTATGCGATCACACAGCCAGACCAGTGTTAGTATTCCCGGACTGACGGGCAGCGAGAGAACTCACGTGCTCCGTGACAGCAGACACCTTTAGGGGCCTAAGCTTTGTTTTACATTCCAGTGTTTATGTCTCAGTGACGTCATGTGATTTAATTATTATCATTAGGGTTTCACTTTTTATATTTCAGTGTACCTGTTTATTATTATTTGTAACTACTAACTAAATCTCATGGTGGACTGTCTATAACCTCTTAGTCTAGACTTCCCGTGTTACTGGGTTGGCCAGAAAGTTCACTTGGGTTTTTCTGCCAGACGGTACGAACTTTTTGGCCAACCCAATACACCTCTTTGTCAGTAACTGAAATTCCACTTATTGCACAGTTTTCACCCTTTGCTCATCTCAGCATGTCCGAGGGCTACAGCTCAGCTCTAAAGCTCCAGGGAGGCTTTGGAGGGAGGCGAGTGGAGCCTGAGGGAAGCGGCACCCTCTTGCAGCTGAGAACCATCCACAGAAGGCTGGGCCCTGCCGTCGCCCTGTGGGGTCTCAACACACACTTTATAAAGAGAAGATCCCACCAAGATTGTGGCTGGGGAGGTGGTGTGTGTGGCCGTTACAATGCATGCAGGCTTGGTTGCTTCGGGCATGTCAGACTCCTGGTGACCCCACAGACTGTTGCCCGCCAGGCTCCTCTGTCCATGGGATTCTCCAGGCAAGAATACCGGAGTGGGTTGCCGTGCCCTCCTCCAGGGGATCTTCCTGACCCAGGGATTGAACCCAGGTCTCTTACATCTCCTGCATGGCAGGTGGGTTCTTTACCATTAGTGCCACCTGGGAAGCCCAGGGTGCCGCTTTAGATGTTCTTCACACTTCACACCAGGCTATTTGGTACTCGGGGCATTCTATTTCCTGATTATTTATTAAATCGATTTTATATTCAATTTTGCTCTGCAGTGAACACTTTGATAGTCAAGTTCTTTTCTATTTAATTTCTAGAGGCATTACTCAATCTTGATCATGAAAGCACAAGGCACAGTTTTATTGTTTCGATATAGAAATGAAGGTTAAATAAGTGGATAATACGCACAGAGCTTGACGCCAGCTGTACAGTCGAAACATGCTGCCAGCTACATGTTTGGGACGTTCTAGACAAGAATGTAATATTGGGTAGAAGTTGCACTAAGGAACTTCTAAAGTAACTTCCAACTCTAAACTATGAATCTTTGTGACCAACATCATGGAATAACGCATCTAGGGTGGTAAGTTACTAACTAGTCAATTTAACCCCGACAAGCAGTCGGGGGCCATCAGCGTCCCTGTCCTGTGATGTCAGCAGTAGACAGCCTGTAGGGATGCTGAGCACACAAAGCAAAGTTGTCAACATCCCACGAGAACAGAATGGCTGCAACCTGCTTCTGTCTCCTGAGTGCTGTATTATTACCGAAAAGGAAAACAGAGCTCGAGAAAGTCCAAAAGCTGTCAGTGCAAAAAGCAACATAAAGGGGAAGACAGGGCCTTTAAAGTGGGAGGATCTTTTAGCTCGGAATGAGAAAAACTAGATGAAACAGAAGTGGATGCAATCCTTATAGGGATAAGGCAGTAAAACCTGATCGGCTAGTTTCAGAAAGCTAAGAGAGTGTTGCGTTTCTCCTTTGGAACCTTAAAATATTTTTAAAAGTACATATAATATTTCTTAATAAAATATAACTAAGATAAATTTTAAAAATACTATTTTACACAACTAGTAAAATTTATTGCTGTTAATTCACTTTTTCGTGTCCAACTCTTTGTGACCCTATGGACCGTAGCCCACCAGGCTCCTCTGTATATAGGATTCTCCAGGCAAGAATACTGAAGTGCGTTGCCACGCCCTCCTCCAGGGGGTCTTCCTGACCCAGGGATTGAACCGGACTCTCTTAGGTCTCCTGCATTGGCAGGCGGGTTCTTTACCACTAGTGCCACCTGGGAAGCCCCAAAAGTCCCTTGGACGCAAGCAGATCCAACCAGTCCATCCTAAAGGAGACAGTCCTGAGTGTTCATTGGAAGGACTGATGTTGAAGCTGAAACTCCAATACTTTGGCCACCTGATGCGAAGAGCTGACTCATTCGAAAAGACCCTGATGCTGGGAAAGATTGAAGGCGGGGGGAGAAGGGGACGACAGAGGATGAGATGGTTGGATGGCATCACTGACTCAATGCACATGAGTTTGAGTCAACTCTGGGAGTTGGTGATGGACAGGGAGGCCTAGCGTGCTGTGGTCCATGGGGTCACAAAGAGTTGGACACGACTGTGTGACTGAACTGAACTGAACAAGAAAATAAATGAAGTCAAGAAGAACAGGAAGATTTTAGATAATTTAATGTATAAGAGATGTGCAGCAGATCAGGAAAACTAAATTCAAATGTGCCCAGTTCAAGCACCTGAATTCCCAATGGCCTCCTTGACCAATCCCAAGGCCTCTCCCCTCATGAACAGCCCTTCTCTGCTTCTGTCCCGCTTCCCAGCCCAGAGCTGTGAGCACTGCAAGCAGCAGTGTTTAGCAAAACACAGGCTCTAGTACATGTGTCTTTGAAATTACAAAGGATCAATGTGGAGAACTGTGAAAATGTCGAATTTAAGTGTATTTGAGAGCTGGATATAGTCATATGCACATCATACACATATACCCAGGGCAATAAAATAAAGAGAGAGCTAATATTTAATTCAACCTTTTAGTACCTAAGAGATCCATTTCAATATTGATCTCTTAAACTACCATTTAGAATGTTAGAAAACAAAGACCATTAACCAGTTGAAAAACATTAGCTTTCATTCTGTCATGCGCACACACAAAAGAGGACTATATAACACAGAAAAGAACCAAAGAAGCCTAAATTTAGCAGACTTTTAAAAAAAGGCTTTGCAGCAACCTGTTTGAGTTTTGCATCATGCACATTTACTATACGAACCCTGCCAGATCTTCTACTCAGGGACTGTGATCCATATAAGTCTCCATCATACCCATTTGTCTGTTTCAAGGAAGAAAAGGAGAGAAGCTGACATCAGTACACAAATGAAGAGACAGGGACAGATTGGCAAAGAAGAATTAGCCAGGTACAGACTGAGCTTTTGGAGTGGAGCGGATGGACACGCCCAGCAGAGCACGTTTCCCAGCAGGCGCCCCACTGGCTCCATGCTTCTGAGCTGCAGCCCAGGAGAAGCCAGCCCTGTCCGGGGGTCAAAGCTGTCCTCTTAGTATCCCTGGAGACTACAAGGCACTCACTCAGGGATGGGAAGCAATGCCACGTCTTCGTGGAGTGAGTCGCACTTGCGTTCCAGTTTTGTGGTGGTACTGCGGGAATCCCAGCCTTCGAGAAGCCTGAATGCCAGCCAAGCAGGCTAATGCCTCCATCTGAGTCAACTAGTTTTCAGCTCTTGGTTCGGCATGACACGCTTAAAACTACGGCTCATTATGAAGCTGTGTTCAGAAGATTCAAAGAGAGCGGTCTACTCAATTCGTAATTAAATGCAAACGTTCATCATGGAAAATCTAATCTATAATATTAGGCTTTCATTCATCCAGTTTTCCTACTTTTTCAAAGTGAAATCTGAGGACGTATTTCATAATTTGTTCTCCAGGAAAAAAAAGAGAGAATGATTAAGAGTGTGTCTGTCTCCCTTTTCCTCCCAAGTCCTTGTCAAAGTTTGCTTGGGCTTCTACACCTGCTCTCATTCACCTATAAGGAAATTTCTGCTGCTTCAGGTTGAGAACTGTCAGGCGTCAGGGACACAGCCAGCTCTCGAGTCAGAAAAAGGAGGCGCAGCGGTTAAAAGTGGAAGGACATGCCCGGGGTCACACGTGAGTCCAGACTCCAAGCAGAAGCTCCGTCATGTGGCCTAAAGCAAGTTACTTCATCCACTGGAATTTCCACCGCTGTGGCTGTGAAAACGTGCGGAGTCATAAATACTTTACAAGGCCCTTGTGGGGATTAAATTTGATTAAAACGAGTGATTAGATCAGGGCTGACTGTGAGGGATGTGCTGACCAGATGGGGAAGTCCCCAGCACACAGGAAGGACCAGGATATGTCTCCTTGTTGGAAGGGTGGGGGCAGGCAGACATACTCTGCAGCTGTGATGTTGACGAACAATAAATACACGGATTTCCAGATATTATAAAGCCAGGGTCAGGAAATCTTGACTTTAAAACTACGTATTTACTTGTGTTACAACTCAAAAGCAAGTCAATATGAGGTTTCCGAATGAGAAGGAGTATGTAGAAATCCTTCAAAAGTAAAATTTAAAACTATGAGTACATTAAAACATTTCTGAAATAAATTTGATAATAAAAAATCTTTGGAGGTTGGCAGACATTTTATTCAGCCTCCTTTTTTTCTCTTGCCTGATGAGATTATTTGAAATAATCTTAAATGTCAAGGACTTTACATTTCAGATCTCAATCTTATTCCTTTGATATCTGTTTAGAAACTAGTTTCTGGGAAAAAATTAATATAATATCGAAGGCTAGCATCAATCAATTTTAGGTGACTTTTACTTTGCTAATAAATAAGGAAGAAAACATACTGCATATATAAACCCTCTGGCTGTCCATTATTGCTTGTAACATACATACTGCTTTAGGTGAATTTTTCCTTTCCTCTTCTCTCTCTCCAGTCTAGCCTGCAGCATGAAGCAGAGCCAGGTGGGGGCTGAGAGGGCAAAGGCACTCCTTCAGTTCTCCCTGTCTTCTCTGGCCTTCCATGAAAATGCGGAAAAACCCTTCTTTGGAAAGCTTTGTGGAATGAATATCCACACTTCTCTGTTGTAATGAAATTCTGCCGCAGAGAATGTATTCCTACAACATATCCTCCACACAGAGATCTCACTGACAACATCTCTAGAGCGAATCTCTCTGACCTTCTTAGCGAACGCACCACCTTTCTCCTCTTGGGTAGTTTTTCTGTGTTGAATTCAGGTCGGTGGAACCATTTTTAGTGGCATAAGAGGATAATAAGGCGAGTTGAAAATTAACTGTCACGACATTAGAACAAAAAGTCCACAGGAGGCATATGTTCACCTAGCTTTGCTCTACAGAAATTTTTTTCAGCTCTCTTCACTGCACAGACCCCCTGCATCCTGGTCGCCCCTTAGACATTGGAATCCCCAGAGGCCTGGGAATATGCATCTTAAGTTCGGGTCAATCTTTCGTACAGTAACATTGGGAAGCACTGCTCTTAAGAGAGAACAGAGTAAAGAGACATTTACCAACCTGCATTTTTCTGGAAAAGGACGAGCAAGATACAAAAACAGATGCCCCATCAAAACCAATGTGTCTAATGGCAACTTCTAGTTAGTCATCTAATAACATGCAGTGCTGTCAAAGCACCAAGCCATTCCACACATGACCATGCAAAAGGCAACTGTTATTAAATAGTTTTTTTTTTAATTAATGTATATGTGTGTTTAGTTGGTTATTCATGTCTGACCCTTTGTGATCCCATGGACGGTAGCCCGCCAGGCTCCTCTGTCCATGGGATTTCCCAGGCAAAGAATATTGGAATGGGTAGCCAGTCCCTTCTCCAGGGGGTCTTCCCAACCTAAGGATTGAACCAGGGTTGCCTGCATTCCAGGCCGATGCTTGACCATCTGTTTCTACTAAGTCAGAAGACAGAGCACCTTCAAGGGCATCAGAGATGGGAAACAAATAACGAAAGGCAAAATAAAAGCTCTGAAGGGCACTCGATGCACTCAGTTGTTTTTGAAGTGGAGAAGAGCCGCTCCACGGGGAGGCTCTGGGGACAAATGTCTGTGCAGATGAGCTGTGCTGTGCCCTGTTATCACCTTAAGGGTAAACATGTAATTTATAAATGGTAGTTTGCTAAATAATTTTTCAGCACAATGGGATGAATGAAGCACAAAACCCTTTTGGGAAAAAAATCCTTCAAGCAGAGAAGTGTATAATCCAATATAATTTCAGTGCTGAGTCACTTTAATGCTGAGTGTGATTAATGCTGGTGAGATTACATTTTTCTACCTTGGAGTGTAATTTAAATGTATAGGTTTACAGAAAGCATAAGCTGCAGAAACTCTTCTAGACAGATGTCAGAAGGGAAATGCTGAATTTAAAGGCTTTGTTTTCTTACTGGATCTGGGGTCTTTCTCAAAGAGCACTCTCTGGCCAAAGAGCCATCTGGGACATTTAATTTGAAAGGATACAGATTAGGAAATAATAAATTTTTCATTAGATAAAATGACTTTAAATTTAATCTGTTACAGGAAATGTAGAGGCTTGGGAATTCTTGATCTGATTTTGGGTTTCCTGCAAGAAGACCCCGTCTCTTCCATCTGGTGCCCACGGCTGTTACCCCAGAGCCTGCCTGGCAAACAGCGGTGCTCACAGGCTGCCTGGTGAGGGAGACCGTCAAGTGCCCACACCTGGACTCTGGACACCGGAGGAGGGGCAGAGCTGCAAGGAGGCTCTGGGAAGCACAGCTGTGGGCACACCTGCCCTCTGGCCTCAGTCTCCAGGAAAGGACTGGAGGGGGGCACGTGTGTCTCTTCGCACAAAGATGAACTTGGCTTTTTAGATAAGCACCCACAATATTAGTGGACACACCACAGGTTATTATCTGCCAGGCCACACTATTCGGATCAGAGCACATCTCACCCAGGCGTAGGGGCCCCCGTACTCCAAGTCAGGCTGTGACTGTCGGAGGAAGGATGGAAGAGAAAAACAACAGAAGAGAGTTGTCCACAATCAGGTAAAAGCTAAGCACAATATAACAGAAACATAAAACAAAGCAAGCAATCTCGAAAATCTTAAAATTAATTTTCTTCATGACTTCTAGGATCTCATGTGTATTTACAAACGCAGTTACAATAGCATGGCAGCCACCATAAAATCCATTAACATTAAATAAAACCTCCATGGCAGATGTCGCTGTAATTCATGGAACCTGAAGAAGTTTGAACAATCCTGCTTCCTCCCCTACCTAGTGCCCGCCATTTACATTAGACAGAGCGTCAATAGATGCATCACTATCAATGTTTAAATAGAGAAAACTTAGACTTATGATATCTAAATCCAGATTTTCTGAGGATGTCCATACAAACACTAGAAAAAAATTTTCTTCCATTTTTAAGGGCTTATCATCACTGTGAATGGAATGAAGACGGCCTGTGTTTTGAGAAAGCCAGGAGATAAAAGATATGGTTTTTGAACTTTGCAAACTATAAAGATTTTCAAATATTAAAATATGTAAAACAGCAGAAATTGGTCCTACCCAGAGATGGACTGAGATGAGCCGCCCTCAGGGGGCAGTGGGGAGCCTTGCTCGCCCACCAACCTGGAGAGACCAGAGCTTCTGGGCCCTGGAGGGGCTTGAGGGGTGATGCTCTCACAAAGCCCTGGCCCTGAGCAGCCTCCTCAATTGCTCTGGGCTTTTTCTATGTTGATAAAAATAAGAAGGTTGCACTCTTATTCCCAGGATCCAGGTTCTCAAGGTCTGTGCTTTTTATCTTTAAAATCTTTAAGCTATTCCTTTAGATCAAGAGCATTATGGGAAAGCGTCAGGGAACATACCCCACAGCTAACGACAAACACCACCCACCACCAACTTTCCACTTTCTCCCCTCTCTTACTCAGCGTCCTAACTGTGGAGGTCCTCTAAAATTTTATATCCTAAAACAAACACACTTGATATCTTGGCAGAGACAGGTATCCAGCACAAAAGCTTAGCTCATTTCTGGTTAAAATCCTTAAAAATGAAATAAATGCTGTAAACAGCCAAACAGTAACGAATAGTACAATAGTTTTAAGGGGGCCAGGAAACCCTCTGAGAATCTTAAAGTGAACTGATTATTTTCCCAGAAAAATTCAAGTACATAAAAAATCTTGAATACAAGTTCAAGGAGTATCAAAGATGGAAAACGCTGTTTTGATAGAGAGATGTGAGCCCCCAAATAATCAGGTTTTGCTCTATTTCCATCAAAAGCTCCCTTGTGGACCTCCTCATGGTGTGGAGGCTAACAGTCATGTCAGTCCCGTGCTCACATGCTCACCCTCCTCCTCCTTGAAAAAGTGTCCTCTTCACTTGGTTTTAAGGACCTGATATCCTCCTGGGTCTGCTCAACAGCTGTGATTTCTGTCCCTTGTCTACAGAGTCTATAAACTGAGTTCTACGCTGATACTGTTTGCGTTACATGAATCTTACTTCCTCTTGGATGAATCATGTTACAGGACAGATGAGGAATTTACAAGTAGGTGGCTAAGGAGAAAGTTTCAAATAGAAAGGAAGCTCTTTGACTTCACTTTTAAACTGTAACTTTCTGGCAAGGTCACCATGTATCTGCTTTTGGCACTTTAAGGACAATGACCACTGCTAACACCAGAGCAACAATATACAGCCGTCCTTCAGCATCTGTCGGGGGGCGGTGGTCAGTTCCAGGACCCCCACAGACACCAGCATCTGCACATGCTCCAGTTCCTAATTCAAAATTGCCTGGCTTTTGCATATAACCCATCACACCCTCCTGTATACGTTCATCATCTCTAGATTCCCTACAACACCCAACACAATGTAAATGCTATGTTGTTGTCGTTCAGACGCAAAGTCACAAAGTCATGTCTGACTCTTTGCTATGTGAATAGTTGTAAATACAATGTCAAATGCTATGTAAATAGTTGCCAGTGCGGCAAATTCAAGCTTTGCTTTTTCGCAAATCTCTGGAAATTTTTCTCCTTGACTATTTTTAATCTCTGGTTGGTTGGATCATGCAGAACTTGGGGATAAGAAAGGCGAACTGTTATCACCTTTGTAGTTTTCTGTTATAAACAGCCGAATTAAATGCACATTTAGTGGGAATATAAGAAGGCTAGGAGTGATATCATAACTTAGTCATCACAGTGATTAAAAGCGAGCCTTCTGCTCCATACAGCCCTTCAGTAAAATGAGAGGCTGTGTTGAGACTGAATTATTACCAGGGAGATGCAGCTTTAACCCAGTGGCAAATGACACTGACTCTGTGTCGGAGCAAATTCTAGGAGATGGTGAAGGACAGGGAAGCCTGGCGTGCTGCAGCCTATGGGGTCGCAAAGAGTTGGGCACGAATGAGCGACTGAACATCAACAAATGACAATGACATGCTGAGTTTAACTCGTTGAGTAGAAGAACCAATAAGCCAAACACATTTTCTCTATGTAACTTCCCAAAGCACACCATGTTTTCAAGTATAATTAAGATTTTTGGAATGTTTAAGGAAGGATGTGTATTTCTGTTTATCAACCATCAAGCTGTCCGTGATGCAGAGATTTCATTATAGTTGATGAAAGGGAAGGCTGCCGAAGGCCCCGGGCTGGATAGACTCAACGTGCTCCAACTTTTTACCAGGCAGCTCACAGCAGCTTTCAAGGAGCCATGCAAAGCATCACTGCATAACAGCTACTTTAACTTGTTGTTACTTCACTGAGATTCCAACTGGATGGGAGCCTGCACTTCTGTAAGGACAGAATGTGTCTTCATGCTCCTCTCATCATACTAGCAATGAGACGACCTGATCTAAATGGGGCAGTTTGGTGACATGGACCCAACATGAAAAAACGATGACTTCCACATTGAGGAGAAAGACACAATGCATCAATCAACTCTCTGCATCATAAAGAAACATCCCAACGTTGGACAGATTTTAAATAAGCATCTTGACAATGAACGAGGACTTTGAACGCAGGGGTGGGAGGACACGGACCACGGACGCAGACTGTACCATGCAAACCCAACCATCCTGGTTACTGACCCTCAGGCTTCCACGGCTACCCACTGACATGCGCTCATCTTCATCAGACGCCTAGTGAAAGAAAGACGGAAACAACCGTGAGGAGATATGGTAACAGACATGAGACGCCCAGCTCTCAGAGGAGAGCGGCTGACCTGACACACGGCCGGGGGGCAGGTCAGGCCCCTCTGAGAATCTCAGTGCCCATGAACCTGTGTGCTCCCCAAAAGGGCTCTGCTTGTGCAAAGTATCACAGGACTGTTTCTGGATAACATGGCTTTACATTAACTTCATTAAAGTGGTGTTGTTCACTTCGCTGGTTATGTACAAATATATAGCTTCATGCACACGACTGCAAATTATTCATGAGTATTCAACAGCAAAGAAAGCACTAAAACTGTAATGAACATATTAATACTCGTTAAAACATTCATAAATACTGAGGAAATTTTCAAAGTTTCCTCTCACCAAAGTCAAGTCAAAATGCTAAAAGCTGAGTTCACAGTCTTTGTATCGGTAATTGTATCAGTGTTAATTTCTTAGATATAGATAGAGACACAGATCTGTAGACAGATATATATACTTATAGATAGGTGGGTGGATAGAGAGATAATTAACGTTATTCCAGCCACTAGAACAGCCAAGCAGACTTGAGCCGAAACGCCGAGGTAACGGAGGAAGGCAGTACTGACCGACGTGTTTCTTCTGGATCTGTGAGAGTAGCGTTCACTGTCTTCCTACCAAAGCAATGAGGAGACAGCACAGAAAGGTTAGAGGCAGACAGGAGAAGCCCTAAGACCGTCCAACCGCGTCTCAATACAGTATTTCTGATATAAATGTCAAACAAATATTTACTTTGCTTAAAGGCCTCAATTAAACCACTGGGGGAAAATGTTTTCTTCTAAAGCAGGTGGGGGTGGAGGCTGGAACTTGAGCACACAAATCATTGGGATGTTTCATTCTGGCTTTAAAAACAAGCATGTGTTCGGTGAAAAGCAGGCTCTTTTTTTTTTTTTTTTTCCCTAATCGAATCTGGTGCATTTAAATCAACCTACTTTTGACATTTAAAACCTACTCACTTCTGTTCAGGAATCAGAGAAGAAACCGTTTGTGCAAGAGATCCAACGCGGACGCCACCCTATCTACTATCTTCACTGCATCCTAAGATGTTTCATTTTGCATCTGGACTTCTCTGAAGTCGAGGCATACCTTATAATCAAAGCTGCTCACAATTATAATTAGCATTTTCTTTCTCAGTGGCATATAAAACACTGACACCTCTTTTAACTGTGTCTTAAGATTTGTTAAATTTATACCTATGCCGTATAAGCGTTAAAATGATGGTTTACACATAACAGAGGTTGAAGTTAATTGTTTAAATAGAGGAATTGTGTGCTCTTTGTATTTCAACAGCTGTTTTCTTTCATATTATACACAGATCTCTAAGATGTAGGTAATTTTCTATTTCCTTGGATCATTTTATGTATAAGGGACATTTAATGGGACAGCTGCATACTGGCCTGGTTCTCAAAGGCTGGAAGGATGCGATGATGTCTGTGAGGCCAGCAAGCAAGGTGACAAGGACAAGGAGAGGTGGGGGGCACTCGGGGGTGAACTGATGACCAGTGGACGGCCCTCAGAGCTCACCCCCCTTCCAGAGCCTCCCACTGTGGGGCAACATCTCCACCCGAAAGGCTTGTAAGGACGGGGGGGTGGTATCGTGAAGGGCAGGCCAGCTCTTAAATGACAAAGGACAGATAAGTTGTGCCAGGAAACAGGGTGAGAAGCTAAAGGAATTTTCTCCCCCGAGAACCATGGTTTCTCAGGGACAGTGCACGAGGTGAGCAGGGCCCAGCAGTGAAGGATAAAGGTCGGAAGGAGAGTGGCCGGGCCGCTGACTGCAATTGGGAATGGAGACCACACAGCACAATGCTTCCTCTGGCTTCTGGCTAGAGCTGCTGTCTAGGCCGGCTGGTCACAGGAAGGTTCTCACACTGGGGGGCCCTGGTCCAGCCTGAGTGTCCCCAGGGGGGATCCTGCTAAAAGGAGAGGGGGCGGTGGGGGCGGGGGGGTGGTGGGCAGGCCAGGGGGGATCCTGCTGAAAGGAGATGGGGTGGAGACCCCCCATGCTAGCCTGGGGGGCTCCAGGAGCCAGCCACCTCACCAGACGCCTGGCCAGACCTTTTCTAAGCAGCCTTCACAGGGGCTGTAAACAAGCAGACCAGATGCAAACATCCCCGGAAGGCAGCCTCTCAGTATTAAATTAGGGGGCAGCCAGGTTCTAGCTATGCAATTACAGTGTGGGAGAATGAAATCACAAACCGTTTCAAGCTTTGAAAAATCATATTTGAGGCCTACCATCCATTGCTCGATGTCGCCCCATTTTGTATCCAGCCCATAATATTTCTGTAGACAGAAGGGAAAGAAGATGAGGCAAGAAGTGACACGCACTCTGAGTAGGACACTGTTCCGACATGCATTTCCAAGCCCCAAGGTCAAGGGAACATGCCGAGGCAACGCGAGTTAGAACAGGCAGGGCTCTGCGGGGGAGCTGCAGACCCCCATGCCACCTGTGAGCCCAGAAAGATGACCCTTCCCACCCGGGAAGACAGGCCAGGACAAAGCATTGCTGGGGTGAGGGGGAGACCTCCGTAGAGACCAGGAATTTCAACAGCCCGGCAGCACGACGAGCCCCTCTGTCAAGCTGGTTGTGCCCTCAGAGAAAATGTACTGCAGCAATAAAACACTGTGTGTGTGTGTGCGTGTGTGCACGTGTGCGTGTGCTCAGTGGCTCAGTCGTGTCCGGCTCTTTTCCACCCCTGTTTAAGAGAAGCCAAACCGGAGAGCCATTTCTCTGTTGCTACAACAGGGATGAGAAAACCAGAGGAAAGGGGCAGAAATGATGTCCTGAGCCCTAGATTTCTGATACACTTGCTCCAGCCATCTGATATCTATGCTAAATTTAGGCCCTCGAGAATTTCTGGGCTGTGGACGTCTTTATCATATGCTGCTAATGGCAAGATGGCCAAGCAGCCTGCTGTAGAAGAGGTCTTGATACAGGGAAAAAAACACACAAACAACTGTTGGGCTTTTTCTTTAGCCAATATCTCCATGCTTTCACCTTGCGTATCTAAACTGCAGCTGCCCAAGTGAGAATTACAAAAGCAGATTCAGGATGGCTGCTACTGTCGCCAAAATATAGCAATTCCCAATTTAGGTGGGAGCCCCGGTGGAGTCCCAAATAAAGGGGCTTTGCTTTTCTCCTCACTTTTCCCTTGATTTCCAATAAAAAAACCAAGAAACCACCATCTAAACCTTCGTATCGTATAACACAGAGATGATTTTCCTTTTGCACACGAAAAACTTAAAATCAGAGGGAAAACACTGCATGTGAGAAGTGCACGACAGCACTTGAAATGCTTTTACAATGACCCAAACAGGCTGCTGCTGTTATACTTGGCTTTATATTTGGTTTAGTTTCTGTTTATTTTGAAAGTCAGCCAGATTTAACACATACGGCCCTTCAATGGTCTCGCCCCTTTCTCTTAGGAATGGTGGTAAGTAGAAAACTTGAAGAAGAAAATTAGGAGAGAACTTACCAGTGCTTTAAAAATCCAACCAATATAGAACCTGAGCCGCTAAAGCACATGAGCCACTTTTCTGTAAGTTCCTTCCCTTAGACTATAAATTGAGAAGGGAAATACTTCCCACAGTCATGTTTCAGCAACAGCGTAAGTTAAACACAACAGCTTCAAGCTATTTTGCGTTCAAATCATGCCAGCCCCGCTTCCAGCGTCAAGCTCCAGGTATAAAAAGTTCGATGCCATCAACCCTCCTTCATCTCATGCCTTGACTACAAAGATAGAAAATGTGGCTTTTAAAAAGGAACGGGCCTACAGAATCTGACAAAAAAGTAAATTCCTAAAGAGGTCTGCATTATCCGTTTTTCTATTTCTGTCTTTTCCTTTTTGGCCAATTCTATACCCATATCAAATATTGCATTCTACCTGTCGCACTTTTTAGGACAAAAATAAGAACCAGTATTTAAAATCCTCCGTTGAGTTCACAGGTGGCCTTATAAACAGCTGCGGTAAGTCTAGCTACGTTTCCAAGCCATCCGTGGGGAGAGGACGCCCCTGGAAAAGCGCGGTTAAGGAGTCGTCCTGGTGTTAGTACCAGGGGCGGCACAGCAAGCTCTAGGAAGTGCACGACACCACACGCAGGCTGTGAGGAGCCGGTGAGCCATGCAGAGGGAAGCAAGAGCCAGACGGGCACACAAGTGCTTGACTTTCAGAAACAGCTTTGATTCAACACAAGAGAAACTGTGATGGAGACAGCCCACGGGCTGTCACCAAACCTTACTGCCTCCTCCTCCTGCGTCCCGGGTCACGTCTTTATTATAATAATGGACATCTGCTTTTCTGTGGAGGGCTCCCTGAGCTCCCTTTAGTTGTGTGTGCTGGGTGTGCGTGCTGTGCTAAGTCGCCTCAGTCATGTCCGACTGTAGCCCTCCAGGCTCCTCTGTCCATGGGATTCTCCAGGCAAGAACACTGGGCACTGCTGTGCCCTCCTCCAGGGGACCTTCCCGACCCAGGGCTCGAACCCAGGTCTCTTGCATCTCCTGCATTGGCAGGTGGGTTCTTTACCACTAAGGGCCACCTGGGACACCTGTACTGTGTGACACATGACCATTCTGACAAGGTTCTAACAGCGTATCCGGTAGTGAGGAGGAGATATTCTTGATCCAGCACCAGATGGGAATGAGCCAAGTAGAAACGACCAGAGAGGAGTCCCTGTCTAGGTTTTAGTTGACTGCGTCCTATTCCGTCGGTTACCGTGACGGTTCCCAGCCTTGCCTTTCACCTGTGAAATTCTGACCTGGATTCTCTATGTGTGGTTTGGAACTCTAGCCTCAGTATACAGTTCCAAGTGGACTCTGCAAAAACTAACAAAGTTCTAATAGATCTTGGCACCTTCTTAACTGGTTTCTTGACACTTTGGGGGATAATATTTATGCAGAGTGAGAGGGGCAGGGGGGAAGGCAATGTGGAACTGCAGCTGGTAAAGGAATCCAGAAACAATTTTTTTATTTCAAAATTAACACTGCATTTAATTAATATTCTTATAAAGTGCCAGGTGGCTCCTGGAGGGCTAGTGAAGGCTGAGGAGACAAGTGCAGAAGGAAACGGAGATGTTACTCATTTTGTTTGTCTGGTATACACTTCTTAGAACTCTAAATCCTGGTGAACGGGCATTTTCATTGAATACCAAATGGAAATTTGGGAAATTGCTACTTGAGGCAATTCGGACTCTCCAGAGAAGGTTATGACTCTAAAGAAATCAGAAGTGGCTCCGGGTTGGGGCCTAACCAGACAGCAGCCCCAGGAGCCGGAGCCTCTGGAAATTTAAACACACTCATGTTCTGTGTTTAAAGGGCTTGCATTTTCTAACCCATGAGATTAGGTTACCTTGTTGATTTTCTTAGCTGCTCTCAAAGATAACTATGACTCTTCTTTATAAACTAAATATGTTTGTAAACAAGAAATTATTTCAATTCATTTATGGGAAAGACTCCCTGTAAACACTTTTCTATAAATTCTCAGGGAACCGTTCGCACCTTCCTTCATATTGCTGGATCAGGAGTCACTGACTTGGTTGTTTTTATTTTCTGCAGCGGGACAGCTCAGCGCATTTATTTCTAAACCTCACTGCCTTTACAAAATACCCTTAGGAAACAGAGATGCATGGTAGCACTCTGAATATTAGGGATGGAAGGCAGGTTTGTTTTAAGCTACTGGGTTTTATTGTTATACCATCATTTTCTTCTTTTACTCAGTTTTAATTCAGTATGTAATAATCTCAACGTATAGCAACATGTACTGAAAATTTCAACACTTACTATTAATAATAAAATTATATACAAGGATACTCTTTCTTTTCAAATGTCTGATTCTAAACGGTTTTCCAGACTCTAAAGTGTGATTTATTTTGTCTTAATTTTTTTCTTAAAGAAACAATTTTCCAATTTCTTGAGAAAAATGGAGATAGTAAAAGCATTCAGTACACAGACATGTGCGTTGACGGCTGCTTTTCGTGGGGGCTGATGTGAACACCTATGCATTCATGCTCAAACCAATTCACGAGTATGACAGTGAAAGAAGCAGTAAGAACTTTAATGAGTTCTCAATCAAAGGCGTTATTTCTGAAAGGCGACCAGGTCCTTGGCAAGGGAAAAAGAGTACATGCAAATCAGAAAATAAATATGGAAGAGCCTACCTTTTGAACCTGATAGATCTTCAGAGAAGGGCAAAAGAAATCGGGAAAGAAACACAAAATCCAGTTACAGAAGTAGAAAAATCAGAAAGAAAGGTTCTGTAAGGATCTAGAAATATGAATAAAAGCCACATTGAAACAAAGCAAAAACTGGTAAAACGGGAATGAAAAAAACTCTCTTGTAGTCTCATCGAAATAATCAGTAATTTCATAACAGATCTTACATTCTATTTTAGTTACGTTGATGAAGTATAGGCACGTCCACACAAGTCTATGAGAGTCCTGTTATTAGTCTGATGCAAAAGTTTGTGTTAACTAATACCACTAATGGGAAAAAGAACTTCATCCTCAACATAAAATTTCTTTTCACATGACCAAAGTGTAGCAAAGAAGTACAGAAATTTAATTGGAAAGTCAGCTGGTCAGATTCCCAAAGAGTTAGGAAACATTCTTTCATGTTTGGATCCATGCAGATACAAATCAGGAAAACTTCCGCCAAACAGACTGATCGCGAGGATATAACTGAAACACATTTTGAAACGCTTATTATCATACTGGGACATACTAGCTTGCTCTAGAGGTTTCTCCTAATTTTGTAGTAATCCCTAGGTAAGACTGAGATGCCTATTCCATCACTCATTCACTCATTCATTCTTCATTCACCCAACAAAACTGCCGAGCATGGCCCAAGGCATTGCTACAGCTGTAAGACTTCAGACCCCACGCTTCCAGTCCTACAGAGGTGAGCAGATGTCAATATACCCAACACATGTACTGCATTAAATGTTAGTCTCCAACAGAAATGTTGATCAGGTCAGTAACAACAAGAGACATGCCATGATCATCAGATCGCCTGGTCATCACACCAGAATTTTTTTCCCATTAGTTTAGGCTCTGAGACAGAGTTGAAGTTTCACTTAGATTTCCCAAAGAACATCTGCATATTCTCCCTAATAAATCCATTAAGAAGGAGCTCATAGTTCTCTGAGATAGCCCCAAAGCACAGCCACGCAGTCGGTTCTTAGCATCCGCAGGGGTGAAGAGAACGTCTGAATCATTCAGCTGCAAGGCTGGGGCTGCCTGCACCACCTGGATGGATCGCCAGCCTGCTCCCAGCCCCCGTGTCCTCAGGGTCTGCTAGGCCTTGCTGACAGACCCAGCTCCTCCAGCACCGGGGTGGGGGGACACTCGGCTCACCTCTGCTCTGTGTGCCCTCTCCATGCTGGCCTTGGAGGGGCCCAGGCACCAGCATGGCTTCAGCCACCACCCACCTCCAACACCTTCCAGTGATGTCGTCAGCTTCCTGCTCTCATGAGCCTTCAGGGACCTCACTGCTCTCCAGGCGTTCACAGGCTCCGTCCGCCTGCCGCCAAGCCCACCTCCATGTCAAGGAAGGCCTTGGCCCTGCTCAGAAGCAGCGGTGTGGTGGCTCGCCACCACACGGAAAGAGGGGTCGTGTTTCTCAATTTTTATACCGAAATACCAATGCTACAGGTTAAACACGGGTCTTCCAAAGCATATTCATTTCCACTTCATCAACAACTTAAAATGCCAGTGCTGACAGATTGTGTAACACAGATTGTGGGGCCGGATCTAATTATAGGCAGGCCCAGAGACGTGATACGCGAAGGGGAGACCCAGGAGTATGCCTGCATGCCATCCTCGCTATTAAAGGCATGGCCCCAAACCTGAAAGCCGTCTGCCTCCTCTCTCCAGATGGGCACACCTGTGCACACCCCCCAGCCCTGGACTTGGGTCACGTTAAGAATCAGCCAGACCAACAGCTGCTGTTCGTGTCTCTCTAGCACAAGGGCGGACACCACGGTCTGTTCTGTGTTCCCATGACGTGCCCCGAATCAGCACCAAGGGAAAAAAACTGGTTTTCCAAGGTGTGCTTCCGCTTGTGAACCGCTGAGGATTACGTGGGTGTTTGCACTCCCGTGCTGCATGAGTGCCAGCGTGCGCCCTGCTGGTGTTAATCCCAAGGTCAACATACTGGTGAGGCCCTTTGTTGCCACCGGTGATGACACGCCTGCTTTGGAGGCAGAGGGTGAGGATGACAGGCTCTGCAGCTTTTTCGGTTCTAGGTTTGAATCTTGGCTCGGCCACCTTCTCAGCTTCTGTATAATTAAGGCCTGCTTTCCTCACCTGTCAATAAAACCCGGAGAGACCCTGTTCCAGACGGTGAGGGCACCCAAGCCCAGCACCACCACACTCCAGGGGGCTCCGGGAGGTCCCTGCCGACCCCCTGCCCCACCCCAGTCCGCTTTGACTATTAATACATATCCACGTGTTTTATCTTAAACCTTCCAAATCCCTTAGTTGAGGAACTAGACAGAAACGGTCCGTGGCAATGCTCTCCTGCCCCAAGGACGCTGGATTTATGCACGCGAAGCTGTCCTTGGTGTGAGTGAGCGCTCGTAGGCTCACAGGTTGATACAAACCTCGGGCCGAGCCAGGGCCCCCATCTGCGCTCCAGCCTCCGCCATCCAGCTCTCCGCCCACAGCCTCCTTGCCCGCCCTGCCTTTCTCCACCAGCAGCTTCTTCACTCGGTGTCCACACTCGCTGTGCTGACCAGAGTTAGTTCCTCTGCTTCCTCCCTGACACATGCAGGGCCCCCCACTCAGGGTGTCCTTCTGCACCCAGATAATTCGCAGCGTGGGGTGCGGACGCCAGGCACGTGGTCTGACCCCGAGAAAGGCGTGCGTTCAGCAGAGAAGGCACCCTCGCAGTCTCCTTGGCCTGTCCCTGAGCTCACGGCAGGAAGAAGGGTCCCGCAGAGGAGACCCACACAGGGCTCATTTAAAAAGGTGACGTTTACCTAAGGTACCTTCCATGCAGTGAAGGTGAGCTTTCCTCTGGGTCCTCGCATTCAGACCCACCTGCCCTGGACACCCGTTCCCACGTCTGAAAGCGTCCCTGCGGGGGCTGAATGCTAAGAACCCCCTGGTCAGCGTACTGCTTTCGTGCAAGACCTTCCCTGGAACCTGAGTCACAACAACACCGTTTCACCCTGTGACCACGTATGTGTCTCTACTGTAAGAATACAGAGTTTCCGTACAAACTGCTACATAAAGAATGGATAAACAAGGTCCTACTGTGTACCACAGGGAGCTATAATCAGATCCTATGATAAATCACTATGGGGAAAAAAGACGAAAAAGAATATATAGGTAAAACAGAATCACCTTGCCATACAGCAGAAATTTAATACAATGCTATTAATCAACTATACCTCAATAAAATTAAAAAATTGTTTTTGAAATTCTAATGGCATCTATTAACCAACGGCACTTGTGTGTCTGACCGAGGGAGGCAAACTGTGGCATTTTTAAATCAGATTTCCCAGGTTTTAATCAAATTTTCTCTGCAAAGCCTGAGGTCCTTAGTAGTCACCAGACACAGGAGGGCAGGCCACACCACACAGGAACTGGGCCAGGTTGCTCAAGTCCTCGGGCTCCTCTGTCCTGGGAGCGCTGTGCTGGCGGGGGTGGGGTGGGGGAAGACTCCACAAGGTCACTCCCCTGCTGACACCCAATGCCCATTTAATGGTACCGAGATCGAAGGGCCCGGACGCAGTTCCCGTCTTTGGGTAGCAGCTGCAGTGTTGCAGCTCGAGGCATCGCAGCTGCGGTGCAGGCGCTCAGCACGAGGTCACTTTGCAGGATTAGCGTGGGACGGAAGGGGGCTTCCCTTGACTCAAAAGAGAAAGGGGTGCTTTGCTTTTAAAGGAGGCACTTCAAATAATTTCTTACTTAGCTTAATTCCTCTTAACCTTTATTTTCTAAAACAAGAACTTCTGCCAAAGAACTTTGTGAATAACACGCTGCTCATATGATTCAGCAGGGGCTGGCCAAAAAGTTCGTTTGGGAGCGCCCGGGAAAACTGGGATGAACTTTCTGGCCAGCCTAATATATATTTAATTCAGTTCTGCCCATAATTAAGGATAGAATATATTATAATCTGGAGGATAGATATGTACACACATACTATGTAACTCACTTACCTTGATTTTGTAGAAATTTTCCCTATGTGTTCTTGGTGAGAGTAACTTTCTCTTATTTTGTGAGACAAATGGTAAAATGATTTCCACCATGGAAACCAAAGGGAGTCCCCCTGTCAGGTTCAAGGTCATCTTTCCCGAGTCCAGTGGTTCAGGTAGAGGGAACAGCCACAGGCTGCCAAAAACACTTAACTACCAGCGGAGGAGGGTGCAGTGTGGATACTCAGTCAAAGGTGGAGAAACCAGGATGGGGCAACACAACAGTGTGGAGAATTCTTCTTACAGCCCTTTTAAGACCTTAATATAAAAAGACTGGGGGCTGGAGGAGAAGCAAGGGAAGCCGACAAAGGAACGAGCCACCATCCTGCTGGTGGCTGGGGAACCCAGCCCCCCCCCCAGGAACTGATGAAGCCGCTACACTAACCCCTGAACGTCCCTGCCCGTGGGTTCCCGAAGCACAGGGAAGGGGCTCCCGGTGTCCTGCACTCAGGGTGTGCAAGGAGTTACTGCATGAACAGCAACATTCTAAACAGACATCAGCCCCAGGCAGTCCGAACAATCAATCCATCACTTAAAATCTCTGACTCAGGGAACTGCCTGGGGGTCCGGTGGCTGGGACTCAGCACTCTCACCGGCGGGGCCTGAGTTCATCCCTGGTTGGGGAACTGAGGTCCCATAAACTGCGGGGCGGCCGATAAATAATAATGAATAAAATTAAATCTAAAATAAATAAATAAAATCCCTAACCTAAAAACCGAGGTGGCCTCCAATGCGTACACTTTATGTCCGTCTAGTGCCAGCTCTTGGTGTCAGGGTGATTCCTAAAGCCCAGGTGACATGTCTCAGACAGGTGACAAAGGCCCACAAAACAATGAGGTCTATGCCTTCTCTCCACCTCCTAGTCCAAATACTTCTCCCTGAAGCCTCTCCTGAAAATGCCTCTTTGAATGTACTTTAACAACTACTCTGGGTCAGGTCCAGTCCCCAGAGTTTGTTTACAAAAGAATATGAGTCAGGCTCCCACCCTCGCCCTTAACCAACCTCATGGCAGGGGAGGGGCTGCAGGTGACCCCAGCCTTCAGCAGTTTCAACTCAACTGCAGAGTTCAAATAACTAACTTGAGAATTCAGGAGGCTCTATTTCCATTTTTTAAAATGGTAAATGGGATTCTAGGTGGGAGAGGCACTGAGAAAATGTCAAACCCATGCTTCTCCAAGTAAATCAAAAGAAAAGCCCCCAAATTAAAATACTAAATTAATTCTAGAGGCAAAATATCATAAAAGCTAGAACTTACCTACAATCGCATTTGTATTTCCAACAAGGAGGGAGGGTATGGTTGATCTACTTTCAAATATTTGTTTAGTCTTTGTCTGCATATAAATGCAGGACAAGTGATGCCCAAGAAACGTGGCTGCTGCCCTACTGTGGGCTCACTTCCCAGCATCCCTGCTGGCCTGGGGGGTGGCCTTTCTCTCAGGGACATCACGCCCTCCTTGGCGGCTTTCAGCTTTCCACCACTGGGACCCAGGTATGACTCCCAGGCTTGAGTTTCTAGTGACCTCCAACCTGCTTTCGCAGCCACACGCAAGAGGTTTCCTCCTCAAGCTCAGACCTGTCCACGCCCCTCCCCTGAGTTCACTCAGAGCAGCTGACCCTGCAGACGGCGGGAAGGGGCGAGAGTGAGAGTGTGGGACTCACCCCCACAGGGAATGTGACGTTGGGAACCTGGCAGAAACTGCAGTTTCACAAGAGGCTGGAAATCCAGTTTTATCTGAAGCCTGACGAGTTTTAAAACACTGGTTCAACTTAGAAAATGTGACTATGTGAACCAGACCAGACTCTGTACGAAAATCAGCTGTGAGAAGGCATCTGGTCCCCTCTCCAACACAATGCTCAAATCTTCCCAACAGAGAGAGCCCTCCGGGGGCGCCTGGCATGGCTGCTCCCCAGACCCCCAGAGGCCGAGGCCCACAGGAGAAGGCGGAGCCCTTGGAAAGGGACTCCTTCACCCACTGCGTGAGCTTTAAGGTCAGGGGAAAGCCCACCCCTCAAGCTACGAGTGAGAGAGCCCTCATGCCGCCCACGTGGCTTCTGGCTCCGGCTCGAGGTGGTGAAAGAAAGAAGCAAACAGCATTAACGGGTGTGTAAACACAACGCTGTCCACTTCCCAGGAGGGCCATTTCCCCCACTGGCCATTTCATCCGGCGTTTATTCTGTTCCCTGTATCACTTAACGGGGCTTCAGGTCTCATGAAACCTATTACAAAGTGTAAAAACTGCAAGGGAAGTATTTTTAAACGGGACTGTTTGGATAGCCTCAAAAAATAATAATCTGTTCTTTCCCGTTTTAATTCCGAGGATGGGAACTGTGGCTCCACAGTTGGAAGCAGCATCTCCTGGTTCCTTTAGGCCGGGAGGCTGGTCCAGTGTGATCCACTCGGGCAAGCGCGCTGTGCGGATCCGACGGGTCGAGTGTCCAGGACGCCGCGCTTGGCCTGACCGGGACCAGAATCACAGGAGGGACAGGGCCTGGAAGGGACCCTCCCGGGGGCCCGCTGACCAGCCCAGCCTTACCTCCTTCTGCTGCCGCTCCAGCTCCTTCATCCTGATCTCTCGGGCCTCTGCGCGGGCCGCACGCTTCGCCGCCAACCTGGCCTCTGCCTGCAACAGACCCAGAGACTGTGTTAGGAGATGGACCAGTGGCTCCTTTCCAGGCTCCGGTCAACCATGATGCTCTGGTTCGGAGGTTACCAAACACACAGTAACACAGACCCGTACGTGTTAAAGAGGGCCCAGGAATCACAATGCTTTCAGCAGTCAGGATTGCTCCCTCTGCTAAAGGCCAAGCGGGCGCTGTTCTGAGGGCTTCACACACATTAAGCTGTGGGCTCATCATAGCAGCCTTGTTGCAACGATCATGTTACCACACCCAGTTAACAAGTGAGAGACCTAGGGCACAGAGAGGGCAACGCGCCCAAGGTCACACAGCCCATCAAGTGGCAGGACTGGGCGGTCTGCATTCCTCTGGAGGGATGACAGAGTAATGCAGGAACAGGGCATCAGAGCTGGACAAGACCCCGGGGTCACCGGTTCAAGTGCTCCCCTTACAGAGCAGGGAGCAGAGACCTGGAGAGGCCGCCAGACCCATCCAAGGTCACGGGGCTGGGACTCTGCCCCTGCTTCCCAGAACTCCGGTCTGGTCACCCCTCGCTGTTCCCTGCTGCCTCCAGGCTCAGCAGTGGAGCCTGGGCAAGCCCCACCTTCTCTCAAAGCATCTCAGACCAGAGCTGAGTGGCTCCAGCTGTTTAGAAAGGTTACATTAAAACAAAACCTGCCTCCATTTAACTACTAGTCAACTTGCAGCTGATTTCGCACGCACGCAGTATTCTATTTAAAAGCTTTCTAAAATGCTTGACCAAGACTAACCAATGCCGTGGGACCTGGCGCTTGAACCCTGTTTCCTGTTCTACAAATCTCGAGCTTATGCACTGCTGCAGGTGATAAAGCCGCCCAGTGAGCTAAATGGTGCAGAGGTGCCAGGATCCAGGTTTCCTGCTGTTAAAACAAATCCGTTTTCCTTTCCACTTAAATTTTTATGGGAATTCACTTGTAATGCTTCCAACAGTTCTGACCCAGCTTTCACTGTTCCTTAGATCATCCTAAAATGAGGCCACTGAGACAGCCAGCATGCTTCTGGTGTGGTCACTGTGTCTGGCTAGCTGTGAGGCGGCCTGAGTCTTCTTGTCCAATTTTGAGGGCGGGGCACCCTGTACCCCAGACTCCCATCAGGATGGTGGGTCCTGATGTCTACGACGCCCCTCACTTCCACCCTATAATTATACTGCATGTGTGTGTGTGTTAGTCACTCAGTTCTGTCCGACTCTTTGCGACCCCATGGACTGCAGCCTGCCAGGCTCCTATGTCCATGGAGTCTCCAGGCAAGAATACTGGAGTGGACTGCCATTTCCTTCTCCAAATTATATTGCATAGCGCTACAAATTCATCTTCTTTCTAAATTCTAATCCAAGTTGAAAACTGGCCTTAGTTGGCCTGCCGCAGTTCGGCTGGCTAATGTCTTTACAAGGAATTTATTCTATAACCTGCTTTGTTCATGTGGTTTCTTGATCAACCAACCCAAGCCCAAGTCCTTCAAATCAATGGTGTCAAGAATCAAGCTCCATCAGAACTTTGATACCTCATTGCCATTTTCAGCTTTCTAAACCATGTTACACTGTGTGATGAGCCAAACTGGAGAGCCGGGGTGTTGTGCGGTGGGGGGAAGGATGGGGGGAGGTCCAACAGACTGAACCCTGGCCACGTGGAGTCCCGACAGCCCCGTGGATGGGCCAGCAAGAGATCTGCACTCACGCTGAGTGCAGTGGCCTCCATAGCCCTGCCTGGGGAGCCGTGGGCTCCAGATCTGTTGGCTCAGGGTCCACGCCAGTGGGGAACCAGGCAGTCAGAGTCCATCAGCTTGGGAGGAGGGCGGTTGGGAAAAGGAGAAAGAAAGCCAAGGAGGAAGAGAAGGGGGATGAGGAGTGAGGATGTAAGAAAGAGCCCAGGGGCTGGAGAAGGAGGGGCTGCTGGTGGGGGACAGCGAGAGAGGTGAGCGGCGGGCAGGACTCCAGGCGGTCCCTGAGATGCCCGTCACCAGTGTACACGCTGCACACACGCCTTGCCCCTGAGTGTGGGCAGAGCGCCGTCCGACGGGTGTCACCCTGGGGCTGGGTTACACCACGCTGCAGAGACAATTGCCCCAGTGAGCAAGGTCCCCTCAACTGCTGACTTGAGTTCTGGGTGGGCCTGACCTCACCAGGGGAGGCCTGGAAAGGTGGGTCTAGAGATCAGAGTCTCCTGCCCATGAGGGGCCATGCGACAAGGAGTGTGGGGGCCTCTGAGAGCTGAGCGTGGCCCCAGCAGATGGGAATGTGGCACCCCGGTCCCACACCAGCAGGACGAGACCACCACCAACACCCGTGGGAGCTGGGCTCAGGACCCTACGCTCCAGAAAGGATGCGGCCCGGCCGACACCCTGACTGCAGCCTGTTTGAGACCCTGAGCAGAGGACCCGGGAGGCTGCGGCCAGACTCCTGACCCTTGGAATCTGTGAGCTGATAAACGTGTGCTGTTCCAAGCTGCCATGTTTGTGGGCACTGGTTACACAGCAGTGGAGAACTGGCCCAAGTGGGTGAGGGCTGGATGACTCCTGCTCACACAGCGTGGGAGCCTTTGTGATCCAAGGGAGCCCGAGCCCTCGGTCGCCTGGCTCCTCCCTGGCCTGTCTGTCCTGCCCGGCTCGGGACAGGAGCAATGATCCTCAAAGGGACCTGTCTGAGCAGGTAGCCCCCGCCTCCTGGGGTGACCTCCCCATCAGACTGGCAGGTCTCCCAAATCATGGCCCATCATCAGACCCCAGCTACTCTGGTGGGTCACCCTCCCCCCAGGAAAGGGCCCGCCCCCTCTCTGGTCCTTACGTCCATCCAGCCTGTCTGTCCCGTCCATGATCTGAGGGACCTGGGCCTGTGTTGCTAAAGGGACCACATGGATGAACCAAGTCCTAGGACAAACTCCCTGCTAGGATACAAGCTAATCAACCTTGCGGACACATCAACATGGCCACGCTTCACCTTAGATCAGAAGGCGGGAGGGAAGGAGAGGATTCAGCACGGTTTCAAATGCTTGCAGTCACCACCATACGAAGTCCCTTCATCTCATGGATTCTGACATGACTCATACGTGGAGAACAGACTCTCACGACACAGGAAGTAGAAACAACCATGCTTGTCTCTGGGACTCTGGCTAGAAGCTGACAGATACACGAGCCAACGTTTTAAGTGGCACAGAACCTACGCACAGCTAACTTCACCAGCACAAAACTAGTACCAGCAGAACAACCCCGACGCGGCCTGAGATGCCGGAAAGAAAACCACACAGATCCCCGATAACACAGTGCATCCTGAAACACTGATGTTGCCAAGAACAGGAAACGGACATAGAGCATCCCAAATACCCATCCTTCAAGACAGCAGCAGAGGAAATCTTCGATAAGAGCAAGTTATCCAGTGAACTAAAAAGTACCAAATAGTGATGGTCCACCCTGGTGACCTGCAGGCATGAGGTCACTCACCCAGCGTTTCCAGGGGGGCCCAGCCCTGCCCTCTAGCTGGCGACCATTGGGTAGCAGTTCTGAGGGTCGATGTGCCCCCAGCCAGAGCCTCCATGGGGCAGGACAAATCCACTGCAGACTGACACTTTGTAAAATATCAACTCACACACCGGGGGTCACAGCCACGTCGGACTGTTCAAGTTTCCTAACGCACTTTCACTTTCTGCCCTGTGCCTGTAGGGGACTGGCTGCAGGATCCTTGCCACCACCAGCCCAGGTCATGCAGCACTGCTGAGCCAGCCAGGGAAGGCTGGGGTCCAGTCTCATGGGTGCACACAAAGCAATGGGGGGCTGTGGACAAGTGACGAGTGCTACAGTGGGTGAGAAAAAAAATGTGTTGGACTGCTCTGGAGGAGAACACAACCCACTTGGGGATCAGGAGCCATGAGCCCACCCTGAGGAGCAAAGAGAAAGCCAGGACGAGGGGGCGGGTGGCGAGGTGCCAGGATAGGGCCCGGCGGGGGGGGGGGGGGGGTGGTCCCCAAGGGCCCAGGCATCCCCCGCAGCTGCAGCCCTGGTGTCTGGAACCTTATCTCCAGGAAGGAATGCGGAAGCACTGACAGGTTTGAAGGAGGAAGAACACAGTGGGGTCTGACTTCTGCTTTAGAAACACGGCTCTGGATGAGGGTGGGGAGCGGGGGTGGGAGGAGGGGCCTGAGACCCAGGAGGCGAGGAGGGGACGCTTCGGGTCAGGGAGCCTGTGAGCATGAACCACGTGCCAAGGATGACTCCGAGCAGAGATGGAAGAGGATTCCGGAAGGAGGTCAGGAGCCCGAGGCCCCAAGGAGGCCCCCGAGGCCCCAGGAAGCTGAGAGCCATGGACGAGAGCCCAGACCCAGGCCCACGCAGCACGCCCACCCAGACTCACACGGTCTGCTGATGCCCCTGGCCTTGAAGATGGCTTATTTCTCCACCTTGATCCTCTGCCCACCCAGCTCCCAGCCTCACAGGAGATGATGACCAAGGGGAAGGATGGAGAGGGGCTGACAGACCCACGGAATTCAGAGCACAAGCTACTACCTTCGCAGGGCCTTGGAACAAAGGCACGCACACACTGCGATAATGCAAACGGACAGCCCACGAGGACCCACTGAGCCGCACCAGGAGCTCTGCTCAGTGTGGAGGCAGCCTGGACGGGAGGGGAGTGTGGAGGGGCAGGGACACGTGTACGTGCGTGGCTGCGTCCCGGCCTGGCCACCTGGGGCTACCAGAACATCTTTCATCGGCTATGCTCATCGGCTATGACGTGAGGTCACTCAGTCGTGTCCGGCTCTTTGAGACCCCACGGACCGTAGCCTATGAGGCTCCTCCATCCATGGGATTTTCCAAGCAAGCATACTGGAATGGGTTGCTATTTCCCTCCCCAGGGGATCTTCCTGACTCAGCGATGGAACCCAGGTCTCCCGCGCTGCGGGCAAACGCTTCACCGTCTGAGCCACTAGGGAAGCCGTCAGCTATATTCCAACACAAAATAAAAATTTAAACACACACACACATAGAAGCAATCAAACAAAAACCTTAAAAAATGAGTCTGCACAGGCTTCCTCTCCCACCGCCGTCCCCAGCTGCCAGTGGTAGTCCTTTCGTACTCACTGGAGGTCAAGGTCCGTGGGTCTCCCCGGTCACTGAGCCCCAGGCCTGCTGGCTGTGATGCCAGGGCACTGCAGGGCTGAGGTCCACCTCCCCTGCCCCCTCCAGAGCTTGGCCGTCGGGCCCCACCGGTCCTGCGGCTCCTCCCTCAGTCCACTGTCCCTGGAAGGGGCTCTGGACCCCAGACCCTCCTTCCTTTGCCCAAGATCATCTCTGTCGAGATACAAAGGAGACACTCAGGGCCTCACGCAAGCTGACAGCTGCGGGGGCTGGTGGTGGGATGGGGGAAGGGTCTTGCTCCCCAGCAGCAGCAGCAGCAGGGGCAGCCCCCTGCCCCCCGGGGCTTGTTAAAGATGCAGAATGCCCAGCTCCACCCAAGACCGCTGAGTCAGAGCCTCGGGCGTGGCGCGTCTGGGCTGCAACATGCCCCGGGTGCTGGCTGCTCCTCCAGGGCGACAACCTCTGCTTTCTGTTATTCCATCTCCGCTTGGGTATGTTTGACGTTTTTCATAACAAAGAGCAAACATTTTTGAAGGAAGGAAGGAAAGGGTGGGGGAAGGGAGCAGAGGCTGAGAGGGAGAGAGAGAAGGAAGGAAGGAAGTGAAGGAGCCTTGAAACCAAAACCAAGCTCCCTGCTGTGAGAAGGTGGCCTTGGTTCTGCCACTAAACACCCCTGCAGTGTTGCCCCACCCCCCACCTGAGCCCCCCTGCCTGTCCCGCTGAGACTCCAGGACCAGGGAGGTGGGGGGGGAGGAGCTGACCCGGCCAGGCTTCCTCTGACGAGATCCAGGCTCCCTGGCTTTCTCAGGACAGTCCAGGGCTGGAGGGGAACGAGAGCCAGAGGCCCAGCCCCTCCCAGGAGACACGGCTCCCCCATCCCCGGGTCCCACCTGACCTGGAACCCCACAAACAGAGCCTTACGGATGCTGGGCTTTAAAGCAAGGCAGCCTTTGACAATGGAGATGGTTGGGGTGAGAAAGTTTCTTTTATCGCCCCAGTAGCCTCAAAATAATCCTCAAAAGCTGAACCCCTGATTTCAAAGTTCCACTTTCAACATTTTATTGGCGATAAACAAGATAACACTCTGACACTGAGGCGACCCGTGTGGTCTGAGAGACGCTAAAAATACACAGAGCAGCACAAGTCTGAGTTCCGGGAACTTCTGAACAAAGGGTTAATTAAAAGCAGCCGGGCCCACCCAGTCAGAGCCTGGGATGCCAGCCCTGCAGTGCCACCCATGGTCTGGGATGGAGGTTCAGAGACCTCCGGCCAGCAGCCCGGCCACAAGGCCACACGGGCTGGCTGGAGAGACAGACAGCCAAAGTGTTGCTGATACGGTCAGAGTAAAGGGACAAAGTAGGTGATTAAGCAGTTAATTTCACTAGGGGAGTGTAAGTAGAAAAACTATGGGAGACCCTTGTAAGTTAATGACACTCAGGAAAGCAGGTTTGCTTAACCGCAAAACCAAGCAGGCTTGCCTAACAACAAAATCACCCAACATGTGCCCAAACAATGAAACAATGTTGGCATGAGACCCACATCCTGCCCAGTGAGCTCAGCAAGCTGATGATCCCTAGGGTATGCTCAGGCTTCACAGGTGGTAAAGAACATGCCTGCCAGTGCAGGAGATGCAAGAGATGTGGGTTCAACCCCTGGGTTGGGAAGATCCCCTGGAGAAGGGATAGGCTACCCACTCCAGTATTCTTGGGCTTCCCTGGTGGCTCAGATGGTATAGAATCTGCCTGCAATGTGGGAAACCTGGGTTTGATCCCTGGTTGGGAAGATCCCCTGGAGGAGGGCATGGCAACTCACTCCAGTATTTTTGCCTGGAGAAGCCCATGGACTGAGGAGCCTGGAGGGCTACAGTCCATAGGGTCCCACAGTCAGACACGACAGACACGACTTAGCACACATGCATGCAGGACATGCTCTCTGCACACACATTAAAAAACAATAATTTGTGAACCTGGTTTGACCAAGTAGGGACCAGAAAACTCTGCTCAACCTGGAGGAGAAGCTGATAAGGGAGGCATGATGTCTGCTCAAAAAAGACAAAGATAGTCTCCTTTTCCCACTTTTTGTTTGATTATAAAACTGTAGCCCAGTAAGTTTTCATTAAGTCGTGTGGTACCACCTTGCCTGCCCGCTTGTAAGCTCACAAGCATCCTATTCTAATAAATCACTTTTTTTTTTTTTTTTTTAATTGAAGGTTAGTAACTTTACAGTATTGCATTGGTTTCTACCGAATAACAAATCACTTCTTATCTATAACTTTTTCTCTCACTGAATTCTTTCTGTGCTGAAACAGAAAGGTCTATGGTACCTGAGCTCTTTGGAGCCCCAGAAATGACACCCAGTGGTTTCAATGCTTCTCTGTCTGAAATGCCCTTGAGGCAGGCGCAGACCCAGACCGGGCCGGAGAAAGGCTGGCAGGCTATGTGAAGATGTCACCAGCAAAAGCAGGAGTTACTTTGGTGACGGGTCTCTATGCCAAGGGCTCGATGGGCTCTGGTTCTAGATCGGACCACAGAGCAAAAGTGGGTTCTACCAGGGTGAGACACGGGAGGCAGTGGATAAACAGTCAGACGCACCCCTGTTCTATCAGGGACCCCGACAGGCCTCCTGCTCAGAGCATCAGGAATCCCAGCTGTAATAAAACTGCTCCAAGGACATCAGCTGCTCCTCTCTTCAGGGAACTCAGGGACAGCCCAGCCTGGCCTGGGGACTGAGCAAAACTAAAGCAGAAGTGATTCACCAGGGCAGGAGGAGAAAGTGGCGAGGTGTGCCCTGCCTCTTAGCTCAGCCCCTGCACAGCTTCCTTCCTCCCCCCACCTCCTGTCTGTGGTGGGGGTTTCGTAAGCAGGAAGGGGAGACCCTGCCCAAGGGTGGAGTGACCACACACCACCCCAGTACCCTGCACCCCAATTACAGTGGTGTCTGGGGGGCTCTAAGAGCTCTAATACTCTTCGTAGCCTTTTGTGGCTTCTACCAATTCAACCCCACGTCTTTAAAAAATAGAAATGTGGTAAACGCCGGTGGAACCCAAGTCCTGCCTGCTTGGAGAGGACAGAGGTGCCTGGAGGCAGACTCAATATTTTTCTGAAAAGCCCCACATGAAGTCCAGAGTCCTGACTCTGCACACTTTCTTCTGAGCTCCAAAGCTTTGCTGGGATTCAAGCAAAGTGTGGAATTCTATATCCCCACATCCCTTATCCCAAGTCACAGAAAAAGCTCCTCCTCTGTTCTTAGATTCTCCTGGGGCTCCAGAATTCTACATGGAAAGGGGCAGGGATTTATGAGCCATAACTCTGGTGTGACTCTTGGGAAATGAGCTTGGTGGCTTTGTCATCTCCTCCCTCTCCGCAGAGAAGCCCTGGGGCCTGGAAAGGGGTGTCGCTGCTGGAAGCAGCTCCCACCCCGCCCCGCAGAGCCCAGGAGACTTATGCTCTTGGCTGACGTGTGGATCAGTGACCCCAAAGCTCTGTGATGGGAGAGTTTTCTTCCAGCCACGGGACATGTTACCACGGTATTTATCACCTCTTGGGAAAAGTTAAAGGACTAAAGCGCACGCACGCTTTAATGTAAGAGGAGTACCAAGGGGTTGAAGCCTGAAGTGGGACAAAGAACCGGTTTTGTTTAGAAAGAAGCAGGGGCCCTCCCTCCATCCACATGTGACTGGTCCCTGGAATGAGGAAAGAACAGGTGACCAAGTTCGCAGACTCACCGGAGCACACACAGGGCCCCAGGCTGAAGGGACTTACAACGCTGCACTCCACGCAGAGACACCGTGAGGCTCTAACCCAGAAGCCCTTCCCTGACCTGCCTTTAAAAAAAAAAAAATTTGTAGAATTGATTGTGTCAGTTTCCGGTGTACAGCAAAGTGATTCAGCTATTTTTCACACTCTATGCTATTATATTAACAGCTTACTACAAGATATTGAATACAATTCCCTGTGCTGTAGAGTATAGCCTTGGTGTGTGTCTATCTTATATACGGTACTTTGGATCTGTTAGTCCCTAGCTCCTCATTTGTCCTGCCTCCCTGCCTTTCCCTTTGGTAACCAGAAGTTCATCTTGAGGTCTGTGAGTCTGTTTCTGTTTTGCGTACAAATTCTTTTGTATTTTTTAGATTCCACACATAAGTGGATATGTCTAGGAGTGGGATTGCTGGCTCACATGGCAACTCTATTTTCAGTTTCTAAAGGTACCTCCACATGGCTCTCCACAGTGGCTGCCCCAATTTACCTTCCTCCCAACAGTGTAGGAGGGTTTCCTTTTCTCCACACCCCATTCAGCATTTATTATTTGTAGACATTTTAATGATGGCCATTCTGACTGGTGGGAGGTGATACCCCACTGGGCTTTTAATTTGCATTTCTCCAATAATTAGTAATGCTGAACATCTTTCCATCTGCCTGCTGGCCATCTGTATGTCTCCTTTGGAGAATGTCTATTTAGGTCTTGTCTATGTTTTGATTGGGTCGTTTGTTTTATTGAGATTGAGTTGTATGTAGAAGCTGTTTGTACATTTTGGATATTAACTGTTTGCTGGTCAGATCCTTTGCAAATATTTTCTCCCAGTCTTTTCCTTTTGTTTATGGTTTTGTTTGCTATACAAAAGTTTTTGAATTTAATTAGGTCCCATTTTATTTTTGCTTTTATTTCTTTTGCTTTGGGAGACTGATCTAAGAAAATATTGCTATAACTTATGTCAGAGAATGTTTTGCCTATGTTCTCTTCTAGGGGTTTTATGGTGTCACGTGTTATATTTAGGTCTTTAGACTATTTTGAGTTTATGTTTTATATGGTGTGAGGGAGTGTTCTAATTTCACTGATTTACATGCAGCGGTCCAGTATTCACAACACCACCTGTAGAGACTGCTTTGCCATTTTACATTCTCGCCTCCTTTGCTGAAGTTGGACCAGAGGTTTGTGGGTTTATTTCTGGGCTCTCTGTTCTGGTGATCTACGTCGTTGTTCAGCTGCTAAGATGTGCCTGATTCCGTGCAATCCCATGGACTGCAGCACCCTGGGCTTCCCTGTCTTCACTGTCTCCCGGAGCTTGCTCAAACTCATGTCCGTCGAGTGGGTGATGCCATCCAACCATCTCATCCTCTGCCGTCCCCTTCTCCTTTTGCTTTCAATCTTTCCCAGCATCAGGGTCTTTTCCAGTGGGTCAGCTCTTCGCACCAGGTGGCCAAAGTACTGGAGCTTCAGCTTCAGCATCAGTCCTTCCAATGAATATTCAGGACTGATTTCCTTTAGGATTGACTGGTTTGATCTCCTTGCCATGCAAAGGACTCTCAAGAGTCTTCTCCAACACCACAGTTGGAAACCATCAGTTTTTCAGCACTCAGCCTTCTTTATGGTTCAACTCTCACATCCCTACGTGACTACTGGAAAAACCATAGCTTTGACTATATGGACCTTTGTCAGCAAAAGCATGGGATATCTTTCCATTTCTTTGAATTATCTTCAGTTTCCTTCAGTTCAGTCAGTTCAGTTGCTCAGTTGTGTCTGACACTTTGTGATCCCGTGGATTTCCTCAATTTCCTTAATCAACATTTAATAATTTTCAGCATACAGCTCTTTTACCACCATGGTTAAGTTTAGTCCTAGGTTTTTTTTTTTTTTGATGTGATTTTAAACAGGATTTTTTTTAAAGGTTATTTTCCTGATATTTTCTTATTAAAGAAATGCAACAGGTTCAGGTTTCTAACCTTGTATCCTGCTGTCTTGCTGAATTCATTTATTAGTGCTAACAGGCTTTACGTGGTGACTTCAGGGTTCTCTGTATAGGGCATCATCTTATGTCCAAACAGTAGCAGCTTTGCCTCTTCTCTTCCAGTTTGGATGCCTTGTATTTCTTATTTACCTACTTTTATTTTGGTTGTGCTGGGTCCTCACTGTGGCCTGTGTGTTCTTTGTTGCTCTCTAGCTGTGGCGCATGGGCTTAGCTGCTGAGTGGTATGTGGGACCTTTGTTCCCCGATCAGGGATCAAATCCATGTCCTGTGCATTGGAAGGCAGATTCTTAACCATTGAACCACCAGGTAAGTTCTGTATTTTTTTTCTCGTCTGATTGCTATGACTAGGACTTCCAATATTATGTTGAATAGAAGTAATGAGGGTGGGCAACTGTGTCTTATTCCTGAATTTAGCAGGAAGGCTTTCAGCTTTTTACCATTGAGTATTATGTTGAATGTGGGTTTATCATAAATGGCTTTTATTACACTGAGATATGTTCCCTCTATAACCATTCTGGTGACAGTTTTTACCATAAACGAAGGCTGAATTTTGTCAAATGCTTTTTCCACATCTACTGAAGTGATCACATGGTCTCCATCTTTCCTTTTGTTGATGCGGTATATCACGTCGATCGATTTGCTGATGTGGAACTGTCCTTGTGACCCTGGAATGAATCCCACGGGACTGTGTGCATGACCCTTTCTATGAAGTGTTGTATGTGCTTTGCTAATATTTTGCATCTACATCCACGAGCAACACTGGCCTGTACCTTTCGTTTTTTTGTAGTGTCTGTGTCTGGTTTTGGCATCGGGGTGTTGGTGGCTTCACAGGATGAGTCTGGGAGTGTGCCCCCTTCTTTAGTTTTTGGAATGGTTTAAGAAGGATACATATAAGTTCTTCCTTGTATGTTTGGTAGAATTCCCGAGTGAAGTTGTCTAGTCCCAGACTTCTGTGTGCAGGGAGGTTCTTTTTTTTTTTTCTCCCTAAATTTCAGATTCTATTTAACGTCTAGTGATCAGTCTGTTCAAATTGGTTGTTTCATCCTGACTGAGTTTTGGCAGGCTGTGTTTCTAGAAACGTGCCCATTTCTCCTAGGTTGTCCAATTTATTGGCATGCGGCTGTCCATAGTATTCCCCATGATTCTTTGTATTTCTGGGGTCTCAGTTGTTATTTCTGCTCTTTCATTTCTTCTTCGATTTGGGTCCTCTCCCTTTTATTCCTTGGGGAGCCTGCCTAGAGGTTTGCTAATTTTCCTCATCCTTTCAAAACACCAGGTCTTGGTTTCATTGATCTTTTCTGATTTTTTAATCTCTATTTTATTTATGTACGCTCTGATCTTTTTTATGTTGCTGAGTTGACTTGGCTACAGGAACTGACAACAGCCACCAACTTTTGTTTTCTACATAGACCCCCAACTCCTCATATGCAGTAGATTCTAAAAATAGCGTGCTAGTCAAAGAAACCAAGTAGATGGGGCCATGTGTTCTCCCGCACAGGCAGGAACAGGAGAGGGAACATCAGGCTGGCAGCCCAGAATCAGTGGCCACCCGGGTCTCTGTATGTGTGTCCACTGTCCTCCCTGCGCCCCTCAGCTGCCACGGGCATTGGACTCCAGTCTCGAAATTTCACCTTTCCAACCCCCTCAATCATGGTAAGTCCCTCCACAAGGGGGCCTGCCTTTGCAGCCACAACTGTATGATCGCCAGGGAGGAGAAGGCACTTTGGGATGACGCTGTCAGGGAGTGTGTGCCAGCTCGCAGAGGGCATTTAGGAATGCTGGGAGGAGGGGCAGGTGTTGGGAAGTCACAGTGACTGGAGCAGAGACTGATGGCATTTGGGGGCAGGGCATGGCATGCCAACCATCCTGTCCTCAGGCAGGCCTGTACAATGAGGAGCTTTCCCACCAGATCTAAAACCCACATTCATAACTTTCAGACCTACAAACTGATCTCGACTCACATGTAAATTCAAAATGTTATGGGTACTTTCAACATACATCGAATATTCCAGGAATGCAATCTGCATGGAAATCAGGAAAGATTATACACGGCTTTGTTCAGAACCTTCCCAAGAGTTAGTCACAATATTCACAGTCTGTTCCTGCAGTTTACTTTCATTTGATTTCTTTTTAATGTTACGGTGCAAACATTATATTGACTTGAAATTATGTGTGAAGGTAGCTTCTACCACCTAGGAATTTCATTTCCGGTTTAGTAACAAGGATATTAAAAACCTGTTATAAAAAGGGACATTGGGTCTGACATGACTGGGAACCACTTTTTTAAAACTCTGGGGTGCAATGGGGGCGCTGAACCCCTCTATTGCATGTCCACGCTTGTTGAAACAGCCTGACCACCGGTTCAGGGCACAGGTCTGGGGGCCAGTGCTGAAGCCGCAGAATAAACAAGTTATCAACTTCACTTGATGATATGGAGGACATACCGTTAAGGACTAATCAGGCTAAACTTTAATCGGTTATTTAAAACACTATGTTTCCATCAAAATCAAATCAGATGAGTTATGGACTATAAAACAGCAGCCTTCAAAGAAGGCTTGACCTCACAAGGCCACCCGTGTCTGTGCCCAGAGGTCGAGTCCTGGTTCCGCATCCTCTGGTCTCGGGGGACCAGGCGTAGAAACCACCTCTCCTGGTGGTGGTGTTCTCAGCAGGGTCCAGGGTTTCCAAAGACCAAGACGGTCCTGAGAGGGGTCTCAAGCCCAAGCTGTGAGTGCTGGCTCTGCCACTCGCCCATTGTGCCAACTTGGACAAATCACGTCACTTTGGAAACCCAGTGACATGATCTCGGGGAGCTTGCTTTGCCTCTGAAATGTTTGGTCTACAAAGGGGTGAATTATCTGTTACACTGAGACTGTCCACAGAGTTCTCTTTCCCCATTTTGCTACTGGAAATCTCCTGACTTTTCTTCTCAGAGAAACACACCAAAAGAACAAACATTTTAATCACGAACAAAAGTGTTCATGTTACTTTACGGACAGCAGACTAATATCAATTACCTATTCAAACTTCACAAAACAATCTTCAGCTTAGCAGCGACCCGCACTCAAGCTGATGAACAAAAACACTGCATACTTAGGGCTTCCCTAGTGGCTCAGTGGTAAAGAATCCGCCCGCCAGTGCAGGAGACACGGGTTCGATCCCTGGTCTAGGACGATCCCAAATGCCACGGAGCATCTAAGCCCGGTGCTGCAACCACCGAGCCTGTGTTCCAGAGTCTGAAAACCGCACCCGCTGAGCCCAGAGGCCGCACGACTGAGGCACGAGCACCTAGAGCCCGTGCTCTGCAACAAGAGAAGCCACCGAAATGAGAAGCCTGTGCACCACAACAGAGAGCAGCCGCCGCTCGCTGCAACTAGAGAAAGCCTGTGTGCAGCAATGAAGGCCCGGCACAGCCAAAAATAAAACCGAATGAATAAAAACTAAAAAATAAAAACAAAACAGGGCACAGTATTTTCCGTGCAAAAAGTTCTCCTCTTGGTGTTAATACATCTTAAACGTTTTTCTGAGATGAGGGATGTTCATACTTCCTTCATGGTCTCAGCATATTGGAGCTACAAGCAAGCAATAGTCGCAAATAACCTCATGTGTGACTGACAAGTGACAGGTGGGAGCAGCCTGGCCTCACCTGAGCAGCGCTCCCTGTGACAGGTTCCCTCCAGGCAATCCATCTGGGCTCCATGGCCTTCGCTTCACCTGCTCCGCTCGGGTTCTTCCTTGTAAACCGCATACTTTTCTTGCTGTTTAGTCACTAAGCTGTATTTGACTCTTTGTGACCCTCCATGGACTCCAGCCCAGGCTCCTCTGTCCATGGGACTCTCCAGGCAAGAATACTGGAGTGGGTTACCATGTCCTTCTCCGGGAGATCTTCCTGACCCAGGGACGGAACCTGTCTCTCCGGCACTGCAGGCGGATTCTTTACCAATGAGCCATCTGGGAAGCCGCCCCACCCCCCACGCCTTTAAGATGACACAAAACACTGACACTGGTCCTTCTCAAAAAAAAGACTTGACGCTCCAGTAGCCCCATGCTTTCCCACGCAGGCAGCACACAGCTACTGACACCCTTTCCTCTGCCCAGGTGATCCTCCTGGAACCAGCCAGAAAAGGGCCAGGAGCCCTCAAACATTCTCAGCAGGCTCGTCTGTTTGGATGGTGGGGAGGAGCTTTACAACACTTGGGAATGAGGCTGGTACCCAGCAGTTCCCACTACGGGCTGACCCAAGTGACAGCTAAAACGTGGTTACGGTATGAACTACAGAAAAATTAAAATGCTGGCAGCTATGTGGTTTCTATTCATGTCCTTATTTAGAAAAAAATAGCCCATTGAGTGTTCTTTTGTCTGAAAAACTACCAGAAATAGAAAGGAAATGTTAATCAAATCAAGACTTCAGTTGCAAGGACGTGGTCCTAAGAGGCTGCCTTAGCAGAAAGACGTCCTTCGGCCCGAGCCTGGGGCTAAGACAGGCTGACACCAGCAAGGATGCTCTCCCGCCGCCTCGCCAGACCTTGCCTGAGCAGGCTGGACGGGGGTGGCAGCGACCATCATCAGCTCTGAGCCATCCTGCCTGGGGCTCAACGGGCCCCGCGGCCTGTGGCTGTGCAGTCTTGGGAAAGTCCCCTGAACCTTCGGAGCCCATCTTCTCTTTATGTGTAAGTGGAGATAACCTAACTGCCCCTGAGATATGCCAGGGCAAGGGAAGACTTCTACAGGAAACCCTGAAGATCGCTGACACAGCAGGGGTTTGGGAAACGCTACCAACTGTGTCTACCTACACAGTGTCTCTGTCCCAGCAGCGTGAACTCAGCTCAGAGGAAGTTTACAAGACAGGGGAGAAGACCAGCATGCTGAAACACCCACCAGGAGTAAGTGTGCTGGGGAGATAGCCCACCTACACCAAAAGCCCACTCCTGTTTCTCTCCCCCCAGCGAGAATTCCACCCCCACCGGCCAGAGATAAAACAGACCTGAGGATCAGAAACCATGTTGCTCTGATAAGCTCTAGGACACAAACACATAAATGAAACATTTTAGTTAAAAGGAAAATTAAATCTTTATAGTAATTTAAACTACAAAGTAGCTCTCCTTCAGAGTCCAGACCAAAGTATTTACACAGGTTTTAAAGTTGTCAGCTTATAGCCTGAAGGAGAAAACCACTTGAAACTCCGGCCCTTCACTAAACAAAAACATCAGTCTCAGAAAGGGGATTTAAGAAGTGGACCACCATCAAATGCACAGGAATTCTGAATCACTGAATCTTGGATGTAGTCAAGACAGTGCTTTGTTTAAATTATAAGTTCATTTACTTTTTCTAGATAGTCTGAACAGTAAAAGTTCTGGTAAATCCAATCCACGAAAATATGGAAATAACCTGCTTTAAAACACACACACACACACACACACGAGTGTGCGTGCGCTAAAACTGGGGTGCCCCAGAGTAAAAGCAGTGAAGTAACAAAAATTCCTCTCTCTCCGACCCATGTCTAACATACAGTGAGATATAGCAGCCTTCCTGCTCTAACAGGTTAGTAACCTGAACCCTGTGGCCAATGGGGCTCCGAGGTCAAAACTTATTAAGTATGATCAGATACTCTGCAAACACTGGCATATGAGTAATCAACCAGTCATAAACATTTCCTTTGCTGAGTCACACAGCCTGATTTTTCAAGGATAAGAATTTCCTCCTGAACATTGCCTTTTGAGGAGCAAACATATCACACCAACATGCAACCTTGTAATTCTGTAGAAACTAGATAAGAACCTCACTGTTAATCAGGTAATACTCGGATCAACTTTGTCTGAAAACACTTGAGCCGCTATAAATAACGCAATTTCCTGTGCTCAGTGTAAGTGGCAGCGTAGACTGCAGGATCTGAAGAAGAAAAAAAAGGGTGCAAATGAGGCTTCCGCTCCGTTGACATAAGTTCAGGCTGAACAGAAACTAATTCTTAAAGAAAAGGGGAAATTGAGTCTCCATCTTTGCCCTAGTGGGACACTTTTACTACTAAGAGAAAAGACCTAACTTACTGCTTTTATATCTTAAGTGCTTGGGGCAATGATGCACCTAACACAAACCAGGGTTCCAACACCCAGTCTCAGGCTGAGCCTAGCAGGGCCAGGCACCCGAGCGCTGCGTGTTTCTACTCGCCAGGCCCAGCGGACCCGGGCACAGGCACCTACAATGAGAGGAGACTTAGGGGGTCCACGTTCCCCTGACAGCCTCTCTCAGGATGGGGCTGGGTGTTTGTGAGGACTCTGTGCTGCTCAGTACGTGGGAAGCAGCCAGCTGACACAACCGGCGTGCACACGGGGAAGTTGCCCAAGTTAAGGAAACATGGTTTCCACACTGTCCACTCCTGCAAGGAGCCTGGACTTCCTGCTCGGATCCTGCTTTTTGCTTTGAGGTGGAGCTAGACAAATCCATGTCCTCCTGCCAATCCCAGCTCTGGCCTCACACCCATTGGGCCCCAGCCCTCCTCCTCCTCCACTGGGGACCCCTGTTCCTGGAACACAGGGTCACTTAGCGCTGAACACAGGCCGGCACAAACCAGTCTGAAATGCCCACCCTTCTCTGGCTGGAATACTAATGCCCAGGGTGGCCGCTGGGTAAGTCCTTCGGACATGGCCCACCCAACACCCCACTCCACCCCACCCCACCCCACTTGTTTCCTTTCAACCACTAACGTCATAAAACAAGGACTGTGTTTTACTTCTGTTCCCCATGTTCTGCTTTAAAAAAATTTTTTTTTGCTGTTTTTTTACTAAAAACAAATAAACCCCTCCCTAACAAGCCCTCTCCCAAACAAACAAAAACTCTAACAAGTTCACAACTGATTACTGAAAACCCCTGGGACCAAGGATGTTTCAGAATTCAGCATTTTTGGGTTTTAGAAGGGTAATAAGAGGCATACACTGTATGTTCTCTAACGGCTCAGAGTAACAGTCCCTAATCAAGTACCTTAACGGGGCTGCAGAGAAATGTATGCGCATTCACACTAAGAAGAATAAAGACTGAAAATAGCCTCCCATCAGCCAAATAAATGGGACCTGGAGACCTTGGCACAGGACCCCACAATACGATGAGACTTGGGAGGGGACACAAATAGCTTCCCGTCACTGCCAAATGAATTCTGCTCACAACTTACAAAAAAGAGAAACAGCCTTAGTTTTCTGACTATACTAGATCCTGGAATCGCGGGCAGGAGCGGGTGGGCACCTTCTCAATGAGCAGCTGTTCCAGTCTCTCCTGGCACCGGCTCCCGGCAGCATGTCTGTGAGGCACACATCTCCACCAGACCCGATCCCGAGGTAAGTTAAGGCTTAAAGAGACGCTGTATTGAGTGCCGTTGAACAAGAGGTGCTATTTCTACTCCTGCCTCAGATCCTGCTCCCCACGGTCATTCTTCTTCTCCGTGCCCAGCAGTTCATTCCTCTGAGCTCGAATCTTGCCCAGGACTAACATCAGTCTGTTCTTGCCATCTATGGCTTGCCTAGGCAGCTCCTGGGAGCACCGGCCTTTCTCAGAGCATTCCCACCCTTCTTTTTTCCAAGGGCCCTTCCCTGATGCTGACGCAAGGCTCTCTCTGCAGGTTCCCAATTAGGCGAAGGGGTAGGAACCAGCTCCAAGGGTCTGGTTCAAGGCTGGAACCTTAAGTGAGGCCAGAGGAGCACACCGAATGTGGACATTAAAAATAATACCCACCTGACAGTCCTCAGCAAGGAATGTGATTTTCAAGTGTGTGTTCATCAGAATCTATTTCTATACTTCTTTCTGGGGTTGACAAGGAAGCTGAGGGCAGAGCAGTCTTATTCATCTTGAACCTTCCAGAAACACTCAGTAGGGGGTTAATTCCTGCCTGGTGAAGGAGTGATTATTCCGGGCTCACACTTTGATTAAGGTTCCACAAAGGCCCAATAAAGTGAAAATCTAGGGTCTCTCTCTCTCTACAGTATTAACTTAATAATGTATGTCTTTTCCAAATTGCACCCTTTCACTTTTAAATATTCCATTCATGATCAGCCACAAGCCACACGAAAATAGGTAATTACAAACCTTCCCCACTTCATCCCCTGCTGGACTCTTAATGCCTCACATCCATAGTCCCAATACTGGGTGTTGAGCTGGATAACTGCAAAATCCCACAGATGAAAGGTCCCCTCCAGACGGAGAGACCCCAGGAGACCAGCCAAAGAGGATTTGGGAACTGGAGTCTCGGGGAACTAGAGAAGGCTCTAAGGCCCAGAGAAGGATAAACACTGCAAACCACCCAGCCGCTGGGGGTGCCAGCCTCAGGCTGAAGGCACCGCCCCTGGGCACCAGTGCCCAGGTGCTCTGTTTTGTAAAACACCAAACTAGCAGTTCTGAGTGAAACTCTATAGACCACGCGCAGGTCTCAGATTTCGGCTGGATCCGCGGACGAAACACCCCACTGGACAATGCGGCCTGAGCGGCCCAGACCGAGTTCCTTTCCGCGGTGGCGAGGAACGCCGGCCGGGGAAACGTGATTTCGGGGCGCAAGGCGGGCAGCACAAACGAAACCGCGAACTGAACCGAGAACTCCCTACCCCCGCCCCGTCGCACATCCTCGCATGGGGACGGACTTTCGCTTAAGGGGGTCCCCGGCCAGGCGGGGCCCACCCACACCTCAGCACGCACAGATGGCTGCGGTGGAAGGTGGCGCCCGCCCTCGGTCGGCCCCAGCACATCCACAAGGTCCAAACATTCGCAGTCAGAACCAAACGTTTCGGAGATGTGTTGTCCTCTTACCAGTCTCTGAGCTTCTGGGCTCAGGCAGTCTATCTCCTGGTTCTGCGCGGCCGCAGGGTTGGTCATCCTGCCGGCTGAAGACCACCTTCTCACACAGCCAGCAGAGATCCTCAGTGGACGTCTGGCTCCCGGGATCCGCGGGCGGACTCTCAGCGCAGCCGCATGCCGAGAACGGCGGGATCGCGGTGCCTGAGACTACCCGCGCGTCGGGACGGCAACCTCGCCCTCGCCCGGGCGGAGCGCGCCTCCGCGGTTCCGGGGCTCGGGCGCGGCCGCAGGGGCGGGGCGCAGGTGGCCGGGGCCCGCGGGCCGGGGCGGGGGGCGGTGCGGGGAGCCGAGGAGACGGGGCCGCCCCCCCCGCGAGCTCCGCCCCTGCGCTCCGCCCTCGCCGCCCTCCAGGTCCACCGGGCGCGCTCCGCCCCCACGCCGCGCCCCCCGGCGCGATCATTAATCACCGGGCAGCCCCCTTCGGTCCCCACCCGAGGAGAAAACCCCCGGCCGGCCCTGGTCACTCACCACCCGCGGAGGGAGGGTGAACTGAGGGGTTTTGGAAGATGCGGGAGCCGGGAGGTACGCACGGGGCCCGGCTCCCCTTGGGGAGGGGTCGGTAAGGGGGAGGGTTCTGCACGGGGGCGGAGCCCTCCGGGGGCGGGGCCCTGGGGCGGGGTCCTCCGGGGGCGGGGTAATGGGGGCGGGGTCCTCTGGGGGCAGAGCTTTCAGTCTCTCCAGGCCCCGCCTCTGCCCCCGCCCGCCTCCGCCTCCCTCACCCCTCGCCGCCCCCACCGCCCCCGCGCCGTCGGTGCTGGGCTGCGGCCCCAAATTCAAGCCAAGTTGAGCTTCTACGGACACGACAGCCTCGCCCGAGCTCCGCAACGTCTGCTGGCCGGGGTACCCCGTTAACGCGTCCCCCGGAGAAAGGGCCGCCTTCTAGGGCGAGCAGAATGCGCTGCCCACCGGGGTGAGAACAAGCATCCGGTGGCCGAGTGCGCCCCCCGCCCGGCTCCCGCTCAAGAAGCCGCGGCAGAAGAATAAGGTTCGGCGCGGATCCGGGGTCTCAGTGCCGGGATTGGTGGGGGCGGGGGGGTTGGCCGCACCGTCCAGGGTCCTGCGGGAGGTCGTGCGAGGCTGGGGCCGCGCGGAGGGGAGTGTCCGCGGCGGGATGGGGCCCCCGCGGCTCCGCACGCGCCTCCTCCAGCCCCAGAACACGCGTGACTCGTTCTTTAAAAGTCCTACAAGCAAATCATGGAAACGTGTCCCGACCTCGCCAGGCCGGGGCGGGAGCGACGGGAAGGAAGGACGCAGATTTTTATGAGAATGCCAGCCTGTCCCGGCCATGCCCCGCGCCCGCGGCGCCCCCTGCTCCTACGCCGCATCCAGGCGGCCCCGGCCTCTGCTGACCTCGCCCTGAGGGCACGTGTTCGGAAGCCCTTCTCAGAAAGACCACCTCCCCACCTCAAAATGAAAACTTCCAACAGGAAGGCTGGGCCGAGGTGTCTGCAAAGGCGGCTCCAGCAAGCGTCTTGAGAGACCACCAATGCGCACTTAAATGCTACCGTCGCCCCGTCTCCCGATCTCCTCCACCCTAACCTAGCTCTCAGTAAAGTGTCAGCGCTGCGGACTGTGTGCGCTCACCTTCCCGCTCTGGCTTCAGGGGAGGGGGCTCTGGAAGGAAGGGTGTATGTATGTGTGTGGAAGACGGGGCGGGGTGGACAGAGGAGGTTCTGGGGGGCCCGGAGGTTCTAACCTAGGAGGGAGTAGGGGCAGCAGAAAAGCAAGGCCGAGTAAAGACCCAGAGTGGCCACCGCGGGAGAAACAGCAGGTGTCAGCTTTGATGAAAGTGAACACGGCCGCCAAGCTTTAATGCACAGGACAGTCAGGTTCGCAAGAATAACTTTCAGAAAGACTGAAATGCGTACCTTTAATACCTTGTCTTCTTACTATAACGCTTTTAAAATCCGTTAGTGTGTTAACAGTTCTTGATTAAACACGTTGGAGAAAATTTTAAGTTATTTTATGTAAATACCTATGGGATTTGGGGAATCTCTGGCGGAAAGCAAAGATAATTTGAATAACAGCTCCACAGATGAGAAGGATAACCTGTTAATAAAATCGCCTTCTGGGAGCCTTCAGTTGGAAGTGAAAGTGGAGAGTGAAAAAGTTGGCTTAAAGCTCAACATTCAGAAAACGAAGATCATGGCATCCGGTCCCATCACTTTATGGGAAATAGATGGAGAAACAGTGGAAACAGTGTCAGACTTTATTTTGGGGGGCTCCAAAATCACTGCAGATGGTGACTGCAGCCATGAAATTAAAAGACGCTTACTCCTTGGAAGGAAAGTTATGACCAACCTAGATAGCATATTCAAAAGCAGAGACATTACTTTGCCAACAAAGGTTCGTCTAGTCAAGGCTATGGTTTTTCCTGTGGTCATGTATGGATGTGAGAGTTGGACTGTGAAGAAGGCTGAGCGCTGAAGAATTGATGCTTTTGAACTGTGGTGTTGGAGAAGACTCTTGAGAGTCCCTTGGACTGCAAGGAGATCCAACCAGTCCATTCTGAAGGAGATCAGCCCTGGGATTTCTTTGGAAGGAATGATGCTAAAGCTGAAACTCCAGTACTTTGGCCACCTCATGCGAGGAGTTGACTCATTGGAAAAGACTCTGATGCTGGGAGGGATTGGGGGCAGGAGGAGAAGGGGACGACAGAGGATGAGACAGCTGGATGGCATCACTGACTCGATGGATGTGAGTCTCAGTGAACTCCGGAAGTTGGTGATGGACAGGGAGGCCTGGCATGCTGCAATTCATGGGGTCGCAAAGAGTCAGACACGACTGAGCGACTGATCTGATCTGATCAGTTGGAATATTCTGATGTAGATCAGCAGATTCTAGAGCTACTTGCCACCTGGAACCCTGTGACCACATCTCCCTGAGCCAGGCCCAGGGAAAAGGCTTCATTTGTCCTGCGGGTCTCAGGGCAATGCTTGTAGACACGGGCACCCCCTCCCCACCACCTCCCGGGTGGCCTTCCAGTTGCTAGTTGTCAGCTTTATGAAAACCGCATAGGGAAGTGGGCCCTGGAGTTAAACCCTCTGGCTCGGTTCTTGGCCCTGTCACTGGCTGTAGGACTGTGAGCAAGTTACTTAGCCCCCGTGTCTCGAGTTTCATCTGAAACCTGCCAGTGATAATGAAAGTGCCCAGGGTGAAGGGGAAGCCCCCCTGAGCACAGTCAGTGAAGCCGCCTGGCTGCCTCTTGGCCCCCTACCATCCCCCTGCCTCCAGAAACCCCCCACAAGGCACCCGGGCCTGCCTGCCTTGCTCTGCAGCAGGAGGGAAGCTGGGCAACAACAGGTTAACATGGCTGAGAACCGGGAAAGATGGTGAGTAGCCCCAGAGAAGACAACAAACCCACAGCCCCCACAGAAGCTATGGGAGGGCCCAGCTGCAGAAGCCCCAGGTGGCAGGACACTGTCTCAGAAGAAGCAACTGGCTGATTAATTTTAGTCCCAGGAACAAACTAACAACACCAACAGTAAGATAATAATAGTAAAGGCACAAGAGATTTCTGACTCCACCCAGTAGCCGCAGCAGCTGTACCAACATCCTTGTAGATGAGAGGCCAGGACATTCTGACATGTGTCCCAGCCAGCCACCCTGGGGGGACAGCTCAGACCGGTCCCAGCTGTAGGGCAAATGTCAGTCTGCATTTTAAGTGCTGCAGAATTCACACTTCTCTGTTATTTAGACGCCGGGGCCCCAGAACACAGTGTTGAGGGTCTAGTTGCTTTTATTTTGATATAAGCAGCTCTCCGATGAAAAGGGGCCCTCCTGGGGCCCTCTCTCGGCAGTACCCACCCCGCTCTTGTTTTTTAAACTCACCATGGACACTTGTTCGGATGACTACTGAGTGTCGCCTACACACTTGGTGCTGGGAAAGTCCACGCAGAAGTCAAAGAAAGTGACATTTTATAGAAGAGAAACCATGGACGTGCACTACATTTTTACCCCCGTGCTCACAGCGTTAGGTCACTAGGGGTGTGTGTTAGGTCACCAGGGGTGTGTGTGCGCTCAGCCATGGCCGACTCTGCGACCCTACGTACTGCAGCCCGCCAGGCTCTTCTGTCCATGGGATTTTCCTGGTGAGAATACTGCAGTGGGTTACCATTCCCTCCTCCACTAGGCAGAGTAACCTAAATCCTTTAGATTGGGGAAGACAAAACCAGAATCACCTAAGAGTGTCAGGTAAGAAGAAAATCAGACAAGAAGCCCCCAGGTTCCATCCTCAGGGAGGCTGGCAGAAGAAACCCAGGGCACCTTTGAAAGATCTGAGCCGCAAAATGGGGAGGGGGGACCGGGGAGGGGGGGAGGTCAGGAAGAGGGTGGCCATGCATCCTGACTGCTCCAGGGTGGGCCCAGGGTCTTTATATGCAGAGCTGTGAGGTCAGTGACACAGGCTCCGGTTTCCCTTCTTTCCGTCAAGGTCCCCACTTCCAGCAGGCTGACTACTTTCACTCCTTCCAAGCTGCGGGCAGCCGCTCACCTACAGGCACCCAGGGACTCTGTCCTGAGAGGGGCCTCAGGTTTTGTGAAGGCTCCGATTGTCCTGGGCATTCCTAAAAGCCACCATGCTTATGCTGCTCGGAGCCCTCCCCGCAGAAGTGTAATGTCCCAGATCTCAAAAGCAGTTCTCCAACATGCGAGATTACGTGCAGGGACTTAACTTCTTAAGGGACGCCTAATAAGGACAAACAGGTAAGTAGAATGATCTAATTTTGTTCTGGGAACATCAGCCTTCATAGCTCACCAGCAAACGCCACAGCATGCAACCACTTTGGGGCCACACCCTAACTCGTTTACTGGTCTCCATGGTGTTGGGCTGTTGCTAGGTTCACCAGCATCGCCTGCTTCTGTGGTTTGGTTCTGAAAGCTACAGCAACCAAGACAAACGCTTCCAGGTTTGCAGGACAAGGCAAAGGGCCGGGAGGGGAGAGCAGGGTGGTCCCTGGCCGTCCCGCTCTCCAGACAGCTCGCACAAAACCATGTTCCAAATCATGGCCGTCACAGCTGTTTTTCATGAACGTGAATCACCAGTCGTTGGTTCCAGCGGAGTAAACATTGCTATATTCTACAAACAGCTTCCATGTATGTTATAACTTCCCATGGATCCCTTTGACTAAAATAAAAGAACACTCCATGTAGTAAAGCTGGTTCATGAAGCGATTACCCAGATTTGCACCACGCCTTTCAGTTTACAAAGCATTTTACACAGGCATGCCTTAGAAATGCTGTGGGCTTGGTTCCAGACCACTGCAATACAGTGAGTGTCATAATAAAGAGAGTCACATGAAGTTTTTGCATCCTAGCGGATAAAAAAAGATGTTTGCACTACACTGTAGTCTATTCGGAGAAGGCAATGGCACCCCACTCCAGTACTCTTGCCTGGAAAATCCCATGGGCGGAGGAGCCTGGTAGGCTACAGTCCACAGACCCGCGAAGAGTCAGACATGACTGAGCAACTTCACTTTCACTTTTCACTTTCATGCATTGGAGAAGGAAATGGCAACCCACTCCAGTGTTCTTGCCTGAAGAATCCCAGGGACAGCGAAGCCTGGTGGGCTGCCGTCTATGGGGTCGCACACAGTCGGACACGACTGATGCGACTTAGCAGCAGCAGCAGTAGTCTATTAAGCATGCAAGAGCATTATGTCTAAAAAACAATGTATATACCTTAATTTTAAAGTTGTCATTATCGTTCAGTCGCTCAGTGATGTCTGACTCTTTGCGACCCCATGGACTGCAGCACGCCAGGCTTCCCTGTCCTTCACTATCTCCTGGACTTTGCTCAAACTCATGTCCATTGAATCGGTGATACCATCCAACCACCTCATCCTCTGTCATCCCCTTTTCTTCCTGCCTTCAATCTTTCCCAGCATCAGGGACTTTTCCAATAAGTTAGCTCTTCCCATCAGGTGGCCAAAGTATTGGAGCTTCAGCTTCAACATCAGTCCTTCCAATGAATATTCAGGACTGGCTTCCTTTAAGATGTTCTGGTTGGATCTCCTTGCAGTCCAAGGGACTCTCAAGAGTCTTCTCCAACACCACAGTTCAGAAGCATCAGTTCTTCAGTGCTCAGCTTTCTTTGTGATCCAACTCTCACGTCCATACACAACTACTGGAAAAACCATAATTTTGACTATATGGACTTCTGTCAGCAAAGTGATGTCTCTATTTTTTTAATAAGCTGTCTAGGTTTGTCATAGCTTTTCTTCCAAGGAGCAAACGTCTTTTAATTTCATGGCTGCAGTCACCATCTGCAGTGATTTTAGAGCCCAAGAAAATAAAATCTGTCACTGTTTCCATTGTGTCCCCATCTATTTGCCATGAAGTGACAGGGCTGGATGCCATGATCTTAGTTTTTTGAATGTTGAGTTTTAAGCCAGCTTTTTCACTCCCCTCTCTTATCTTCAAGAGGCCCTTCATTTAAAAATACTTTCTTGCTAAAGAAACGCTAATCATCATCTGTGCGTATGCTCAGTCCCTCAGGCACGTCTGACTCTTTGTGACCCATGGACTGTAGCCTGTCAGGCCCCTGAGTCCATGGGATTCTCCAGGCAAGAATACTAGAGTGGGCTGCCATGCCCTCCTCCAGGGGATCTTCCCGACCTAGAGGGGTTGAACCCTAGTCTCCTGCATCGCAGACAGATTCTTTACGGCTGAGCCACTAGGAAAGCCCCAACCATCATCTGAAACTTTGGCAAGTCATAATCTTTTCCCTGGAGGACGGTCTTGCCTCTGTGTTGAGGTTGCTGAAGGCTAAGAACTGCTGTGGCAATTTCTTAAAATAAGATGACAATGAAGTTTGCCATGGTGATTGATCCTGCCTTTCACAAAGGATTTCTCTGTAGCACGAAATGCTGTTTGATAGCATTTTTGTGGACAGTAGCACTTCTTTCAAAATTGGAGTCCCTCCTCTCAAACTCTCTTTATCATTTAGCAACTAAGTTTATGGAATATTCCAAATCCTTTGTTGACATGTCAACAAATCTTCACAGGAGTAGATTACATCTCAAGAAACCATTAGCATTGCTTGTCCACATGTTTTGTTGTTCAGTTGCTAAGCCGTGTCTGACTCTTTGCAGCCCCATGGACGGCAGCAGGCCGAGCTTCCCTGTCCTTCACCATCTCCCAAAGTTTGCTCAAACTCATGTCTGATGAGTCAGTGGATGTCATTTAGTCATGAGATTGCAGCAATTCAGGCACACCTTCAGGCTCCACTTCTAATTCTAGTTCTCCTGTTGTTTCCACCACATCTGAAGTTACTTCCTCCACTGAAGTCTTGAGCTCTCAAAGTCACCCATGAAGGCTGGAATTAACTTCTTCCAGGCTTCTGTCAGTGTTGATATTCTGAGCTCTTCCAATGCATTACAAATGTTCTTAATGGCATGAAGCATAGTGAATACTTTTTAAAAGGGTTTTAATTTACTTTGCCCAAGTCCATCAGAGGAATCACTATGTATGGCAGCGATAACCTAATGAAACATATTTCTTAAATACAGGGTTGCCATAAACCTTCTATTTGTTAAACAAACAAACAAACAAAAAAACTACACTATCTTTGAAGTGCAGTAAAGTAAAGCACAATGAAAAGAGGTCTGTCTGTACACGCGCTGAGGCCCACAAAGTTTGTATCACGTGTCCACACAGATGATTATTGGAAGAGTGGAGCCCGGCTTTTAACCCAAGTCCAAGCCCTCAGTGTCCAGTACACTGTCTGACACAGAGGTGCTCCCTGCCTGAGCCAGCCAGGGATGCTCACTGGGACAGACAGTCAGCAGACAGGCCGCCTCCCTGGGCTCAGTCTGGACCAGTAGCCCCATCTCCCGCTCCATGGGTACCGACAAAATAATGTAGCCAGATCAAGGTCAAGGGTGTAGCCGGCTCTCCTGGTAAGACCAGGGCACTGGTAGGAGCATCAGGTGAGGGAGTCAGACCCTGTGTGCCATTCACCTCCCAGTCAGCTGGCCCAGCTCAGGCCACAGTGGACTTGGCCCTTGAGCCAAGATCCTGACAGCCTCCGGTGGGCACAAGTATTGGAGGCAAGTGACTGGAAAGCGAGGGAGCTTGTTTCTAGCACACAAACAGCTCCTGCTTATTGAGCACCCACCCTGGGCCGGGTGTCCTACGACCACATCCTTCAGCCTCACGGCTGCCTGTGTGGTCCTCACTGTCGCCCAGGACTGAGTGGGCTCTTCAGGGATGGGTGCATGTGCTCACCTCGGGGGACAGAGGGCAGTTCATAAACAACAGATGCACGGGTGATTCTCCCAGGAAAACGAGGGACTTCGATAGCTTCTCATCAACTCTTAATTTATCTTATGTATTTTATATTTTTTGTAGCCACGGAGAATAGAAACTCTCTTCTAAAAGTGGCATGACTTTAGGAATGTTTTTTTCTGCATAGCTACCTAGCACCCAGCAATTCACCACACTTCTTTTTCATTTAATATGTATGTTTAAAATCCCTTTGGATTTTCTAAGCAAGGTGATCAGTTCGAGTTTTGGTTGGACTGAACTAGAAGCAGGGGCAGAAAGCCTTATTGGAGGTGTCCAATAGGCGCTTTGGCACCAGAAGTATGAACTGGTTTAAGGTGATGAGAAAAATGGTGGCATGCATATAACAGAAACTAGTCTGAAGGAAGGAATCTGGGGATCCCTACATTTCATGAATAAGAGGAGTGACAAGAACAAGCCAACACAGGGACTTCCCCGGTGGTCCAGTGGGTAGGGCTCCACACTGCCGATGTAGGGGGCCAGGTCTGATCCCTGGTCAGGAAACTAGATCCTGCAAGCTGCGACTAAGATTGACAATCTTGCATGCTGCGACTTAGACCCAGAACAGCCAGATCATCCTCGTCATAATACAAGAACAAGTCAACACAGACGGTGGGTGGGTAGAGAAACGCACAACAGAGGTGCCTTCTGGAAACCACTATTCAGAAGGCTGGTGTGAATACCAGTGTTAAGCAAGGCAGATGAAGTGATGCCAACAGGGTCCGGAAAGCCGTTAATTTGCAACTCGATACACACTGGCTCTTGTATTCTCTTGTTGAAATTCTACATTCCAGCACTTTCAGTGGTTTCTGCTCATATAGTACATGACACATGACAGCCCGGGAGGAAGACAGAAGCAAGAAGAGGGATTGGGTGGGGAGAGACGTGTTCACTTGCCCATCTGTTTTTAAGGATGGAAGCGACTTGAGCCAGTTTGGAGACTGAAAAGTGGGAGAGTCAAAAGGAAAGGGAGGAAAAACAGAGGGGGCGTGGGCAAGACGGCTGATGGAGGGGATGGAGGGGGTGGGGTGGGCTGGGGGGTTTCTCCGGACTTTCAGCATTTGGCCTGATTCCGAGCTAAGATGGGGATGAGAAAACCGCAGTGTCCAGGAGAGGACAGACCACGAGAAGCACAGGCCTGGTGCAGAGACTGTGGACACAGAGCTGGGGCAGGAGAACGGCGGGTGGAGCAGAAATTGCAGGGCATGCGGGAGAGCTGCCTCTGGCTCAGCCTGGGCGATGCTGGTCTCAGGACCTGCGCCCGGAGCCCTTCCACGGGGCTCCAGACAGCCCACTAATCCTGGCGCAGGGTAAATGCTACCCACATGTAAAGTAATTTCTAGCTTATTTTACTCTGGGATTACGTTCATCTCCAAGAGTGCCCGGGAATAAGTCCACAGCAGTCTTGGGGGGAAATGTATCAGTTTTTTTCAATCCATTCCTCAGAGCGGTTGATCCTTAAGACCAAGACGAGAGCGATCACGGGAATACTCCTCATGTATTGTGGCCAAGGAAACGGCCACAAACACCTGTAATAAAGCGTCTCTTAGCAAAACCAGTTCTGTTTTTCATGAACACAACACACTGAAGTATCAGCCAATTATTTTCTAAAAATATTGAGGACAAAACAACTGAAATCCATTACATATTTCTCCATAATATAGGAAAGGCCGAAAAGCCCTTCTAAGTCAACCCTAATTCAAAGGAAAAAATATCTCTACACGCACTTGGAAAAGTACATGTAAAATACTTTTGATCAGAATAGACAGAAAAAATATGCTTTACTTTCAACAACTGTATTTACTAGCTAACAGAACACTTTCTGGTAAGAAATAAAGGAAATGTTTCAATATATATTTAGGAAAATAAAATGATTAAAAATAAAAGCAATATTTCTTCTAGATGCTCACTGATTTATTTGGCTCTGGCCTCAGTAATCTTGCCTATGAGTTTAACATCTAGGAGAGAAAAAAAGTGCCTAACAATCCGAACCATGAAACAAACATTTACCCTGCTCACTGAAAAATCCAGAAATCAGTCAGGCTACAGATACTATTGACAAATGTCATGCATAGAAAGGAAGTATGGGAAACACAGGAGTTTATAATCTAAATTTAAACAGTACCCACAGCAAATAGGGAAATTTGAGGGCACGTAGGATGAATTCAAAGGTTTAAAATCAGGCCTTCCTGCTAAACAGCTTGACTTGAAGGTGACCCGACTTCAGGAAAATCAGAAACATCAGAAGTAAGCAACCTTCTCGCCTACGGTACAGAAATGTCTAAAACAGCATCCCTAAAATAATCTTCCTAAGAAAATACATATTTCTAAAGAAAACAAAGACTGTAACACACTGTGTATGTGCTCAGTTGCTCAGTCGTGTCCAGCCCTTTCATGCCCCCATGGACTGCAGCCCGCCAGGCTCCTCTGTCCATGGGATTCTCCAGGCAAGAATACTGGAGGGGGTTGCCATTTCCTCCTCCAGGGGATCTTCCCTCCCAGGGATCAAACCCACATCTCTTGTGTCTCCTGATTCTTTACCCTGTGCCACCTGGGAAACACTAAAAACACATGTCCACAGCCTAAAATAAGTGTTTTCCCTTCTGCATTTTAGCCCCTGAAATACAGTGCAAAGAAAAACCATCAACTAATAGCCTCAGAAAGGTGCCAGATTACGGGCACCTCCTTTATCACCAATTTGTACGAACCAGACATCTTTCCAGAAGACTTAACACAGAGCATAAAAACCTCACCTCTGAAACACGAAGACTTCAGACGAACTTCAAGAGAAGTTTAAGGAAGAGCGAAGAGCAGCCGTCTGAAGAGACATGTTTGGCACGAGAGTGGAAATTCTGGAATAACTAGAGATCAAATAGCACTCCTGACCACGTCAGCTCTGAGTACCAGCCGACAGGTCAATTAGAGGCACCTTTATACCCGCCACCTCACCGGGCAGCTTCGACCCGCCTTCGGTAATGGAAGGGCGTGGCTCCCTAAGCCCATTGTAGGATTTCCAAATGCCTCTTCTGACCTGTGGGTTTGATTTTTAGTTACTCAGATTACATTGAAGTCCCTTCCTATTATCCTCACTTCCACTGAGGCATGTGTATTAAATATGGGATTAGAGTACGAGGGAACGTTTCTTTATCTGTTTATTTTATTTTTAATTGAAGGAAAATTGCTTTACAGAATTTTGTTGTTTTCTGTCAAACATCAACACGAATCAGCCATAGGTATACATATGTCCCCTCCCTCTTGAACCTCCCTCCCATCTCCCTCCCCAGATGGAACTTTAATACAAATACAGGGCAGGGCTTTGTAACCGTGGCTCCCCTGACATCTGGGGTGAAGTGGTTCTTCGCTGGGTGCTGCCCTGTGCATCAGAGGATGACCAGCAGCATTCCTGGCCTCTACACACTGGGCACCACAGCACTCTCCTCCCTGCCTGCATATTGCCACCCTGCTGATGTGACTTCTATGCAGAGTACATCATGCAAAATGCTGGGCTGGGTGAAGCACAAGCTGGAATCAAGACTGCCGGGAGAAATATCAATAACCTCAGATATGCAGATGACACCACCCTAATGGCAGAAAGTGAAGAAGAACTAAAGAGCCTCTTGATGAAAGTGAAACAGGAGAGTGAAAAAGTTGGCTTAAACCTCAACATTCAAAAAAGGAAGTTCATGGCATCTGGCCCCATCACTTCATGGCAAATAGATGGGGAAACAATGGAAACAGTGACAGACTTTATTTTCTTGGGCTCCAAAATCACTGCAGAAGGTGATTGCAGCCATGAAATTAAAAGACGCTTGCTCCTTGGAAGAAAATCTATGACTAACCTAGGCAGCATATTAAAAAGCAGAGACATCACTTTGCTGACAAAGGTCCGTCTAGTCAAAGCTGTGGTTTTTCCAGTAGTCGAGTATGGATGTGAGAGTTGGACCATAAAGAAAGTTGAACGCCAAAGCATTGATGCTTTTTAACTGTGGTGTTGGAGAAGACTCTTGAGAGTCTCTTGGCTGTAAGGAGATCCAACCAATCCATCCTAAAGGAAATCAGTCCTGAATATTCTTTGGAAGGACTGATGTTGAAGCTGAAACTCCAATACTTTGGCCACCTGATGCGAAGAGCTGACTCATTAGAAAAGACCTTGATGCTGGGAAAGATTGAAGGCAGGAGGTGAAGGGGCTGACAGAGGATGAGATGGTTGGATGGCATCACCGACTCAATGGACATGAATTTGAGCAAACTCTGGGAGATGGGAGAGGAAGGGAAGCCTGGAGTGCTGCAGTCCATGGGCTGCAGAGTCAAACGTGACTGAGTGGCTGAACAACAACCACACGCTAGGTGCCAGGAGCAGTCTCCTCCCTCCTGCGATAACCAGAGGTGTCTCCAGACACTGACAGATGCCCCCTGGGAGGCGAAGGGAACCTGCTGAGAACCCTTGGTCTAGGGAGCTTGTCCCTTCATCCAAGACACCCACACTGTAGAAGGACTTACTAATTCACACAGAGGAGTCACACCCCAAGATCCAAGCTAAACATGCACAGAAGTAATGGTCATGACAGAAATATTTCACCATGTCCTCCGATGTCTGTGGCCTCTGTTTTTCAAGTAAAAACTCAAAAGTGGGGCTGGATGTTACGGTCAGGAGCAGCGAGAAAGTCAGACCTGACACTGAAAGGTAGGAAGCGGGGCCACAGGGTGGGAAGAGAGAGACAGAGCTTACAGAGGTGGTGCAGTCAGGCCAAGGGCAAGGGGGTGACAGTGGAGGTGGGCTGGAAGGAAGAACACAGGAAGTGAGAAGGTCAAAGAACTGAGTTTGGTTTCTTGGATCCTCTGGGAAGGCCTGATCCAAAAGGGGGGGCGTGATGGAGAACACAGCCAGGGCGAGGGTGGGGGCCCACAGGCAGCTGGCAGAGTCCACACAGCGCAGGGGCCCTCACACCTCCAAAGCCTCCTGAGTGAAGTAAGCCAGCAGAGAAAGACAAACATCATACGATGAGACATATATGTGGAATCTAAAATAAACTATCCGGGATTCCCTGGTGGCTTAGATGGTTAGGAATCTGCCTGCAAGGTGGGAGACCCGGGTTCAATCCCTGGGTCGGGAAGATCCCCTGGAGAAGGGAATGGTAACCCACCCCAGTGTTCTTGCCTGGAGAATCCCATGGACAGAGGAGCCTGGCGGGCTACAGACCACGGCGTTGCAAAGAGTCAAACACGACTAAGCGACGAACTATACAAATGAACTTATTTACAAAAGAGAAATAGACTCACAGACACAGAAAAGAAACTTATGGTAACCAAAGGGGGAAGGTGGGGAGGAGGGGTAAATGAGGAGGCTGGGGTGAAGAGATACACATTATTATAGATAAAATAGAAAACCAACAAGGACCTACTGTATAGCACAGGAAACTATATCCAATATTTTGTAATAACCTATAATGGGAAAGAGCCTGAACAGAATATATATATATATATATATATATGCACATTTATGTATAATGTAGTCACTGTGCTCTATACCTGAAACTAACAGGATACTGTAAACCAACTAAAGAGGCCAATAAGAAGGAAAACAAAGTGAAAAACCTCCAAAGCAGAGGTTTGGGAGAAAAGCTGAATAGAATTCTTGCTCTGTTGCTGGCGAGGCTGCAGTTCCGGCCACTGCTGTGACCCCCACGGCTTCCTGTGTGACACAGCACAGATGCGGCCAGCAGGCAGGCAGCGGGTAAGTGGTGAGACCCCAGGCTGGCACCTGCTGCACACTCTGGCTGTTATTCGGAAGTACACGGGTTATTCTTCCTGCAGGTAAGGGACTCTGGAGTTTACAGTTGACACATAGGTTGAGAAAAGCTGCAGGTAGAGTGAGTCCCATGTCACTTTATTGGCTGGCGTTAGGTTGAAAGCTTTGGTCAGCATTTTTGAGCACTGGGTGCTTCGCCCTCTTTCTGGAACCTCCCCCTTTGCTCTTTCTGGAACCTCCCCCTTCCAAGTCCAGAAATTTGGCTTTACTACTTCCCCAAAGCCAAGCTTTCTGCGTTCTTGATGTATTATGAATAGGACTCTGTGAAAACGTAGACAAAGACCGGAAGGAACACAGTAAACAAAAGAGCTGCTCTATTTAAGTGATAGAATTGTATTGCTGTTCAGAATATCCTCAGATATTGTTAGAACACTCTTTTTATATAATAGCTTAAGGAACTTGCACTTTATTCAGGAGGCAGTAAAGGGCCCACTGAAAGTGTTTGAATAGGGAAGTAGAATTTTGTTTGCACAAAGAACTTGTAGGCAACAAAAAAAGGTTAAAAAATCACCTTTGTTAATCTTTTCCAAAAGTTTCTTGGCTGATTTCACTATTTATTCTTCCAGATCAGCTTCAGAGTCTACTTTTTAAACTTTAAGCCAACCTTGTCCCCTAAACTGGGATATCACTGGAATTACTTTATGGATGTATTAACATCTTTTCAATACAGAGTCTTCTAATTCAGAAACAAGGTACCTCTCTCTCCATTTTTTAAATCTATGTCCTTTGGTATATTGTTATAGTTGCCTTCATATAGGCCTTGCATATTTCTTTATTCCTAAATGCTATTTTGAATGAAATCTTATCTTTTTGCCATCATTCAAAAAAAACAAAAAAACAAAAAAAACAACCGTGGCATAGGAGAATGCAATGGTTTTTTTTGGGGGAGGGCAGAAGTAGAGAAACTTGTTCCCTGAGCACATTTAATCAATTAATTAACTTTGTATCGGAGCACAGCTGATTAACAATGTTGTGTTAGTTTCAAATGCACAGCAAAGTGATTCAGTTATTTACCTACATGTATCTACTCTTTTTCAAATTCTTTTCCCCACTAGGTTGTTATAGAATATTGAGCAGAGTTCCTTGTGCTGTACAGCAGGTGCTTGTTGGTTATCCATTTTAAATATAGCAGAGCGTACATGTCCACCCCCAACTGCCTAACCATCCCTCCCCCCTCACCCTTCCCCTCTACTGTGGATGTTTGTTTATATAATTACAAACACAGGACTCAGTTTGGGGCTGAATTTTTGGATTAGCGTGCAAGTAGTTACACACTCTCTTTCTTTTCAGTAGTTACACTGCGGATCTCTTTATCCTGTCTGAACAGCAGCACTCCCATCATCATAGCGTCACGCCAGCCCCGGCCTGCCGTCTCCTCCATCGGGCGCTCTGAGTTAGGGAAGCAGTAAGGACTCAGCAGCTCTGGGAGTCTGTGCTTGCCCTGCAAAAACGCAGGACAGGACGGCGGGCTTATTAGAACAGAAACAGCTCTGCAGTTGCCTAGAAAGTAAACAGAGACTCTGTTGTCAGCCACTGATAAAGCCCCTGAAAGGAAAGAAATTATAAGGCTCAGAAAAAAGACACTCTTGCCTAGAGGCCAGAATCTAATTTTAAACAATAAAAGATAAACAGGCAAAGCGACTTGAAGGAGGATTAGCACTGAAGTCAGTGAAAAGCTAATTATTATTGTCAGCACCACCATCTGATTTTTTTCTGCAGGGAGAGGCACCAAGGAGGAACGACGTTCAGGTCTGGGGCTGACACTGCCCGTGCGGGGAGCTGCACTCTGCCAAGAACATGGTGCCAGCCTTGGCCAGTCCTGTAACCTTGGTCCACCCCTCGGTTTCCTCATCCGTCAGAGAGGAGTGGCAGCAGCAGTAACCTGGTGCACGTGGTGTATAAGCTTCCATCCGTGATTACTCGAAGCCAGTATTTAAATAAATAAAATGTGGTGCAGGTGTTTGGTTCACAGTGCACACCGTTACAAAGCTCTTCAAGGCACATGTAACCTAAATCTACTGGAATCAGTCACTACTCACAAAGGGATCTGAGAGTTAACTTTTGTCCCAGACCAGCCGCCCCTCCCTCTTGCCTTCCGGCCTCACCCCACTCTGGCTTCTATCTCTGCCAGTATCTCCGTGGCTCAGAAGCCACAGCCTGTTGGGTAGCTCTGGTGCAGGGGAAATACACAGGCTTGGTAAGCCCCTGCAACCAGAAGACGAACTGGAACTCTAAGTTGTGAGCTGGAGTAGGAGGAACCATGATTACTGTTCTAGAACAAGTGGCCTGAATTTTGGGAACGTTATTTTCCTTCAGACACTCTGAAGGAAGTTCTGGTCAGATGACTGGACTTGAACTTCACAGCCCAGATAAGGAGATATGACAGTGTCTCCCAAGAAGGGGATTAGGCAACAGAAGCCCATGAACTTCTCTTTTTGGGTAAAGAGACTCTCCTTTGGTACAATTTTTGAAAAAGAAGAAATTGTCCCACAGTGAAGCAACTAAGAGTTTTGAATAAAGATATTCAAAGTTTTCAGTTTGAATATTCTATGATTTAGAACATGTGTCCTCCATTTAGAATAAAATATAATAAAACTGGGGCTTCCCTTGCAGCTTAGCTGGTAAAGAATCCACCTGCAATGTGGGAGACCTGGGTGCAATCCCTGGGTTAGGAAGATCCCCTGGAGAAGGGAAAGGCTACCCACTTCAGTATTTTGGCCTGGAGAATTCCATGGACTATAGTCCATGGGGTTGATAAGAGTCAGACATGACTGAGCAACTTTCACTTACTTGGTTACTTACTTATATTAACACGGTATCTTCTAGCATCTTTATCTCCAGAAAGAGGCAAAAGGATGTGTAGGTAGGGAATGCACCAGTGCTAAGTCGTTTCAGTCATGTCCAACTCTTCGTGACGCCATGGACTGTAGCCCGCCAGGCTCCTCTGTCCATGGGATTCTCCAGGCAAGAATACTGTAGTGGGTTGCCATGCCCTCCTCCAGGGGATCTTCCCAACCCAGGGATCAAACCTGCATCTCTTACATCTGCATCGGCAGGTGGGTTCTACCCACCAGCACTACCTGGGAAGCTCGTAAGTAGGGAAGAACAGGAGAAATTAAGGAGAAACAGATTTACAGTTGGGAGGGGTGGTGAAATTTCAGTGGCTGCCTCCCAGTGGCCACAGGTGAGTGTTCCCAAGGGGCCTGAGCTAAGGATTTCTTATTGGCTAGTAATGTCAGACACCTCAAGTGTTCACTGATACGTGAATGGATAAACACACGTGGTATATCCATACAATGGAATATTATTGGGCCTTTAAGAAAAGGAAATTCAGATACATGCTTCCATGTGAATAAAACCTTGAAAACATTGTGCAAAGTGAAATAAGCACATTGCAAAAGGACAAATATTATATGATTTCACTTACATGAGATATCTAGAATTGTCAAATTTATAGAGAAAGTAGAAGGTGGTTGCCAAATGGAGGGGACACAGGAATGAGTGCATGCGTGCCAAGTCTCTTCAGTCGTGTCCACCTCTTCTCGACCCCATGGACAGTTGCCCACCAGGCTCCTCTGTCCTTGGGGATTCTCCAGGCAAGAACACTGGAGTGAGTTGCCATGCCCTCCTCCAGGGGATCTTCCTGACCCAGGGATCAAACCCCTGTCTCTTACGTCTCCTGCATTGGCAGGTGGGTTCTTTACCACTAGCGCCACCTGGGAAGCCCACAGGAATGAGGGTCAGTGTTTAATAGACACAAAGTTTCAGTCTGGGAAGATGAGAAGGGCTCTGGAGAAGGTGGTGGTGATGGTTGTGTAACAGTGTGAACGCACTTAATACTATGGAGTTGTATACTTAAAATGGGTAAGATGGGGAATTTTATGTTATGTGTGTTTTACCACACTAAAAATTAATTTATGTTGAAAGTTTTAGACCATAAGAAATGGCCAAATTGATCTTGGGATATCTACTTTATGGCATTCTGTCTGGCTATAAAAATGGTATATTTGATGAGTATGTAATAGAATGCAAAGCGCTTATGACCATGCTGAGTGCACACTCTCAACATACACACTCCAATAACATCTATGAAAAAATAAATAACAAAGACCCTAACGAAATAGGGCTTCCCTGATAGCTCAGTTGGTAAAGAATCTGCCTGTAATGCAGGAGACCCTGGTTCGATTCCTGGGTCAGGAAGATCCCCTGGAGAAGGGATAGGCTACCCACTCCAGTATTCTTCCCTTGTGGCTCAGATGGTAAAGAATCTGCCTACAGTGTGGGAGACCTGGGTTCAATCCCTGGGTTGGGAAGATCCCCTGGAGAAGGGAAAGGCTACCCATTCAAGTATCCCGGCCTGGAGAGTTCAGTCCATGGGGCTGCAAAGAGTTGGACGTGACTGATCGACTTTCACTACTAGACCCGAGGAAATGAACTGAAATAGTGCCATGGTTGTTTTTATGTTATAATGAGAGTATAGATAGCTTTTTGTTTCCTTCTATTTTTCACCTTTTTTTTTTTTTATATACACATGTACTACTTTTAAAGGGGGGAAATAACACAGTTTCATTTTCCTCTGTAACTTTATTTGAAAAGAAAAGAAGAACAAAAAGAAAAACCTTTATGTGTTCATTTCCTAGAGGCTTTTAAACCTAAAAGGAAACTGCAATTAATTAGGCTGCTTCTACCGTGTTCGCTTCTTTCCTACTTTTCTACCCTACCACCACGGGTGCCCCTGGTGAGGCAGGCTGGTGAAGCCTGTAGCCATCCTCAGAATGGTATTTGTAAGTGCTTAAAGCAAAGTATAGTGTTAGTCGCTCAGTCGTATCGGACTCTTTGCAACCCCATGGACTGTGGCCCGCCAGGCCCCTCTGTCCATGGGATTGTCCAGGCAAGAATACTGGAGTGGATTGTCATTCCCTTCTCCAGAGGATCTTTCCAACCCAGGGATTGAACCCAGGTCTCCCTCACTGCAGGCAGATTCTTTACCGTCTGAGCTACAGGGAAGATCTGTAAAACAAAGTATACACAGTTACAAAGGAAAGTGATTTTTATGCAATGTATTGTCAAAATATATTTTAAAATTGTGATACAGTATCAATCATGGGCTTCTCTGGTGGCTCAGTGGTAAAGAAACCACCTGACAAAGCAGGAGATGTGGGTTCAACCCCTCGGTGGGGAAGATCCCCTGGAGAAGGAGATGGCTACTCACTCCAGTATTCTGGCCTGGAGAACTGTATGGACAGAGGAGTCTGGCAGTCTACAGTCCATGGGGTCGCAAAAGAGTTGGGCATGATTTATTAACAACAACAGCAATCAATCAATCACAAAACAGACAGGAAAAAAAAAAGAAATTATACCAGTTATGTTAATAGGAGTAATTTAATACAGGGGACCCACTAAGCAAGTGTTGAATGACTTAGAAGGCAGAAGAGACTCAGGTAACACAGAGGTAATAATTGGGGAACACTAGGGAGAAGGCAGGAGAAGGAAATGGCAACCCACACCAGTACTCTTGCCTGGAAAATCTCATGGACAGAGGAGCCTGGTAGGCTGCAGTCCATGGGGTCCCTAAGTCGAAGACTGAGCGACTTCACTTTAACTTTTCACTTTCATACATTGGAGAAGGAAATGGCAACCCACTCCAGTGTTCTTGCCTGGAGAATCCCAGGGAAGGTGGAGCCTGATGGGCTGTCATCTTTGGGTTCGCACAGAGTCGGACACGACTGAAGCGACTTAGCAGCAGCAGCCGCAGCAGCAGGGAGAAGGCAATGGCAACCCACTCCAGTACTCTTGCCTGGAAAATCCCATGGGCAGAGGAGCCTGGTAGGCTGCCGTCCATGGAGTCGTGAAGAGTTGGACACGACTGAGCAACTTCACTTTCACTTTTCACTTTCCTGCATTGGAGAAGGCAATGGCAACCCACTCCAGTGTTCTTGCCTGGAGAATCCCAGGGACGGGGGAGTCTGGTGGGCTGCCATCCTATGGGGTCGCACAGAGTCGGACACGACTGAAGCGACTTAGCAGCAGCAGCAGGGCTGGGGGAATAGAGGGGGTGAGTTAGTACCCCAAAGACTCAGAAGGCACTGTGCTCCAGAACCTCCACGGGCTCCGCGGCAGTGGTTTCTGAGAGCATGAAGAACGCTGGAAACAGAACCAGGCTGCCGGTGAAGGCGGTTGCTGGGGCGACGGCTTACAGAAACAGGAAGCAGGCGGGGCGGAGCAGACGTGTCTCCTTCCTCCGCCTCACTGTCGCCCCCTAGCGCCCGTGGGCAGAGCCCTGGGGAGATGAGGTGCGCAGAGCGCCGGCCCAGCATCACATGGCCGGGAATAACTGGCCCCGGTACCAGCTTCTTTGCTGGTGCCCTAAGTGGCCAGAGCTCACATCTACCTTAATATCCACACGACCATGTGAATTTCCCCAGCTGTCTGCAACCACCGAAAAGTTACACAAAAACAGTACTCGGTGATGACGCCACGCACACTTCTAACTCTGCTCAGGTTTGGGGCTGGCGGCACTCATACCGGGAGGTAATGCTGCTCTTTTTTTTCTAACCCAATTTCAGGGAGCCTTTGAAATCTAACCAAAGGCCTTTGGAGGGTGAGGGGACCCAAAGTTAAGAATCCTTCTGGGTGTTAAAGTGCTTTTTCTTCTTCCTTAAATTTTGCTTTAAAAGTCACAGGCTTGATCGCATAATCACAGGGTGGATCACTGATGCCTGGTTTCTCTTTGCAAAGAGAAAATAACGGTGATGCAAGCTCATGTCTTTGGTGCACGTCTCTCTTTTCACTGATACGGTCAACCCGTCTTGCAAGCAGTAAGCAGTAACTGTTGCATTTTTAACCATCATATTGTACCTACTTCTGAATGCCCCAGAAAGTAAAGAAAGCGAACACACAGCTGCACTTACATCCTCATCCCATGCTCCTGGGGGCACGGATTTTAGGATTCCCGGGAAGTCTTCAGAGTTCTTTCCTGTAAGGCCCCTGGCTGGCCCCGCTTCATTGGCCGTGACCCTGATGTCCCCCAGTCCAGATCTGTATTTCTTTTCTCTTGATTTGTCCAAGGTTCAGCCCACTGGCCAGGTGGACATCTCTGCCTGGAGGGCCCAGTCACCTCAAGCTTGAGATGTATTCAAAATGGAATTCCTGTCGCCTCCAACGGTCTGTCCTCTGCACTTTCTCTTCCAAGGGGGCGCTGCCGACCAGCGCCTCTGGGGAAGACTTCATTTACGGTCTCTGGGTCTCAGCTCCCCACCAGCGGAGAGGCAGTGGCAGACACAACCTTCTGGGCTGGTGGGAGGACTAAATGACCCCCCAGGTCTGGACATCAGCAAATGCCCGCCTGAGTGAGGCTGGCGCTCCTCCCTGCCCTGCGCAGTCCACCAGCAAGTTGGCTTCCCTTCTCTGAGTCACTTCAAGGTGCCCCCGGGCCACCGCCCTAGCCCGGCCTCAGCGAGTCTCCTCAGAATTACCACAGTTGTCCCCGGTGCCGCCCCCTCCCCTCCCCCATTATCGCCCTGCTGATCATCGGCACGTCATCCACTCCTGTCACTCATCCCGTCATCACGCGGGGATGGGGCTGCCATGGGTCAGAGACCACGGACGTAACAGGGGACAGGGCAGTCATGCCTCTGCGGGGAGACTGATGTCAAATAATTGCACAGATAAGTAACCACTTATAACTGTGACAGGTACCATGCCATTCATCCCCATGCCATGCCAGGTGTGGAGGTTGCAGACAGAACATGCAGCTTTGTGTTTCTGAGAAAACAAGAAGTGATTCGAGGTGGAGGGAGATGGAGAGCCCTCCCGTGAGGCTGGTGGGGCTCCCCTCCAAGAGCCGGACAAAGGGCGACATTCCGAGTCACCAAGCCTCCTGGCGGCCTCCTGGTGCCCTGCCATGGCCGACCATCGCCCTGCAGTCTCAGGCCAGCGACAGAGGACTGCCTCCGGGTGGCGACTTCAAACCTTGGTGGCTGAATCCCCATGTTGCTTTTTTTCCACAAACTCAGTTTATGTGTGGGCCTAGTCACTTAGTCTGGAGAAGGCGATGGCACCCCACTCCAGTACCCCTGCCTGGAAAATCCCATGGACGGAGGAGCCTGGTGGGCTGCAGTCCATGGGGTCGCTAAGAGTCGGACACGACTGAGCGACTTCACTTTCACTTTTCACTTGCATGCACTGGAGAAGGAAATGGCAACCCACTCCAGGGTTCTTGCCTGGAGAATCCCAGGGACGGGGGAGCCTGGTGGGCTGCCGTCTGTGGGGTCGCACAGAGTCGGACACGACTGAAGTGACTCAGCAGCAGCAGCAGCAGCGGTCACTTAGTCGTGTCTGACTCTGTGAACCCATGGACTGTAGCTGCCAGGCTCCTCCGTCCATGAGACAGTTTATAACAGTGTTTCTAACAGTATTTGTAACAAAAGAGGACCCAACTCCCAGCTGAGGAACCTCGGTAACAAGCTCATCTATGTCAGAGTTTTATTTAACACAGAAACAAGATCACTTTTCTGTCTCACAGATGGAATATACACGCATTGATAAGTCTACTCTTAATCTATAAAGTTTGAACAGTGCTACAGACTGTAAACACATTTCATTATTCTCTGTGAAGAACTGAAAAACTGTAACAATTTATTAAAGACACTGAAAGCCAGCATTTTGCTGCTTATTTATAGCAATATTTGAAAAATACGAGGTGAATCACATTGCAAGATTTGATTAGCACTTCAAGCTAAGAGACATATTTTAAAATATGTATCATCCATTCTAAGATATTTGTAAGGTCTTATTTTAATATAAGATAAAGTATACATTCTTTTAGAATAACCAGAATAATAAACCAAGTATAGAACAAACTTAAATTTAGGTCAGTATTTTTTTAAGGCAAGATAAAATTTGTGTCATAGGGTACAGAAAAATTTCTGCTTTCCAGTTTGAACAAGTAATATGATCATAATGGCTATCTAAGAATTTTTGAATATCTTATTTGTATTCAATTTTTAATTTTTCAAATATTAAACTCTCATTGAACACAAAAGTATAACTCTCTTTCCAAGAACCACATTTTCCGCCTCTGCTTTAGGAAGCTCTATGTTGTCTGCACATTTAAAGTCAGTAACAGGACAAGAAATGGGGGGCACTGACCCTTCATCTCTAAGGATCTATCAGTGACTCTGTCCTGAGACTGACCTGCTCGCTGTGTGCTTCCGTAGACTTCTAGAAACCTGAGGACCTAATATTCATTTCATTTAGTGAAAGATGCAGAGATTAGAATGAGGAAAAGAAACTCAACCTTGTGAACAGTGAAAAAGCTGTAAGAAGTATGTTACCAGACTGGTTATGCACGTCTCTTAATTTACTTAGAGAGGTGGTCTGAGATATTTCACAAGGGAAGAGTGCACACACATGCACAGATACACACAACGCCAGTGCTGGCCGTGGGCCCCGGGCCCGGGCTGGTTTCTCGGGGACCACGGAAGCGGGGAGAGGGAGTGAGGAGCTGGTGGGCTGCCCGCCGCAGCCCCTTAGCCTTCGCAGAGCCCCCTGGCCCCCAGCTATTCTCTGTAGTTGTCCTAAGGATACAAAAGACCCAACACAAATGTCGTCACTATGGCGTGTGTAATTCGCTCAGTCGTGTCTGACTCTTTGAGACCCCGTGGACTGTAGCTGGCCAGGCTCCTCTGTCCATGGACTTTTCCAGGCAAGAATACTGGAGTGGGTTACCATTTCTTTTCTCCAGGGGAGCTTCCCAACCCAGGGATTGAATCTGGGTCTCCTGCATTGCAGGAGGATTCTTTATTGTCTGAGCCACCAGGAAAACAATGGTTTACCCTTAATTGGAAGTGTCTGACTTAGATGTCCAACAGCAAGAGAGAATCTATTTGTGCTGTCCTGGGTGTCTGACGTGTGGCAGATGAATTAGCTTTTGTGGGACCATTTGTTTTCACCGGTTGGAATTAAGCGTTTGGGGACCTGACTTGCTGTGGAAAGCCTCTGGCTCTCGGCTCTGAGCCTCTAGAGCAGCTGAGAACCACCCACTACTGCTTGTCGAGTGTGTGCGTGCTGCACGTTGTCACACGATCCATGACTGACGCCACGAGCTGACACGAGGCCACTGCTCGTCCCTTGCAAAGTGGGAGACCAATGCTACAGCAATAATTGCCACATGAACTGGAAGGGGTTCCCTTAATTCAGGATCCCAGGACCCTTTTAAAATGCAATAGAATAGACTGGTTCTCCACATACGACCTGAAGATATTGTGTGTCTGTTCAGATAAAACAAGGGGCAGATGAGAACCTTGTAGGGGGAGGGTTCACTGTGAAACCCCCCGACCCCAAGCCCCATGTGCTGCACTTAACATCTCTGCTCAACTCTCAAGGGAAACATTTCCCCATGAGGCTGATGACAAAACCAATCACTAACACTGTGTAGCAGAGGCTATCGAAGTGCCTGACATGCTTTGTTATTTCTCACAGAAGCCCCATCAGGAGAAAGGACCCACTCTCCGATTTAGGATGGAGGTGGAGACAGGGAGAGAGGCTCGTTGAGGTCCTGGAAACAGCAGGCAGTGGGGCCTTGTGAGCCCGGGACCGGTGTGAAGGGGTCCCCAAACCATCACAAGACGGCCACTGAACCCTGTATCACACGCTGCGTTGGCACTTTCCGGGTTTATCTCATTTAAGCCTCGACAGCCCTGAAAGGTAGTTATTATTATTCCCGGGCATCTTTTTGGAAATCATGGCTCGGGGTTGAGTGATGGATTCCAGCTGACGCAGGTTCGAGATGGCGCGGCCACACCAGGAGCTCAACGGCTCCCTCCCTAGCCCCGGCTCTTTCCTACCCCACCCCTGCCTCCACCAGACAAATGTTCTCTTTCTCCCTCTTAAAACCACAGCTGGAAGGGCCTCCTGACATGATTTGGCCTGGCCGCTGCTCCCAGTGGACGTCACTTTTCCAGCCTTGACAAGTGACCTGTCCAAGACCGCACGGCCGAGCACCACACCCAGGACAGAGCCATCTTCGCTTCAGCCTCCGCGTCCCGCCCCGCCAACTGTGGTTATAACAACGGCAAACAGCTTTCCTGGGGACATTTCAGGCTTTTTCCTCTCCGTGAAAAAAACCCAGTTGACAAATTGTCCTTAGATAATGTGTTATTTTTTCCCTTTCAGAATTACAACCATCTACCACCATTTGTCGAGTGTCCAAGAACACAGGAAACCTACTCCTCCCAGCTGGTTTTTGTTAGATGGCTTGGTGTCTAACATTCAGAGTTGTCCAGACTGTCCTGATCTCCTGCCAGAAGCTGACTCAAGCCCACTCTCTGGGCGATGTGGGAGACTTTGTGTCCAATGGACACATCTCAGCTGGGTGGAAGCTAAGGAGACCTTGCAGGCTTCTGCTCGTCAGCGACTGTTGCCTAGGGAACAGTGTGATGGAACAACCAGTCGGCGTCTAAGGAGATCGCGTTCTTTTTAAAGAGAGGAGTGCGTATACGCCTTTACCCGAGCTGGAGTCCTTTTTTTGGTCCCACTTAAGTCCAACTTTCTGCTCTCATTCATCGGCCTAACACCCGGTGTCGGCTTCAACATCTTATAAGATAAGCCCGGTGGAGAACCTATTGTAGGGTTATCAAGCACCTGGGTAGGGTGTTTCTTGCAGGCAAGGAAGATGTTCAGCTCCTGATTTTGGACTTCCCTGTTGTCCAGTGGTTAGGAGTCCCGGTGCAGGGGACCTGGGTTTGATCCCTGGTGTGGGAAGATTTCATACAGCTCAGGGCAACTAAGCCCGTGTACCACACTACCGAGCCCACGCACCTGAGAGCCTGTGCTTAGCAACAAAAGAAGCCACCGCAACGAGAAGCCCACACGCTGCAACCAGGAAGCAGCCCCTGCTCGCCGCAAGCAGAGAAAGCCTGTGCGCAGCAACAAAGACCCAGCATGGCCAAAGACACTCTCCTAATCTCAACCAAGGAAACAGATTTGCAATAGGCAATGCAAACAGGTTAATAAGTAATCTCTAAGCCACCAAGAAAGAAATAAATACGAACACTGCAAGACAGGCTTTGACAGTTTGAAAAAGAGCTTTCGAGACTGACAAATCAAAGAGTCACCAGTTTTTAGCTCCCAGATTTACAAAGGCACCTCCTCTTGTGGTGAGATCCTTCCAGACGACACAGATGCCAACGTAAACTGACAGCCTCTCAGGCAGGCAATTGGAAAACAAGTATTGGGACCCTCACACGCATTTAAGCGTTTAAAAGCTTTATTTGCACTTCCAATATCCCATTCAAGGAAATCAGCTTCCCTGCTGGCACAGATGGTAAAGAATCCGCCTGCAATGCCAGAGACCTGGGTTCGATCCCTGGGTTGGGAAGGTCCCCTGGAGAAGGAAATGGCAACCCACTCCAGTATCCTGGCCTGGGAAATCCCATGGACAGAGGAGCCTGGTGGGCTACAGCCCATGGGGTCGCGAAGTCGGACGTAACTGAACCACTAACACTTTCCTACAAAACATGATTTATTCTTAAAGACATTCATCTGCCGTGTTATTCACAACTGACAAAAGAGACACCTGTAAAACACCTTTTCACATCCAACAAGAGGAAACAAAGACACAATGTAACAACCTCAGTGCTGTATTCTGTGGCCATTTAAAGGTTTTACAGAGCATTCAGTACCGAGGTTGAGCTGATTTCTTTCCTTAAAGAGGAGAACGAAAAATGCAGTATTGCTAAACATATAATTGAAGCCATCTTCAAAAACACCATTGATACAATAGAGGGGAAAAGAGCAAAATGCTAACCAGTCTTATGCGTGGTCACAGTACAGGGCATCATTTTTATTTTCTGTTTGAATTTTCCTAATTATTTTCTACAATGAATATGTACGACAGTTAATGTAATAAACATTTCCTGTCGTCAGCAATTATTACCCTTGTTGGTAATTTCTTCATTTATTCAGCCAAAAACTTGTCGTAAACCAAATTTTAGGATAAATGCTCTCAGGAGAATATGCAGTGGGTGTGAATGCTCTTACCCCAGCCTGTGGAAGTCAGGGAGGGCTTCCTGGAGGAAGGGCAAACTGAGTCCAGAAGGATGGACAGTGATGGGAGAGACTGTTGGGTAGCTCAGTATGTCTGCAGTGCAAGATGCTGTGGGAGAGAGGAGATGGGAATGGGAGCTAAGCGGCCCCTGGTGTTATCCTAAGAGCTTTAAATTGGTCCTGGACGCTATCAGTTCAGTTCAGTTGCTCAGTCATGTCTGACTCTTTGCAACCCCATGGACTGCAGCTGGAAGCTGTAGGGAGACCCCATGGACTGTCCCTGGAAGCTATAGGGAGTCATTAAGAATGGTGAAGGCGCTTTCCTGGTGGGTTAGACGGTAAAAAATCTGCCTGTAATGCAGGAGACCTGGGTTCGATCCCTGGGTTGGGAAGACCCCCTGAAGAAGGGAACAGCTACTCACTCCAGTATTCTGGCCTGGAGAATTCCACAGACAGAGGAGCCTGGTGGGCTACAGTGCATGGGATTGAAGAGTGGGAGACAACTGAGCGACTTTCACTTTCACAAGGATGGTAACAGAGGGAAACTGTGGCATGAGGTCTGTGTTTGCCCGGACTCCCTGGGACACCACGGGGAAGACAGGTTTTAGGGGAGCTGGTCTTGGAAGCCCACAGGCTAGGAAGCTACCGAGGCAACCACGCGAGCCATGCTCACAGCTCCACAGAGGGAGGGACGTGGAGGGGGTTGGGGTTCAGGTGAGGGATCCTGGCTCAGGTGGCTGTGGCGGGGTGGGGACGGGAGATACAGGGGGGTAATGGCCGGTTAGGGGTGAAGATGCTCAGTGCTGGGGATGTAGCATCATCAAACCAAATTTGAAGGAGAGGGGTTCAGGGAAGGACGTGGAGAGATCGTGAGGGGGATTAAAGCCGTGGGAGCGGCTGCACAGAGAAGAGCCTGGGGTGTGACAGAGGAGAGAGATGGGGGCAGGTGGGAAACACATGGTCTGAGGGTCACATGGCAGGAAGGGAGGCCGAGGGGCCGCTCTGTGTCAGAGCGCGGCTCCCCAGCCCCTGCGTAGATGGTTTTTGGTCTGTGTCCATCCCGGACGGAAGCCGAGGGTACCACACTGCGGGTAGTGATGGGTGGATGAGTGAGCCGTGCTCCCATTCACGGAGGCGGGACGTCGGCTTCTGGCCTCCGCAGCGGCAGGGCCAGCCTCCCTCCCCTGCACCCTCCCTGCCTCCTGCTCCATCTCCAGGGAAGAGAAAAATCCCAGTCTCTGAGAGGAGGGGCAAGAAGAGTGAAACGCCAGTCCACAGGGGCCTCCTAGCAACTGGACAGCAGGAACGTGGCTGAGCGGCCCCCAGCCTGCTTCACGGCTGCGTCCATGTCCCTCCACAGACAGCCACGTGCTCCACGTGGGGGGCAGGAGCCTGACTCTGGAGCCTGCTGAGTGCCTGGGTTCTCTTATTTAATTTCCACCCCAGCCATTTTCCAAGGAAGGTTATGGAGGCAAAAAAAAAGAAAAAAAAAAAAGGTGAACTATTGAATAAATTGCCCCAAGTCATGTGGCTGGTGGGTGGCGTGGCCAGGACCCAGGAGCTCCTCCAAGGGGAAGGTCTGGGAGCCTGGGTGTTTTGAATCAATGATCCTCAGGGTCAGGGGCCTGGAAAGCAGCAGGGAGTTGCCATGGAAACCCTCTGTCCTGCAAATCCAGCCAGAGAGGAATAGCTGGCCCCAGGGCCCCTAGTGTTGACCTCAGTCCCAGTCCTTTCGCCAGGTAAAGAATGCCCGTCACGCTTTCCACATGGAGGGGGTGTCACCCCCCTGGGTGGCAGGTGGGCAGGGTACTTCTTTCTGCTACACCAGCCAACTCAGCTGTGCTGAAATTGTCAAACACCCCCCTCCACACACACACAAGATCGCTTCTACAGAGCGTCCAGTTTTTCATGCTAATGAAGCTTATGAAGAGCGCATCTTGGTTGCTGTATATCTGAGACTAACACAGCGTTGTGAATCAACCATAGTGAAGTGAAGGCGCTCAGGCATGCCCCACTCTTTGCGACCCTGTGGACTGTATCCCACCAGGCTTCTCCGTCCATGGGATTCTCCAGGCAAGAATACTGGAGTGGGTTGCCATTTCCTTCTCCAGGGGATCTTCCCAACCCAGGGATCGAACCCAGGTCTCCTGCATTGGAGGCAGACTCTTTAACCTCTGAGCCAATCAACCACAGTCCAATATAAAATAAAATTTTTTTTAAAGAGCGTATTATTGCCTTATTTTTGTAGTGCCTTTTGGTAGTTTATGGCAGGAAATGAGTTAGGATAAAAATTCACTTTGAAATACTGTGCTGATAATCAATGAGGCCTCAAGACTATGATACCTTGCGTTATAGCTGTCTCCAGGAACCGACTCAGTCTCACGGGAAGACTGGATTCCTATGCTGACTCTCAAATCTGGGAGAAACATCAGGACTCTTGTGTTTCACAGATCACAGGTTATTTATATATGTTTTATTCAAAATTGCAGGCTATTAAATCATTTCAAAATTAAGTATGTCAGGAGAACAGTTCACTCCAGTAAATGACAAAATCAACATTTCTTTCTTTTTAAACAAAATTGCTATTGTGTTTTACGTTAACCTTTATTTGAAACCCTTAGACTTCAGTTTCGTTAACTTCAAAAAGCATCAGTAAATAGTTTATTCCACCATCAGACCTCCTGCATTATTTAACAGTAAGAAGTTTATTTAAATGTTTCATGAATTATTAAAATTGTATGTGTTCTTTAAGATACGTGAGAAACTCAAAAAT